>NC_090648.1:155832224-156196599 GCF_040937935.1 Hyperolius riggenbachi | reverse complement strand
AGACTGGAAGTGACTACAGTGTGACCCTCACTGATAAGAAATTCCCCTTTTTATCTCTTTCTTGCTCTCAGAAGCCATTTTCTGTTTTATAGTTGGAATTTCTTATCAGTGAGGCTAACACTGTAGTCACTTCCTGTCCAAGTCAGGACTGAGTCAGCTGATTACATACCTGATATTTAACTCTTTCAGGCAGAGAAAGAAAACACACACATAGTTATTTGTGTGCTAGGCACTGTACATACACATGTCTATCTCATAATGTCACTTCAGGTATCCTTTAAGTAGCAGTGGTAGAAGAAGCTGCAGAACTATTTGTTGCCCAATCCATATTTCGTTGTAGAAGTGTCTAGCATGTTTATAGTTATTGCTTGCAGGTTGTTGGAGACTTTAATATGTACTTTCCCTTGACGTTCAATCAGCAATTTAATAGGAAATCCCCACCTGTATGAAATTTGATGCTCCCTGAGTGCTTTCGTAACAGAAATTAATGATCTTCATATTTGTAGTGTAGTGGAAGACAAATTAGCGAAGAAAGTAAGTTCCTGAAATGGTGCTGGTAAAGATATGCCTTTCTTTATGGCCATTATCAGAGCTTCTTTAAAGTATATCTGAGATTAATTAAAGCCCCATCTACACGATACAAGTTTTTGTGCGATTCGATTCGATTCATCGATTCCACTAAATCCAACATGTCCGATCGGGACAATGGCAAATCGAATTGAATCCCAATCGCACATGTCGGATTTAATCGAATTGATGAATCGAATCGCACAAAAAATTGTATCGTGTAGATGGAGCTTTAGAATTTAGGAGGCTGCACTGAGTTTATGGAGTTACCCTCTCCCCCACCATAAGACAGAATAAAACGTTTTAAAAAAATCTTGCGCCAAAGCAAAAATTCATGTTAGAATTTATTTTCATGAAAAACACCAAAAAATACATAAATAAAATTCAAATAAAACCACTGTTGTTCATTATAGATAAAGAAGCATGCTCAGTAGGTTTCCTCACAGTCAGTGTCAGAAGCGTTTTGGATATTCTGTTCATGCTGTTTGGAAGTTTGAATTGAGAGCTGGGTCTATCTTGTAAACATACAGAGGTTTTATTTGAATTTTATTTATGTATTGGTGTTTTTTATGAAAATAAATTCTAGCATGATTTTTTGCTTTGGCGCAAGAGTTTTTTTAAAACGTTTTATATCTGAGATTAAATAAAAGCCTGTATTTATAGTTACCTGGGGCTGCTCGGCGATGCGCGCCCCTGTTGTGCTGCTCGGCCATGCGCGCCCCTGTTGTGCTACTCTGCCATGCGCGCCCCTGTTGTGCTGCTCGGCCATGCACGGCCCTGTTGTGCTGCTCGGCCATGCACGGCCCTGTTTTGCTGCTCGGCCATACATGGCCCTGTTGTGCTGCTCGGCCATGCACGGCCCTGTTGTGCTGCTCGGCCATGCATGGCCCTGTTGTGCTGCTCGGCCATGCGCGCCCCTGTTGTGCTACTCTGCCATGCACGCTCGTGTTGTGCTGCTCGGCCATGCGCACCCCTGTTGTGCTGCTCGGCCATGCGCACCCCTGTTGTGCTGCTTGGCCATGCGCGCCCCTGTTGTGCTGCTCGGCCATTCGCGCCCCTGTTGTGCTGCTTGGCCATGCGCGCCCCTGTTGTGCTGCTCGGCCATTCGCGCCCCTGTTGTGCTACTCTGCCATGGGCGCCCCTGTTGTGCTACTCTGCCATGGGCACCCCTGTTGTGCTGCTTGGCCATGTGCACCCCTGTTGTGCTGCTCAGCCATGTGCGCCCCTTTTGTGCTGCTTGGCCATGCGTTGTGCTCCTGCACCCGGGAGCATGCTGCGCCTGCGCTGAAGAGCATGGCCGACCTGATTGCCAGATGAAATACCGGCAGTACGGAGAGGATGGCGAAGGACCCCACGGAACTCATGGGGATGGAGGAAGCCCTAGGTAAGTATAAATACATACTATTATCTGATCTCAGGTTTATTTTTATGTGGTAATGGATAATTATGATCAGATCTCTCAGAACTTTTTCAGACAAAAATGAGAGGTACTTCATTGGCAAGTGGTTAAGGGCTCTGCCTCGGACACAGAAGCTTTTAATGATTACATTTCCAGTGAAACTTTCAATGTTAGTTCCTGTTGTTGCAAATCCCTTGTATTTCCTAGTAACTGATCTTGGGATTTGAAGGATACCTGCACCACTGAATTTCGACAATGTAAGAAAACCTGATCTACATTCATATGTAGTAAAGGCAGAGGAATTAGCATAACAATCATGCCATTCATATTTTTAAAAGGAACCCAGCACTGGTAAGCTCCATTATTTTCATTCAGAAAAAACTGTATTTAAAGAACCACTATTGCGAAATTATTTTGAAAAAATATGTGTAAACATATACAAATAAGAAGTATGGTTCTTCCAGAATAAACTGAGCACTAAATTACTTTTCTCCTGTGTTGCTCTTACTTATAGTAGGTAGTAGGAATCTGACAGAACCGACAGGTTTTGGACTAGTCCCTCTCTTCATGGGGGATTCTAAGCAAGATTTTTATTCTTTATAAACATATTCCCTGAAAAGGATTTATACAATGATGCTGGCCAGCCTCCCTGCACCGAACACTTTTTTGGCTGCCAACTGCCATTCACTAAGTGCTTTTGAAAATAAACAAAACCCTTAAAATCCCCCATGGGAGATGGGCTAGTCCAAAACTTGTCGTCTCTGTCCGATTTCAACTACCTACTGTAAGTGACAGCAACACAGGAGAAAATTAATGTATGGCTCATTTTACTCAGAAGAAACATACTTCTTATTTGTATGTGTTTACCTGTATTTTAAATTTTACAATTTTCGCAATAGTGGTCCTTTAAATCAATTATATTGAACATTCTTCACCCCAAGAGGTAAGCCAAGTTTTTATTTGCAGTTAGATAATACACGATTTAATTCCTCCTTTACATATACTGCAAAGATGCGTCGAGTTTTCTTTGACTTGTAATTACATTAATTGCAAACCCCAAAGGCTATAAAGTCATCTGACGTTAGAAACAAAGTGTGTAAAGTCCTGTCAAGGTCTGTTAAAGCCTGTGGATTTTAATGAATCCTTGTAAATAGAAAGAGCCACCATTGTTTTGTTACATCAACTTTGAAATCGGAGTAATCATTATGCCATTGTAATTAGTAACACCTTATTAAGAATTGTGGTAACATAATGAGGCGTGCCGAGAGGGGAAGATGATGGACAGCGCACATTTGTAGAGAAGCAGAAGAACAGAGACTTCTGCCAGCTGTGAATGAAGAAGGGGAACATCTAAAATGTGGTCTAATAAACAGCAATTAACCCAGCAAATTGCTTCTTTGCAAAAAAAAGGGGGAAAAAAGACAGACAGTTACCTTTACCTCACCTTTATTCTTTAAATACCTGTGGCCTGAAATGCAGCATGACAAATTCAATCATTATTAAAAGGGTGTTTGCAACTTCACAGCTTCCATGGCTCAGATAGACACAAATGAGATGCTAATTGTTGTGAAAGATCTCATGAATGTTCATCAGGCCTTGCAAGGCATCTGTCAGCCCTGGCCCTATTCTGTAGGTTCTGCAGCAGATGGATCAATCCAAGGAACGGTCCCACTTCCCTCCTCTCTATTCCACCAACAGCTCCTTCAAAATAGCTGATTTCATGAATACTGCTCTAGTAACTCAATCACTACTAGCCAATGCAATCCAATCCAATCCAAAAAAGCTTTATTGGCAAGTCCAAATACATTTAGAATTGCCAAAGCAAAACATGTGTTAGCCTGGGAGGGGGTGGTTGGGGGATTATGAGCATAGGGAGGGTGTAGATGATGGTATAAGTGGTATATAATGCATAGAGGTGGGGAGGGTATAGGGGGTAGCAATAAGGGGTATACAGTACATAGGATATCATGCCCCTCTCAGTTGGCTGGCTGTGACATATCGGGCTGCTATTTGCACCATTGTTACCTTTCCCCTGTAGGAACTATAGTTTCCTCTCCTTACCTGTGTAGGTGAAATCCAGGATGTGGCCTGTAGGAACTATAGTTTCCTCTCCTTACCTGTGTAGGTGAAATCCAGGATGTGGGCGGGGAGTCTTTGGAGGTGGGCAGTCCTCACAAGTGGGTATTTGCTACTATGTTGCAGGAAGTGGGCCTCATCCTCCAGGGCCCCCTGGTCACACTGCCTGCACAATCTCTCCTCTCGGGGCATGTCTGTCTGTGCCACCCTGTCCTTATCTCCAGGCTGTGGCAGCTAAGACGGTACAGGCTCAGAAAACAAACAAACACGTCCGGGGTGTTTCAGGGAATAAGTACTAAAAAAATGTGTCCATGCAATGGGACCTGGCCCTGAAGACACTGATTTAAATTATAACTTTTAACAAAGGCAGTGAAATGCTAAAACAAGGTACATAGCATACAAATTATATACATGCAACTGCCCCTCAGTGGCAAACAAGTACAAAGGCAGGTATAATTGTCGTCCACCTGTGAATCTAAAATATAAAGTCTCATGCAGAGTGGAAATTACCAACTCTGCTCTGCCCCTATAATTCTCCTAGAATGGATCTGTGTCTCAAAGGCAGATATTACTGAAGAGAAAGGGCTAGGGACAAACATAACTGGTGCATGTGCTGTACAAAGTAACAAAAACCTACCTGTTTCACCCCCAGGAGTCTTTGTCAGGATAAAAAGAGCAAAAACTCAGTGCATACACAACCAACACCCACTATGTTTGTCAGCCTCAGTCACCCTGCCTGCCCCTGGCTAAGACTTTCTCTCTGGGCCTGATCCAATTCACTTTTATTCCAAGGTGGTATTTTTTACATCACCCAAAGGATTGGAAGGAGCTTACCAGCTGCTGACAATCCACGTTATAAGGTTGTATGTCTCGCATTCAGTGGTAAGGGGGACCAAAAAACGACCAGGGTCCAAACTTCCAGCAATCCTTATTTTAGTTCAGGCATACCATCCGGAAGGCCAAGATCAACAAAACATGCAAATAAACGGCAGATCTAAGTGTAACCCGTTTATTGGTAAAACATAGCATACAGCCATAAAAGGATGAGTAAAATTCAATAAAAATTACATATGGGGCCCAAGCAATGGGAACCCCGAGAAAATGTTTGTGCTCATTTGCTGGTCCGCAACCAGTAAGACTGTAAGAAGTTGCCACCTGTCTCTTTCTCTTGGAGTCTATCCGCGTACGTACAAAAAGGGCGCCTGGACAAAAAGGGCGCGGGGTGTAAACTCTAAATAATAATTAATCATTAATAGGGTTTATAAAAATAGTGTGCTATATTTTGTTTACAAATAAAGTTTAACAAAATTATAAATCATTAAATAATGTTTATAAAATCGGAAATTGTGAAAACGTTAATCTTCCCTATTTCTAAAGTTAAACTTATAATTACTTTTATTAAAAAAACAATAATATATGTTTAATTGTTATAATTGTATATTATTGTGAATAACCTTCATTTATGGTTTGTTCTTATAATAAAATCTGAAAATATTCTTTATAACGATGATATAAATATAAGTACTTTCGTAATAAGTGTTGTAAAACATTAGTAATTATTACTAAAATTTTACTAAAACTATACCTAAGCCTACTCTTACACAGAACCCTCCCTGTACCTATCCCTAACCCCTAGACCCCCCTGTTGGTGCCTAAACCTAAGACCCCCCTGTTGGTGCCTAAACCTAAGACCCCCCTGTTGGTGCCTAAACCTAAGACCCCCCTGTTGG
Source organism: Hyperolius riggenbachi (assembly GCF_040937935.1). Lineage (NCBI taxonomy): Eukaryota > Metazoa > Chordata > Amphibia > Anura > Hyperoliidae > Hyperolius > Hyperolius riggenbachi. The sequence continues at coordinate 156,190,827 of NC_090648.1, read as the reverse complement.
TGCCTAAACCTAAGACCCCCCCCTGTTGGTGCCTAAGTAACCCTCCCTGTACCTACCCCTAACCCCTAGACCCCCCTGTTGGTGCCTAAACCTAAGACCCCCCTGTTGGTGCCTAAACCTAAGACCCCCCTGTTGGTGCCTAAACCTAAGACCCCCCTGGTGGTGCCTAAACCTAAGACCCCCCTGTTAGTGCCTAAACCTAAGACCCCCCTGTTGGTGCCTAAACCTAAGACCCCCCTGTTAGTGCCTAAACCTAAGACCCCCCTGTTGGTGCCTAAACCTAAGACCCCCCTGTTAGTGCCTAAACCTAAGACCCCCCTGGTGGTGCCTAAACCTAAGACCCCCCTGTTAGTGCCTAAACCTAAGACCCCCCTGGTGGTGCCTAAACCTAAGACCCCCCTGGTGGTGCCTAAACCTAAGACCCCCCTTTATTATGTGGATAATAATGTTTTACTAATTATGGATGCAAAAAATATATTCCAATTTACATTACGTACTGATCGCTTTGTTTTGTGAATAATGTTTTAAAAACAGTAAGGGATAAAACTTTAAATAATGTTTTAATTATTTAAATAAGATAAATATATTTAGTATTTTCATAAACGTTATTCGGCACGGGTGCATTTTATAAACGTAAATGAACACAAGCTCAGTTATAAATCATTAAACAGCTCCGGGCGCCGTTTGTAAACTTTATTTAGCTCCGGGCGCCGTTTGTAAACTTTATTTAGCTCCTGCGCCCTTTTTTCCTGCTCTGCGCCCATTAAACGTTATTTATTATGGGAGTGAATGGCGGCGCCCTTTTTGTCCACTAGCTGCCTGCGCCCTTTTTTCCCAGCTCCGTCTATCCTTCCTGGATGGTATGCCTGAACTAACTAACATAAGGATTGTTGGAAGTTTGGATCCTGGTCATTTCTTGGTCCCCCTTACCACTGACTGCGAGACATACAACCTTATTACGTGGGTTGTCAGCAGCTGGTAAGCTCCTTCTAATCCTTTAGGTGATGGTCTACCACTTGGATTTATGAGCTGGATAACCACTTTGATGAAATACGGTTGATTGTGAAACAGTGGATTCACGTATTACCTGCGCTGACTTTTTAATAGTTTTATCTGTGTGGACTTTTGGACATTGTCTTTTCTCAGCAGCTATCAATTACTTGATTCCCCTGGTGCTGATTCTTTGTTTATAGGTATTTTTTACATATTTTCAATAAATGCCTTTTGAGCCACCAGCAAGCAAGAATTCTTTTCTTGTCAGTACTTTATTTTTATAGTACTTTTTCATGTACTTGAAAAATTATTTTAAACAGAAGATAAAAAATGATCTCCTTGAAGAAAACTTGAATTGGATCAGGCCCTCTTTTTATTTTCCTGGCCGCCCGTCCCTGTCCACTCACTGTGAGTGGCTCCCTCTGGCCCTATGACTCTGCAATGCCCCAAGCTATGGTGGCCTGCATAGAGTGAACTGCTCATGTGCACAATGGTCTTGCACGCATGAAACACACATGCTCAGTCAGAACTTAGAAAGCGGTGCCACATGAGTCAGTTAAGTGCAGACACAGCTAACTACTTACCCTCCCGATTCCTGCTGTAAATGCCTGTGTCTCCTCCTGTCAGTGCCGGTGGGCTTATACTTCATCTGTCGGCCATGTCCTCCAGACTTCTCCTCCTCAACACCTCCTGCTACTTTCTGTGCTACTTCTCCAGCTGGAGGGCGAGTTGTACCATGCCGACACCTCCTCTTCTTCTTCCACCACAATGATGCTGCTATCCCCTCATGGATTGACTTATCCTCTTATCTCTCTGACATCCTCATTCTTCTGGACAGTAAGACATTTTCTGCATCTGGTGCTGCCACCTATAGCCTGCTGCCTTGAATCATGTGATTCAGTTTGCTTTATGGTAGGGTGGCCCTGAATGGAAATCTGGGAGCAAAAAATAGGTGGGGGAAGGGATGAGGTGTATATATGTTCCACATAGTATGGGGGGGCACTAAAAAACTAAAACACATTGCAAATAGCACTGGAAAGTTGAAATATTGCATTTATTGCACCTCCACGCCCCCCATTTCCCACTTCACTGCTTCTCAAGTTCAAGGGTGCCTCAAAGATCCAAAGTAGGGTGATGATGTCATACCATATCTGTTTAACTCCAGTAGTATGCATGCACTAAAAAAATTGTGGTAGATCAGGTGAATGAACAATGTCTTCCAAGTATAAATTGCGCACCTGTTCCACCACTTTGCATCATTAGATAGCAGAAATTCTGTCTAATATCTATCTCACAAATGCAGCCATTAGCTGTGTACTGGTCAATGTGCACTGTAAAGAGATAATTCGCTGCTGTTACCCACAGCCCAAAACCCCCCATTCCCTTCACAGGACTGACAGTTTTAGACAAAATATAGTGCACAAAGAATGAAGACATCCATAAAGACAAACTGGGCAATTACAGGAGGCCCCCACCCCGGGCACTTCTAGGTTTCTCAGTAAGTGTATAGGGGTCCCCTGCAAGGGATTCAGCAGCAGAGTAACTCACCTGTCCAGCCTGCACACTCTTCCATCAGTCTGCATGCTCTCTGTCTTCATCCTCACTAGCCGCAACTTCTCAGTGATCCAGACGCATGTTAATTGCACACATGCACCAGGCCACTGAGAAGAGGTGCCAGCTGGACTGGTGAGTTGCTCTGCTGCTAAATGCTCTATATGGGCCTTGGGGACCACTATACACATGGAGGGAGGAGAGGCCACAAGCCAGATCGCTTGTACCGCTTATGGGGGATTAGGGGCCCCATGTCATTATTGCAGGAGCACCATTGACCCTCGAAGAGGCCATGCAAAGAGTTTGTATGCCCAATCTATAGTCAATCAATATTTCCATCATTTTCATTCAATTTAATGTTCATATTGAATCTAACATCTAATCTATTGAAACTATGGTGTAAACCATGAATACCTTTATAATCCCCCTTTTGAGCCCACGTAGCTTCTGCAGTTCATCCATTTAATTTAGGAAGAATCATAAACTTACTGAACCTCTTCACTAGGGTGAAAAATGAGATCCTCTCCATAACATTACACACTGACCTTGTGTGTGACATGCTGACCTTGTCCTCGACAATATGTAATTCCTCTATGGTGTTATTAATAACCCAGTGACAATCCATGTAATCTACAAGGTAAAGAATGAGCTCTTCGAGGTGCATACAAAATGACTGCGCCTGAAGCCTAACCCTTGTTATTTGTCTGATATTTAGAATTAACACTGCAGGGAAAAAATAATAAATAAAACAAATGTGTATGTGTGTCTGTCTGTCTGTCTATGTATGGGTTTACACACACACACACACACACACATACACGTACACACACACACACACACACACGCACGCACGCGCACACACACACACACACACACACACACGCACGCACGCACGCACGCACACACACACACACACACGCATGCACACACACACACACACACGTACACACACACACACACACACACGCACGCACGCACGCGCACGCACGCACGCACACACACACACACACGCGCATGCACACACACACACACACACACACGTACACACACACACACACACACACACACACACGCATATATTTCAGTGCGTTGCCAGATCTGCACGTATTCAGCAGCGAATACATATGCTGAATGCCTTGCCAAGAGGCCATATTACTATTTGCTTTTTCCTCCCTGGAGAGAAACAAGTAATTTTTGTTTCTGCAAATGAATTTCTTCAGGTAAAGCTGGGTAAAGGTTTTAGATGGTATTAGATGTGCAAAGCTCAGGCTGCTTAATTCTTTGTAAGCAGCATTTGCTGAATATACAAGCATGCCCATCTCACTCGGTTGGGAGTACTGTAGTGATGGTGGGAATTAAATGCAAGTAATCACTAATACCTTGAGCAGGGTTGGAGGATGATCATACAGATACACTAACACAGTCAGATCCATCAGTTAAAAATTAGAAGAAAAAAAATGAATAAAGCATGACAATCTATCCAGGGTGACGTTCTGACTTCAGTAGCTAAGAACAGGTACCTAGTAGGAACAATGCACTGAGCCCACATAGAAAGATGCTGAAGACAGGCAGAAGGATGCTGAAGACATGCAGGACGATCCTGTGCTAATGTCACATCATGGGAGCTGCCAAAATACTGCCCTACTTTCAATGACTCTAACTACAACCTCTAAGGCCTCATTCACATCATTTAGCGCAGATGAATGTGCGATCCTAATGCAATGCGTACGATCACATGCCATCTGGTCCGCTATGCACTACGCTTAAAGTGTGAGAGCTACAACAGTTTCAAATTTCCCATTTAAACTCAGTGGGTAAAATCTGATTGGTTGTTAGTGGCCCTGCCCATTTTTTTAAATATAATTTATTAGAGACAAAATATAATTCATATACAAAAACAATACATTTCCATATCCCAAACATATTCTTCGACAATATCAAAGCACACACCTTAAACCTTACCATTATCCACCTCTATCATTATATTTAAGATATGCAAGGCAAAAAAAAATATAAATAGAACTATATTTTCCTCTATTTTTCCCCCTATTTTTAACCCCCCTTTATCTGGCATTGTATACCACCAAGATAACAACTTAAAGATTACTTCTTTCAACTTAGAACTAATAGAATAGAAGTAGCATGAGCCAGAATACACTTTTTTTTCTTTTGCTATTCACTAATTGAGATCAGGGCAGTTTCTAGGCTAAATTGCACCCACGGCGAGGGTGTAAAAATTGCGCCTTCTTTCCCCCCACCCCTGTGGACTCACAAACCCTTCTTTAGGCACAGTCACACAGCCACAGGTCACATGTAGATCTACCTACTTTCTAGTGACCAGCCGCTCATCCAGGAGGAAGCTGGGACCAGGAAAACACGAAGAGAGCCCGGAAAGCTGACTCTTCCATGGGCACCGCACACTGACAGTACCACTACTGACACACTGACAGTACCGCTACTGACGGTGGTGACGTTATGATGACTTGACGGTGGACGCATGCAGCCCAGGAGGAGTCAAGGAAAGTAATCGCACTGGTAATCTTCTTTCTTTTTCTATTTGGCTGCACCGTGTGTCACCAGCTCCCTGGTAGTTATGTCCTTCTGCCTGCGCCCTCCTTCTTCTACTTGCCAGTCTGCACCCAGGGCAGTCGCTCTGCCTGCACTGCCCAAGAAACGGCCCTGATTGAGATACCCAAATCCTCCTCCCATTTTATAAAATAGGCCAGAAAATCTCCAACATTATTGGATCTTTTATATAACAAAGAAATAAAATGCAATTCCATATCATTCCGCAATTATTTCTTTTCCGCCAAAAAATGCTCCAACTGTCTGTGTCTCCAGAAATCAAACAGAAACTGTCCCATCTCTTCCCAAAACACAGACAGGGCCTTCAACCTCCCATTTACCAGAACATGTCTTAGACACATTTTACTCCTGTTCCCCCACAATCCAAAATACCCAGGTTCCAACCCCGGGAGAAAAAAAGAAAAACCCACAAGAGGAGCAAATGGGTATATTCCCTCTGCCCCACACATATTTCTCATTAATCATATTCCAGAACCTTAAACGCATTTTTAATCCAATCCGGAGTTGATCGAGAGGATTCCCTAAAAATCCCAGGCAACCAGAAAGCACCAGACAGATTTTTACCTGCCATCAGGCATGGGCTTAAATTTGGATTCGGGTGATCCGGATAGTTACTATCCGGATTTCACCCAGTAATGCTGTGCGGGCTGGGCGGGGGGGGGGGGTCAAGCTTACCTGTCTGACATCTTCTTCGCTCGTCCCTCGGTGCCTCCCACGATGTGTTCCAATCCGCCATCACGTGATTACAAACACTTCCTCCTTCAACCCGGAAGGAGGAAGTGTTTGTAGTCATGTGATGGCGGATTGAAATGCATCGTGGGAGGCGCCGAGGGACGAGTGAGGAAGACGTCAGATAGGTAAGCTTGAGTCCCCCCCCCCCCTGCCCAGCCCGCACAGCATTACTGGGTGAAATCCGGATAGTAACTATCCAAATTTAAGCTCATGCCTGCCTGCCATAATCTTTTCAATATTAACCCATCTTTTCGATTTTTCCCCATACGTCCTATCAAAAATTCATTGTACAAGCCTGATAATACAACCTTGGATCTAACAGTCCCAACCCACCTTTCTTTTTAGGGCTAAATAAAGTCCCATAAGCTATTCTAGGAGACTTGCTATGCTAAACAAAAGGTATAAACAAAGCTTTCAAAGATCTGAAAAAAGTTGCAGGTATCTGAATCGGCAGCATAGACCCTGCCCACTTTTCAAACTCCACTCACCCAGTGACAAATGAGCCAAGTTTGGGAACCTTGGAAGTACTAATTGAAAAAGGCTAAAAATTTTAACAATAACAATAATATTTTTATAGCGTTTTTCTCCCTGGGAGTGGGGACTCAAAACGCTGTGACCCTGCATTATGCAGTCTCAAAGGCTAGGGAGAAGAGGTGAGTTTTTAGCCTTTTTTTAAAGCTGTCCAGAGAAGGAGCCTCTCGTACTGATTGTGAAAGTGAGTTCCATAGACTAGGGGCTGCATAGGAAAAGGCCCGAGCACCAAATGTTAAGCGTATCCTGGGAATAACCAGCTTCATCTTGTTGGCAGAGCGGAGGGTGCGTGGAGGGGCATAAAGTTCCGCTATGTATTTGGGTCCCATGTGGTTTAGAGCCTTGAATGACAGCAGGCAGATCTTAAAATTGATTCACCATTTTACTGGCAACCAGTGAAGAGTTTGCAGTACTGGGGTGATGTGTGAGCTGCGGGGGGCATTGGCAAGGAGTCTGGCTGCAGCATTCTGTACTAGTTGTAAGGGGCGCAGAACCTTATCTGTAGATCCGATGAACAGGGCGTTGCAGTAGTCTAGGCGGGAGGATACAAATGCATGAACCAGGGCAGGTAGGTCTTCAGCTGGGATAAGGTGTTTGATTTTCGCTATATTTCTTAGATGGAAGAAGGAAGACTTGACAAAAGCTGATACCTGCTGTCTTAGTTTTAGATTTCCATCCAGGATCACCCCAAGGTTTTGCACAGAGTCTTTATACTGTATGGTATCTCCCCCGATTGCTAGTTTAAGGTGGTGAGCGTTTTGAACTTTATCCATCATGTGTGGACCACCTACCACCAACACCTCTGTTTTGTCAGAGTTCAGCCTCAGCCAGCTGGTGTTCATCCAATCTTGTAAATCCACTAGACACGCATTTATGGATGCTGATAGGTCTTGGGTGCCAGGCTTGAAGGACAGATACAGTTGTGTGTCATCTGCATAACAATGGTATCCTAGGCCATAGTTCTGGATTATTTTGCCCAGTGGGAGCATGTAGACTGCAAAGAGTAATGGTGATAGCACAGAACCCTGTGGAACTCCATAGGCAAGTGGCACTGGATTAGAGTAGTGTGTGCCCAGACACACTTGCTGTGTCCTGTCAGATAGGAAGGTCTGAAACCAGCTAAGAACAGTACCCCTTAGGCCACAGTAATTCTTCAGTCGCTATATTAGTATTTCATGATCCACAGTATCAAATGCTGCAGACAAGTCAAGAAGAATCAGAATTGAGCAATCACCCTTGTCCCTTGCAGTAAGTAGATCATTCATTACTCGGACTAATGCCGTTTTAGTGCTGTGCCTTTTCCTGAACCCTCCTGACTGAAAAGTATCAAAGATGTTGTTATCTGTAAGCCTGGCTTCTAGCTGGTTGGCGACTGCTTTTTCGATAACTTTTAATAGGAATGGTAAGTTCGCCACAGGTCTGTAGTTGGTCACAGAATCAGGATCTAGTGATGGTTTCTTCAAGAGGGGTTTTATGATTGTTTTCTTTAGTTCTTCTGGGAAAAGTCCACTTTGCAAGGAGCACTGAGTGATTTTGTGACGTGCTGGCCTGGTCAGCTCTGGGCACTGCATTAAAGTGAACCTCCAGACTAAAAATTGACTCAGCAGCACTGGAAAGGCCTGGTGTTTCTTTAACAGTTTCACAGCATCAGAACTTTTTTCTCTTATACAAGCCTCATTTTTAGCTGCACAGAAGCCCGGGCATTTTTACCCTAATGCTGTGCAAAGCATGGTGGGATTTCTGATGTTGTTGTTCTCGTTCTGCTGTTTTGGTGCAATTTTTTTTTTTTTTTTACATTTTGAATTTGACATTTGAAGCCTAGTACGTGCAGCTTGGAGGAGTGATCAGGACACAGGACAGTTGGAACTGTGTCTCCTGCTCCCTGTCACCTCCTTTCAACCAAAAAGATGGCTGCCCCCATGACAAAGATGGCAGCCCCCATGAATCACAAACATTTGCCTGTTCTTTTAAAATGGGGTGGGTAAGAGATTATATTACCTATCTATTCTAATGAACATACCTAATGTAACTTAATGACAGTATGTTTGTTTAGGCTGAAGTTCCCCTTTAAGGATCCAGTTGGGCCAGGATCCAGGTCGTAGGTCGTGATATCTCTTATTAAATACTCTTTTTTTTTAAAGTAAATTGGCTGTCGGTAGCTCCACCCACTTTTCCAACCCTGTAATTACTGCCCCTCCGTGAACAACTTGTGTAAGGTTTGAGGATCTTGTCATGCAGAGTGTGAGAATGGCTGTAGTATACATGTCCCCATTGAACGTGAAAAGCTCAAATCTGGTTGGCTGTTGGTGTGCTCTACTGTGTAAAGTTTGGGATGGTTGGCAGTGAAACAATGGCAGCAGTACATATTTTGAAAAATTATTACAAAAGGATGCACACCTAAGCTGATAAAACCTTTTCTTAGAAAAAAGCAACCTCGTTTAAAGTTAGCAGAAATGGGTGCTGTGTCAAAGGAACATCAAACTAAACATATGGACACGCATACCTTCTCAATTTTTGTATGCAATTCAAATTTGTATTCATCAAGATATCAAAAAATGACAGAGTACAAATAATTCACAAGTGATACAAATAATGTACAAAGATTCTGGCACATCCATTGCTAATTCCTACTGTGTGTGCCACTGCCAGGCCCAGCACATTAGTGACTACTACCTGTGTGTGTGGCAGGTGCATATTGTAATACCCACTGCATATACCAACCTGTTGTTCACTGTGCACCCACCCACCTACGTGAGTGCACACAGTGTCACTGTGCCTGTCCGGTACCTGTCTATGTGTGACAGGTGCACATTGTAATACCCACTGCATATACCTACCTGTTGTTCACTGTGCACCCACCCACCTACGTGAGTGCACGCAGTGTCACTGTGCCTGTCCGGTACCTGTCTATGTGTGACAGGTGCACATTGTAATACCCACTGCATATACCTACCTGTTGTTCACTGTGCACCCACCCACCTAAGTGAGTGCACACAGTGTCACTGTGCCTGTCCGGTACCTGTCTGTGTGTGACAGGTGCACATAGTAATACCCATCACTGCATATACCTACTACTACCTGTTGTTCACTTCAGTGCACCCACCAACCTACGTGAGTGCACTCAGTGTGATATACCACTCCACCTGTTAACTGCACCTGTGTGACTGCACATTGTATTACTCAAGTCAGTGCATACCTTTCACTTCATCCTCCCCGATATGGACAAAACTGACAAAACAGGTAGAGGCAGAGGTAGAGGCAGACCCAGAGGAAGGCCACCCGGCAGGTCTGTGCGAGGTCGTGTTGATGTGATTTTGTGCAGCCCTGGCCCAAAGTTCAGTGCTCAGAAGAAGGCACATCCCATTAACTCCCAAGATTGTCAGGACGTGCTTGACTATTTAACACAGAACACCTCATCTTCCGCAGCCACCAGCGCTACTACAAGCACCACATCCGCTGCATTTGACACTTCGCAGGAGTTAATTGGTGGGAAATTAACTGATTCACAGCCATTATTGTTACAACCAGATGAAGGCGCTAAGCAAGTTACACCACCTCATATGTCTGAGTTGGCGGCAACACTATGAACGTAACGTATGAGGAGGAGGATAATGGAGTACTTGTTGTTGGTGCATTTTTGGAGGTTTCTGAGGCAAGCGAAGCTGGGCAGGATGATTATGATGATTATGACGATACGGATCCCACATGGGTTCCTAAGAGACAAGCTGACCAAGGGGGCAGTTGAGAGTGGGAGTCAGAGAGGAGTAGGAGGAGACGCTTTCCCAGGAAATAAACCTTGTAGCATAATATATGTGCAGCCACCGTGCTCCTACAGTGCAGAGCTCAGAAAAGAAAAGACACTGTATGTGTTGTGCATAATGAGGGAGTGGTCTCATCAGATTGTGTGTGGGGCAAATTCACTACAACAAAAATACAACAAAAATATCAATGACATGTAGGTAGCACCAAAAGACAGGCAAGCTCTAATGATATATACAGAATACCAACAAGCAGAAATGTCTGGAAGATATCAAATGAATGATAAATTCCAACAACATAATTTGGCAGACTGTTATCCATTACCAAACAATATAGTTAGGGTGTCCCCCCCCCCCCCCCCCCACACACACACACACACACAGCATAATTAGTCAGATTGCCCCCCCACTGAAACATGATTAGACAGAATTCTCCCCAACTAACAGCATGCAGTGCGCTCACCAAAGAACAATCCCAATGCCTAAAATAACAAATAATCACACTGCCTCCAAAATGTCAAAGATGCTGCATGGCCCCTCCCCCCCCAACAATACAGAGAGTGCCCAAAATAACTAATATATAGAGTGGCCCCAAAATAACAAGCAAAGTGTCCTCCCATTTCATTGGCTTTATTATACTTTTTACCAGTCTAGTGCCTGGCCTTGTTTTTGGGCTTGTGCTGCAATGTGTATCCATAAACAGAGATGGTCAATGAGATGCAGATAATTCCGACCTGCATGCAAATGTATGCGACTTGGAACTGGGTAAATCAAGTGTTCTTCCTGTCATTTTTGATCGGCCCAATTCCAAGCTGCATACAATTTGTATGAAATACGCATGCAAGAATAATTAGCATCATACTGATCATCTGTTGTCCATGAATGGGATCCACCCAGCAGCTGATTATACAGTATAAGAGCTGTATTACATCCATCAAATATTTCCACAGCATTCTTACACTTAGGCCCTGTTCACACGGCTGTCCGGATTTCGGCAACGCGTGTAGAAGGCCGACACGCACGACATCAGAAAGTGCATAGACTGCATAGAGTGCATAGTTTGATGTTCACACTGCATGCGTTCCAAACCAGTGCGGTCCGCAAACGCATGCTGCATGCATTTTTTCCCGAAACGCGCTGCTGACCCATTCACTACAGTGAATGGGTATCAGCAACGCATGCAAACGCAGATGGCGTGCATTCGTACGTGTTGCGTTCCGATCGCACGGCCATCTGCGTTTAGTAATATGAACGGGGCCTTACCTGTGTTTTCCTTTTCCAGGCGACCCACTCCAGGACCATCAGAGGGATCACCACCGGAATCTCCAGCTCCACCACCGGAAGACCCATCAGCAGTGCCATCACCTCCAGCAACCCCAGCTCCTCGGAGGTCCCTGAGAGCAAGGTAAGTAGTCTGTCCTGTAACCTATCTGTAGGTGTAGCCATCTGTAACCTTTCCTATAGGCTCCCTCCTTGTGATGTCACTACCTACTAGATAGACCAGGTTTTATTGTATGGCTTATTACTGTTAATCCATCATATAACTCCACCATCACGTCACATTTAACCACTCTGCGACCGTTTAATGCAGGACGGCAACCGCAGAGTGACTCACTTGTTCTTCCAGTATGCACTGGTGCGCCATCTTGCGATGTGCAAGATTAGCAGGGAATGAGCACTTGCGCAAGTGTCTATTCACTGCAGAGGAACGGGGAGACAGCCATAATAGATAAACAAACCACCCTAATCATTTGTACAGCGCTGCAATCTACTGCAGCGCTCTACGGGGACAGCTCTGTCACTGAACTGTCCCCAGGAGACGCTTCCAAACTGATCACCCTCATAGGCTGATGCCTATGAGAGGTAATCATGCTGCTGGATCTCACAGGGAGGGAGGGAAATAATAGAAAGAAAAAAAAAGGTATTTTTGCTTTTAAAATTACTAAAAAATAACAAAACACAAAGCAGCAGCAATCAGATTCCACCAACGGAAAGCTCTGTTGGTAGGAAGAAAAGGAGTTAAAGGGAAGGTTCAGGGAGGGTGGGTAAAAAATAAAAATCAATTTCCACTTACCTGGGGCTTCCTCCAGCCCGTGGCAGGCAGGAGGTGCCCTCGCCGCCGCTCCGCAGGCTCCCGGTGGTCTCCGGTGGCCGACCCGACCTGGCCAGGCCGGCTGCCAGGTCAGGCTCTTCTGCGCTCCAATGCCCGGAACTTCTGCGTCCTACGCCGGCTCGCTGACGTCATCGGACGTCCTCCGGGCTGTACTGCGTCCGGTGACGTGAGCGCGCCGGCGTGGGACGCAGAAGTTCCGGGCATTGGAGCGCAGAAGAGCCCGACCTGGCCAGGTCGGGTCGGCCACCGGAGACCACCGGGAGCCTGCGGAGCGGCGGCGAGGGCACCTCCTGCCTGCCACGGGCTGGAGGAAGCCCCAGGTAAGTGGAAATTTATTTTTATTTTTTACCCACCCTCCCTGAACCTTCCCTTTAAAGAGGAACTCCATTGAAAATAATGTAATAAAAAAATGCTTCATTTTTACAATAATTATGTATACATGATTTAGTTAGTGTTTGCTCATTGTAAAATCTTTAGTCTCCCCGATTTACATTCTGACATTTATTACATGGTGACATTTTTACTGTGGGCAGGTTATGTAGCTGCTGCTAGCTGTTTTGGCTGTTAGAGACAGCTGTAAACAGCTATTTCCTGTCTGTGAACCTTGTTACATTGTGGCAAACTGTCAAAAGTACCGTGGTCCTCAGAGCTTCTTGTGGAAGGGGTTTCACCACAATATCAGTCATACAGCGCCCCCTGATGGTCTGTTTGTGAAAAGCAATAGATTTCTCATGTAAAAGGGGGTATCAGCTACTGATTGGGATAAAGTTAAATTCTTGGTTGGAGTTTCTCAGATTCATTTGGTTGGTAATTTGTATGACTGCGGAGCAATCTGTTAAAGCTGCACAGTGCAGAATTGTAAAAGATCGCCTGGTCACTAGGGGGGGTTTGAGCCTGTGGTCCTCAACTGGTTAATGGATATGGGGGCTGTTTACATTCAAATTTAAAGAATTATGTGAAGAATTGAATAAAAGTTTTCCCTAACTTTAGTTACTGCAATTAATTTTTAAATACTTTTCCCTTGCAATTAAAGTGTACTTGAGATGGGAATGTAAAGAAAAAATATACATTCCTGAGGCCTCCTCCAGCCCCCTCCGGCCTGATCGCTCCCTTGTCATCCACAGTCACAGCCTCCCCCCCCCCCCCATAAGTGGAATAAATGTCCCCTTTTCACGGCCAAATCCCCCCTGGAACATCAAGGCTTCTGCCCCCCCCCCTCCTCTCAGGTCTCTACCCAACTTTATTGTGGCCTCGGGGCCCCTACAATGTTTTTGGCAGTGTAGTGGCTCACCTGTCCCGACTGGCGCACTCCTCCATTAGTCTGTGGCTCTGTGTGTTCCCATCTTCATCCTCAAAGGGGTGCCTCTCCTCCATGACCTGGTGCATAGTAATACATAGTATGCCACGGGTGACTGAGAAGATGTGGCCAGAGCAGATGTAGATGGGAACGCATGGAGCAGCAGACTAATAGAGGGGTGCACCAGCCTCAGAACAGGGATGTAACTTGAGAGGAGTAGTGCCTGCGATCGGAGGGGGGGGGGGTAGAGCTGTTTTGGGCCCCAACTACTAACCTACCCTTCCTCCAATACAGGGGACTATACTTCAGATCAGGTGTTTTTGTGACTACACTTGTTATGGGTGTGAAGAGCATGATGGCCATACTTGTTTTATGACCCTTATGAGATGCACCCTAAGGCTGTGGAGGGCACCAAGAGGAGGCTAGGGAAAGGGTGTGAACATTAAGGGCCCCATAAAAGTTGTTCAGGCGGCCCCATGAATTGTAGTTATGCCACTGCTGCAGAATATAAAGGAAGCAGTGACTTTAGGTACACTTCTACACACATCATCCTGCGCTCTGTACCCACTGAAGGAACTGATGTACTTTTTATAGGTTCATGAAAGTCATTGGTGGTGTTAGCTTTGCATATGGTGTTAGCTTTGCATATTTGCAGGCTTATCCCTGCCACCTATCCTTAGTCCCTCATGTGACGCTGCCTTCATTCTTTCTTTTTCAGGCTCAGCAAGGCCTGGAGACGGGTGAGAGGCCTCTTCACCTGCAGTGCCACCAGAAAGGCCTAGGTAAGTAATTGTGCCTTGAGCACTTGGGAAAGGGCCTCACGTCCATGTTTCTGGCTCTTGAGAAAAAGGTGTGGAGTCGGGGGGGGGGGAGATTTTGTTTAAAAACAAAATATACTATTGTTATGCGGGGGGCAAGGGAGGTTGGTGTCAGAAAAAAAAAAGATACGGAGAGGCCAGGGGGGCAGAGATAGATAGGGTCAAATGAGGGAGGGGATATGAGGTGTGTATGAGAGGGAGGGGATAGGGTAGTCCCTGGCAGTTTTGGGGGGTTGGATAGTCTCTGGTAGTTCAAGGACGTTTACATAAAAAAATACTATTATTAAGTGGAGGCAAGGGAGGTTAAGTTAGTGTCGTAACAAAAGAAAAAAAATCATATCTGGAGAGGCTGAGAGAGCAGAGATAGATAGGGTCAGGTGAGAGAGGGGAGGAGATTCTGGCTGCTGTGTGTATGTGTGGAAGGGGGGAGGGGATTGGGTAGCCCCTGGCAGTTTTTTGGGGGATTGGGTAGTCTCTGGTAGTTTGGGGGGTTAAAAAAAATTACTTTTGTTAAGCGGGGGCAAGGGAGGTTAGGTTGGTGCTTTAAAAAAAAAAAAAAGAGTCAGATCCGGAGAGGCTGAGAGAGCAGAGATAAATAGGGACACGTATGGAGGGAGAGATTCTGGCTGCTGTGTGTATGTGTGGAAGAGGGGAGGGGATTGGGTAGTCCCTGGCAGTTTGGGGGGGGGGGGGGGGTGTAGTCTCTGGTAGTTTGGAGGGTTAAAAAAAAGACCCAAAAAAAGAAAATAATTACTAACATTTATAGATCTAGGAAGGGGGTGGAGGATCTCTGGCTCTTAAAACACCATAACTACTCTGTAATTCCCGGGAGTGCTGATCCAGGGATTTTATCTGACTGCCATCTGGAGTCGGGAAGGAATTTTTCCCTTTTCAAGGCTAATTGAAAGGTCTTTCGCCTTCCCCTGGATCAGTGTTGTCCAACTTGACGGGAAAGGAGGGCAAACATTTTTTTCACACTACATGGTGGAAATATGACTTCAATAAATAGGGTCCCCACTAGTCCACCCCTTCCTTCACCAATAAATTCACATAATCTGACAGTTTTCCACAAAATAATCATGATCTGGCAGCAGTTTCCCCACAAAATAAATCTAATCTGACAACAGTCTCCCCACAAAATAGGCATTATCTGGCAGCAGTTTCCCCACAAAATAGGCATTATCTGGCAGCAGTTTCCCCACAAAGTAAAAATTATCTGGCAGCAGTTTCCCCACAAAATAAGCTTTATCTGGCAACAGTTTCCCCACAAAAAAAACCTGATCTGGCAGCAGTTTCACCACAAAATAAACCTGATCTGGCAGCAGTTTCACCACAAAATAAACATTATCTGGCAGCAGTTTCCCCACAAAAAAGCATTATCTGGCAGCAGCTTCCCCACAAAAAAAACCTAATCTGGCAACAGTTTCCCCACAAAAAAAACTAATCTGGCAATAGTTTCCCCACAAAAAAACTAATCTGGCAATAGTTTTCCCACAAAAGAAAACCTGATCTGGCAGCAGTTTCCTCACAAAAATAAAAAAAACCTAATCTGGCAACAGTTTCCCCACAAAAAAAAACCTAATCTGGCAACAGTTTCCCCACAAAAAAAAAACCTAATCTGGCAACAGTTTCCCCACAAAAAATACTAATCTGGCAACAGTTTCCCCACAAAATAAACATTATCTGGCGGCAGTTTCCCTAGAAAATAAACATTATCTGGCAACAGTTTGCCCACAGAAAAAAAACCTGGCGGCAGTTTCCCCACAAAATAAACCTTATCTGGCAGCAGTTTCTCCACAAAAAAAGCATAGTCTGGTAGCAGTTTCCCTACAAAATAAACATTATCTGGCAGTTTCCCTAGAAAATAAACATTATCTGGCAACAGTTTCCCCACAAAAAAACCTAATCTGGCAACAGTTTCCCCACAAAAAAAAAACAAATCTGGCAACAGTTTCCCCACAAAAAAAATAATAATCTGGCAGCTATTTCCCCACAAAAGAAACTAATCTGGCACCAGTTTCCCCACAAAAAAAACCTTAATCTGGCAGCAGTTTCCTCACAAAAAATAAAAAAAAAACCTAATCTGGCAACAGTTTCCCCACTAAAAAAAACTAATCTGGCACCAGTTTCCCCACAAAAAAAACTAATCTGGCAACAGTTTCCCCACTAAAAAAAAACTAATCTGGCACCAGTTTCCCTACAAAAAATACTAATCTGGCAACAGTTTCCCCACAAATTAAACATTATCTGGCGGCAGTTTCCCTAGAAAATAAACATTATCTGGCAACAGTTTCCCCACAAAATAAACATTATCAGGCAGCAGTTTCCCCACAATATAAACCTTATCTGGCAGCAGCTTCCCCACAATATAAACCTTATCTGGCAGCTATTTCTCCACAAAATAAACATTATCAGGCAGCAGTTTCCCCACAAAAAAAACCTGATCTTGCGGCAGTTACCCTACAGAATTAACATTATCTGGCAGCAGTTTCCCCACAAAATAAACCTGATCTGGCAGCAGTTTCCCTAGAAAATGAACATTATCTGGCGGCAGTTTCGCCACAAAATAAACATTATCTGGCAGCAGTTTCTTCTCAGTGAAATAAACCTGATCTAGTGGCAGTTCCCCTGCACTGCTCTGATCTTTCACCTCTTCACCTTCACCATTTACATCTGCCATCTGCATGCTGATCCTTCATGCCTACTTGCTGCCACCTGCTGCGGATGTCATCATCATACTTCTAGTGACCAGCGAAGCCCTTCAACTGTGTTTCAAGCCAATCACTTTTATAAACATTTTAAATTCTCAATAAAATAGGTAAAATTAAATAAGATTGTACCTTATTTTTTTTTAATGAAAAATCAGTGTGGCCGTGGTGCCTATTTGTACAGTGTTTGGGCAAGTGTACATCTCCTGTGTGTTCAGCATCTGGGTACATGTACAGTAATTATGTGTACAGTGTGTGGGTATGTGTACAGTGCCTATGTGTATAGCATGTGGGTAAGAGTACACTACCTATGAGTACAGCAAGTGGCTAAGGCTCCTTTTACACCTGATCTGTTGCGTTTGGCATGCGTTTGCGTTAGTGCACGTTTTTTTCCCTAAATGTAATAGAAAACCTATTTGATACAATCCCCACACGCTGGCATCTGCAAAAAAGAGTACTGTACTCTTTTTTGCAGATGCCAGCGTGTGGAGATTGTATCAAATAGGTTTTCTTACATTTGGGGGGAAAACGCGCACTAACGTGTACTAACGCAAACGCATGCCAAAGTCAGCGGATCAGGTGTAAAAGGAGCCTTAGTGTATAGTGCCTTTCTATAAACCATGTGGGTGGATAAGTAAGTATATCTGTCTACAGTGCATGAGTTAAGGTAGCCATACATCAGGAGACTTGGCGGCCAATCAACCATCCGATTTGATGATTATAATCAAATCGGAACAAAATCGGTGCCGCCAAGCGCATGCCCGATGATGCGACCAATTTCGGGCCGAAATTGGTGCTATGAATCGTCGGGCATGCTGCAAGATAGAGGGCTGACTCGCTCAATCAGGTGCGCAGGGGCAAAGGCAGGTGATATTGGGATGAGCGATGAACGTGACGGAACACCCGACGCTGTCCCCCCTAATGTGCTATGTGCCCCCCCGGTGCCCAGGGCATTATACATTACCTGTCTGTGGCCGCCGCTTGTCCTCTGCTGGCTGCATACACACGTGGTTGCCAAAGTAACGTGGGCACCTGTGTGACGTCACATATGCACACACGTATACGCAGTGGAGGACAACTAGAAGCCACGGACACCTAATATATAGTACAATGGGCATCGGGGGGGGGGAACATTGCATATTAGGGGGACAGCGTTGGGCCGGCGAGGTGGCAAATGCCTTGTCACAAGGCAGATTCCAGATCGATTTCAGCATGAAATTGATTGGGAATCGGTTTGCGGCATATGGGCAGCTGACAGATCACTCTCTAATCAGATTTTATTAGAAAGAGGTTTGTCTCTTGGTCGGATCTGCCTATCATCACCTGATGTGTGGCTACCTTAAGGCTGGTTTCACAGTGGGACGTTACAGGCGCACGTTAGAGCAGCCTGTAACGCAGTCCACCGCACAGTAATGAAAAATCAATGGGGCTGTTCACAGTGCCCACGTTGCGTTACATTGTAATGCTGCGTCACAAGGCAACGTACTGCATGCAGTACTTTAGACGCGGCTGAGCCGCGTTAGACTGCTTGCACATGTTCAGTAACGTTGGGGAGGAGCGGAGAGCGGCCAGGCACATGGCTAATTAATATGCAGTGCATATTAATTAGCCATGTGCCTGGCCGCTCTCCGCTCCTCCCCAACGTTACTGAGCATGTGCAAGCAGTCTAACGCGGCTCAGCCGCGTCTAAAGTACTGCATGCAGTACGTTGCCTTGTGACGCAGCGTTACAATGTAACGCAACGTGGGCACTGTGTTTACTTCCTGGAGCGGCCGCTCTGTGCGGCGATTGGCCGGCGGGACCACGTGATGCCGCATGCGCACAAGAGTGCGCATCACGGCATCACTGACGCCAGAGTGAGCTGCACAACGCGGCTCACTCTGACGTCCAGATCCAGCACCACCAGGCGTTCCGTTAGGGGGACGTTATGCGACCTCAACGCCCCCTCTAACGCAACGTCCTGGTGTGAAATTAGCCTAAGTGTACAGCTGATGTGTACAGCATGTGGTTGAGTGCACTGCTTTTCAGTATACAGTCATTAGGTAAGTGTACAGCTTGTAGGTTTATACAGCTGGAGGGAAAGTACACAGCATGTGTGTGCACAGCACTTAAGTAAATGTACAGGATGTGGGGATCAGTGTAGGGATAATTGCACAGCATAGCTCCCAGCTGGCCCTTTTTTGGAGAGACAGTCCCTCTTGGAAACCAGATCCCCCTGCCCCTCTACCTCATTTGTCCCTCTTTCAGGATTGATGTATGTAGCGGCATTGCATTGGGGAAATGCAATGCTGCTATTTGCATTCCGCTTCTATAATAGCTGCAATATGCGGCAATCAGCAGTTTTTGGCGCCTGGTGTCGCCCGGTTAGCGGTATTGATTTGAAATATTGGTGCTGGGTCTTGCGGAAATGCAAATAGTACCATTGCATTTCCGCAATGCAATGCCGATATTCGGCAATGCTGCTATTAGCATTTCCGCAAACCCAGGCACCCAAAATTATTTCAAATCACTATCGCTAATCGGGCCCCTCCAGGCACCGAAATTTACCATAATTGCCGCGCATTGTGGCCTTGCAGTAGACGGGGGAGGAAAGCTTATCACTACTTATCACAACAAAATCAGCTACACCTTTCTTTTTCACCACAAATTAGGCTTTTTGTGGGGTGATATTTGTTTTCAGCAATTACTTTACTTTCTATGCATTTTAAAGGGAAAAACAAGAAAAAAATACACTTTTTCTCAAATTCCATTACCTATAGTTTTAAAATAAACAATGCTACTGTACATAAAACCCACACATTTTATCTGCCTATTTGTCCTGGTTATCACAAGATTTATTTATTTATTGTATTTATAAAGCGCCAACATATTATGCAGTGCTGAATTTAAATTATGTCCCTAGTACAAAGTATGATGACAATATTTTATTTGGAAATAAAGGTGTATTTTTTCTATGTTGTGGTTTTACTTTTCTAATTGCACACTACCAATGATTACAAGCCTTTACTAACAAAAATAACAGTAATACAGCCTCATGTTATACATATTTAAAAAGTCCCTAAGGTAACTATTATGTATTCTCTTTTTAATTCTGTCACTCTATGGGGTTTTGCTTTACAGGTGTTATATTTTGGTACAGAGCGTATGAAAATAATAATTTTATTGCTCTTCAGTTTGCCCGTAAAGAGAATTCAAATGACATACGCCTCTGCTCCCAAACACACAATCATAACCTATGTACATAATCGATAAGTTAGCTTTTTGGGCACACGGTGGACTGTTAACATCCAGTAGCACTAAGGGCCCATTCACACTTGTGCGTTTTCAGAGCGATTTCAGCTTTGCTGAAAATCGCTGGCGATTTGAAAAACGTGTGCACAATGAAAGTGTATGGAAGTGTTCTCATCTAAGCGTTTAGCGATTTGCTGGAACGCAAACGCTTTGCATGCAGCGTTTTCTGAGCGATTCTGGGGCGACTAGCGATTCAATAAAAGTATTTGAATTGAACTAGAAATCGCAAAACGCTAATCGCTGGAAAAACGCTGTCTATACAGTTACATTTTGTAACATTTATGCGGTTTTGCTGATATTGCATCATATCTTTGAAAATGACATTTCTTATGTCAATTTGAGTTTGTCCCTACCTATATTTATGTGGCACGAGTCCAAGCTTAAAAACACACCACAATGTATTCTACAAGCCATCACGGTTAAAACGATATAACATTGTTATCTCTCTGTTTAATTTGAAAGTCAAATAAAATATGTGTTTAAAAAAAACAGGAAAAAAAAAACGACACAACATATGCATTACTTAGTAGCAAAGGTGTAGTAGCAAAGGTGCAACAATCCACTATACCCAAGGTGCATTCTTTTTTTGTACTAATTGCTACAGCGCCATTGTTTGCTTGCATAGCCCCAGAAGAGATTGGACATCAGAAAAAGGCCACATATGTCACCATTATGGAAAACTAACAACCAGGGCTATTCAAAAGTCGGTGTTTTATGAAGTACAGTACCTACTCATGTAGTTTTGCTGAAACTTTCCCAAGTGTGATTATAATCTGAAAATGACCTTTTTTATGTTGGATTGTGAGTCCAAGCTTTAAGGCATGTCAAAATGTATTCTACAACTCAGCACAGTAAGGGCCATTTTCCACTATGAAATGCGATCGCGATCGCGATCCCAATCGCGATCGCAATCGCGTTTCAATTTCCACCATGCGATTGCGATTGCGATTGAGCTACTATACTCATTATAGTCCAGCTCAATCGCATACAAAACGCAACAGGACAACGATTGCGATTTGACCAAAATCGCATCGCAATCGGATCGCACTAATGGAAATTACTGCTGCAGTTTCCATTAGTTTAATGTACCTTGCGATTTGCGATCAGAAGCAAATCGCAAATCGCAGGCTAGTGGAAAAAGGCCCTTAAAATGATACCAAATTCGCTAATTAACAAATAGAATAATTAATGTGAGGCCTATATTATCACTACCCTTAACACTAATGACTAATACATTGGAACTCGCCATTGCAGGTCTAGCAGGATGGAGAAAAGCCAGAGGTCAGACAGTAATATAAGTAATATAAGCTAATGGCCAGAAGATGGGGGGTGGTCTGCAGAGTAAAGCAAATCAATAACTGCAAAGTGGGGTGTGCGTAATTATTCAGCACCCTGAGTCAATACATTGTAGAACCACCTTTTGCTGCAATTACAGCTGCCAGTCTTTTAGGGTATGTCTCTACCAGCTTTGCACATCTAGAGACTGAAATCCTTGCCCATTCTTCTTTGCAAAACAGCTCCAGCTCAGTCAGATTAGATGGACAGCGTTTGTGAACAGCAGTTTTCAGATCTTGCCACAGATTCTCGATTGGATTTAGATCTGGACTTTGACTGGGCCATTCCAACACATGGATATGTTTTGTTTTAACCACTTTACCCCCCGCGGTATGAATCTCTCCGTCCCTTTTTTCCCCCCCTAAAAAACCAGGGACGGAGAAATCCGTACCTTCCGCGCTACCGCCGCTGTCCGCGCTCCCGCCGCTGTCCGCGCTCCCGCCGCTCGTGCACGCCGTCGCCCGTCCAGAGATCAATGAACGGGAAAATCCATTCCCATTCATTGATCTAAGCCCCCGCAATGATCAGCTGCTTCTATTAGAAACAGCGCAATCATTGTGATTTATCCAGCCTCGTAATGCTTCCTGTAAGCGTCCTTCCGGACGCTTACAGGTCGCATGTAAACAAACACACTGTGGCCATCTTGTGGCCAAATAGTAAAACTACACCCTAAAGCATTTTACATATACAAACACATTAGTTTTACACAATAAATTAACTCATTACCTCCCACACTCCCCAATTTATTTATTTTTGTAATAAAAAAAAAATTCAATAAAAAAACAACATAAATAGTTACCTTAGGGACTGAACTTTTTAAATATTTATGTCAAGAGGGTATAACACTGTTACTTTATAAACTACGGGCTTGTAATTAGAGATGGATGCAAAACTGAAAAAAATGCACCTTTATTTCCAAATAAAATATTGGCGCCAAACATTGTGATAGGGACATAATTTAAATGGTTTTATAACCGGGACAAATGGGCAAATACATTTCATGGGTTTTAATTACAGTAGCATGCATTATTTGAAAACTATAATGGCCGAAAACTGAAAAATAATAATTTTTTCCCACATTTTTTCCTATTTTTCCATTAAAACACATTTAGAATAAAATAATTCTTGGCATAATGTCCCACCTAAAGAAAGCCTAATTGGTGGCAAAAAATACAAGATATAGTTCATTTCATTGCGATAAGTAATGATAAAGTTATAGACGAATGAATGGAAGGAGCGCTGAAAGGTGAAAATTGCTCTGGTGTTCAAGGGGTAAAACCCCTCAGTGGTGAAGTGGTTAAACCATTCCAGTGTTGCCCTGGCTTTATGTTTAGGGTCGTTGTCCTGCTGGAAGGTGAACCTCCGCCCCAGTCTCAAGTCTTTTGCAGACTCCAAGAGGTTTTCTTCCAAGATTGTCCTGTATTTGGCTCCATCCATCTTCCTATCAACTCTGAGCAGCTTCCCTGTCCCTGCTGAAGATATGCACCCCCAGAGCATGATGCTGCTACCACCATACTTGACAGTCGGGATGATGTGTTCTGAGTGATGTGCAGTGTTAGTTTTCTGCCACACATAGCGTTTTGCATTTTGACCAAAAAGTTACATTTTGGTCTCATCCGACCAGAGCATTTTCTTCCACATGTCCCCCCCCCCCCCCCCCCCCCCCACATGGCTTGTGGCAAACTGCAAACGGAACTTCTTATGCTTTTCTGTTAACAATGGCTTTCTTCTTGTTACTCTTCCATAAGAGCCAATAGGCTATGGGCAGATTCCCGCACGTGAGCTGTAGATCTCTGCAGCTCATCCAGAGTCACCATGGGCCTCTTGACTGCATTTCTGATTAGTGCTCTCCTTGTTTGGCCTGTGAGTTTAGGTGGACGGCCTTGTCTTGGTAGGTTTATAGTTGTGCCACACTCCTTCCATTTCTGAATGATCTGAAAAAAGGAAGGTGGAGGACCGCTCACCCCAGAAAGAGCAGTGCCAGACCAGGATAGCTAATCCTAGGATACACTTGAAACGAAAAAAGGTCCGCAGGTGATATGTGTTGACCTTTTGGATACGTCCATGAATAAAGACACAGGATTTTAGGAGCATCGTGCGGACCTTTTTTCGTTTCAAATTTCTGAATGATCGCTTGAACAGTGCTCCGTGGGATTTTCAAGGCTTTGGAAATCTTTTTGTAGCCTAAGCCTGCTTTAAATTTCTCAATAACTTTATCCCTGACCTGTCTGGGGTGTTTTTTGGACTTCATGGTGTTGTTGCTCCCAAGATTCTCTTAGACAACCTCTGAGGCCATCACAGAGCAGCTGTATTTGTACTGACATTAGATTACACACAGGTGCACTCTATTTAGTCATTAGCACTCATCAGGCAATGTCTATGGGCAGCTGACTGCTCTCAGACCAATGGGGGCTTAATAATTACGCACACCCACTTTGCAGTTATTGATTTGTAAAAAATGTTTGGAGTCATGTATGATTTTCGTTCCACTTCTCACATGTACACCACTTTGTATTGGTCTTTGATGTGAAATTCCAATAAAATTGATTCATGGTTGTGGCAGTAACATAACAAAATGTGGAAAACTTCAAGGGGGCCAAATACTTTTGCAAGCCACTGTATATATATATATATATATATATATATATACACAGTGGCGTGAAAAACTATTTGCCCCCTTCCTGATTTCTTATTCTTTTGCATGTTTGTCACACTTAAATGTTTCTGCTCATCAAAAAACGTTAACTATTAGTCAAAGATAACATAATTGAACACTAAATGCAGTTTTAAATGATGGTTTTTATTATTTAGTGAGAGAAAAAAACTCCAAACCTACATGGCCCTGTGTGAAAAAGAAATTGCCCCCTGAACCTAATTACTGGTTGGGTCACCCTTAGCAGCAATAACTGCAATCAAGCGTTTTCGATAACTTGCAACAAGTCTTTTACAGCGCTCTGGAGGAATTTTGGCCCACTCATCTTTGCAGAATTGTTGTAATTCAGCTTTATTTGAGGGTTTTCTAGCATGAACCGCCTTTTTAAGGTCATGCCACAACATCTCAATATGATTCAGGTCAGGACTTTGACTAGGCCACTCCAAAGTCTTCATTTTGTTTTTCTTCAGCCATTCAGAGGTGGATTTGCTGGTGTATTTTGGGTCATTGTCCTGCTGCAGCACCCAAGATCGCTTCAGCTTGAGTTGACGAACAGATGGCCAGACATTCTCCTTCAGGATTTTTTGGTAGACTGTAGAATTCATGGTTCCATCTATCACAGCAAGCCTTCCAGGTCCTGAAGCAGCAAAACAACCCCAGACCATCACACTACCACCACATTTTACTGTTGGTATGATGTTCGTTTGCTGAAATGCTGTGTTACTTCTACGCCAGATGTAACGGGACACGCACCTTCCAAAAAGTTCAACTTTTGTCTCGTTGGTCCACAAGGTATTTTCCCAATAGTCTTGGCAATCATTGAGATGTTTTTTAGCAAAATTGAGACGAGCCTTAATGTTCTTTTTGCTTAAAAGTGGTTTGCGCCTTGGATATCTGCCATGCAGGCCGTTTTTGCCCAGTCTCTTTCTTATGGTGGAGTCGTGAACACTGACCTTAATTGAGGCAAGTGGGGCCTGCAGTTCTTTAGATGTTGTCCCGGGGTCTTTTGTGGCCTCTCGGATGAGTTTTCTCTGCGCTCTTGGGGTAATTTTGGTCAGCCGGACACTCCTGGGAAGGTTCATCACTGTTCCATGTTTTTGCCATTTGTGGATAATGGCTCTCACTGTGGTTCGCTGGAGTCCCAAAGCTTTAGAAATGGCTTTATAACCTTTACCAGAATGATAGATCTCAATTACTTTTGTTCTCATTTGTTCCTGAATTTCTTTGGATCTTGGCATAATGTCTAGCCTTTGAGGGGCTTTTGGTCTACTTCTCTGTGTCAGATAGCTCCTATGTAAGTGATTTCTTGATTGAAACAGGTGTGGCAGTAATCAGGACTGGGGGTGACTACAGAAATTGAACTCAGGTGTGATAAACCACAGTTAAGTTATTTTTTAACAAGGGGGGCAATCACTTTTTCACACAGGGCCATGTAGATTTGGAGGGTTTTTTTTCACTAAATAATAAAAACCATCATTTAAAACTGCATTTTGTGTTCAATTATGTTGTCTTTGACTAATAGTTAACGTTTTTTGATGAGCAGAAACATTTAAGTGTGACAAACATGCAAAAGAATAAGAAATCAGGAAGGGGGCAAATAGTTTTTCACACCACTGTATATATATATATATATATATATATATATATATATATATATATATATATATATATATATATATATATATATATATATATATATATACACACAGTGCTGTCCATAATTATTCAAACCCCTGTCAAATTTGACTTAAAGAGACTCTGCTCCCCCCTCCTCTGTAGCTGCAGGCAGTCCAGCACTAGCTCTCCCAAAGTGTCCCGGAATTCGCCCTCGACAAGGCTGACAAGCGCTGATTTATTTACCTTTCCTGACTCCAGCGGGGGCGCTGCTGCGGCTCTCGCACGGAGATAGGCGAAAATAGCCGATCTTCTTTGGGTCTGCTCTACTACGGAGGCACAGAAGACTTGCCCCTGTGCAGTAGAGCGGCCCGAAAGCAATCGGCTATTTACGCCTATCGTGGGCGGAGAGCCGATACTGCGCCTGCGCTGGACCCCGGGAAGTAAATATTTACACCCTTTTCGCGGCCGCCGTGGGACCGAGGAGGATGGGGGAAGCCTCAATAGGATCCGGAGGCTTACACCCCCCCCCCCCCCCCCCAACCCAACCCCCCACCCGAGGTGAGCATCCACCAGGGGAGGTTTTTGAAATTACAGGTTTTCTTTAAAGTTACTTTTATTCAACCAGCAAGTATTTTTTTCATGGGAAATGACATAGATGTCCCCCAAAAGATTCTAAGATGATGTACAAGAGGCATTATTGTAAAAAAAACAAAAACACTTCTCTCAGCTTTTATTTACATTTGAGAAAAAAGTGTCCTGTCCAAAACTATTCATACCCTTCACAATAATCTATAGAAAAGCCTTTATTGGCTATCACAGCAATCACACCTTCCTATAATTGCAGACCAGTTTTTTGCATGTCTCCATAGATATTTTTGCCCATTCATCTTTAGCAAGGAGCTCCAAATCTTTCCAGTTGGAGGGTCTTCTTGCCATCACCCTGATTTTTAGCTCCATCCACAGATTCTCAATTGGATTCAAGTCAGGACTCTGGCTGGGCCAATTCAAAATGTTAATGTTGTTGTCTGCTAACCATTTATTCACCACTCTTTGCTGTGTATTTTGGGGCATTGTCATGCTGAAATGTCCACTGGTGCCCAAGGTCAAGTTTCTCTGTAGACTGCCTGATGTTGTCGTTGAGAATCCTCATGTATTGCTCTTTTTCATAGTGTTGTCTACTGTGATTAGGTTCCCTGGTCCTTTGGCTGAAAAACACCCCCAAAGCATTAGGTTCCCAAGGTTTCTAATTTTTACGCCAAATGAAGGTAACATCATTGTGATCAAACAATTCAATTTTGGTTTCATCTGACCATAACACAGAAGACCAGAAATCTTCTTCTTTGTCCAGATGAGCATTTGCAAAGGCCAAGCGAGCTTTTGTGTGCCTTATCTGGAGAAGTGGCGTCCTCCTTGGTCTGCATTCGTGGAACCCAGCAGTGTGCAGTGTCTGTTGGATTGTCTGCCTTGAGACATTGCCACCAGCAGAGCCGAGATTCACCAGGGTGGCCTTGGTGGTGAGCCTTGGATTCTTTTTCACCTCTCTCACTATCCTCCTGGCCAGCACAGGTGTCATTTTTGGCTTCCGACCACATACCCTGAAATTTTCCACAGTGCAGAAAATCTTGTATTTTCTAATAATACTTTGCACTGTAGCCACTGGAACTTGAAAACATTTAGAAATGACCTTGTAGCCCTTTCCTGACTTGTGAGCAACCACGATGTACAGTCGCAGGTCCTCGCTGAGTTCCTTTGGTTTAGCTATAACTACCACAAACCAACTGCCGAGAGCTGCTGTTTGTTACCTGTTGAGTTGATTTAAACAGCTGTTCCCAATTACTCAAGGTAATTAGAAGAATGCTTCAGAACAGCTTGGACTATTTACTATTATCACAGATTGGAGATTGTTGCCACAAACAGTGGAAATAGTTTCAAGTGAACTGTTATAATTTGAGGTGTGAGCGCTGTACGGACACTTGCAACAACATAAAGGTGGTATGAGGGCCCGACGTCCACAGGTGGGGGTCGTGCATACAGCCCAACACCAACACCGTGCAGGCAGGATGTTTTACATTAGCCAGAGAACACCAAGATTGGCCAGTTCTAGCTACAATGGGGCCCTGGTGCAAAAGTAACTTGGGCCCCCCCCTAGCACAGCCTTCCCCAGAAAATTCACCACCCTAGGGCCAGCCCCCCCCCCCCCCAAGTCACACAATATCAATAGGTGTCCATCATATGTCCCCAAAAGCATTGTTAGGGTCCCCATTATTCCCCTTCTATTTTACCCTACAAGTGTACATATAGCAGAGTCTTATCTAATCTTATATAATAATTATCTTATTCTCTTCCTCATTCCCTGTAGGCATGAATAGGGTCATAGGGTCACCATAGCTGGAGAAGAGGGGGGACACTTTGGGGAGAAGGCTACAGGCTCTGGGGCCCTGGTACAATTGCCCTCTTTGCCTCTATGGAAGTGCCGGTCCTGATTGGCAAATTCGCCACTGGCGCCCCCATGCTCTTTACAGATGAAAGCAGGTTCACACTGAGCACATGTGACAGACGTGACAAAGTATGGAGATGCCATAAAGCACGTTCTGCTGCCTGCAACATCTTCCAGCATGACCAATTTGGCAATGGGTCAGTAATGGTGTGGGGTGGCATTTCTTTGGGGGCCACAAAGCCCTCCATGTGCTTGTCAAAGGTAGCCTGACTGCCATTAGGTACTGAGATCAGATCCTCAGACCCCCTTGTGAGATCATATGCTGGTGCGGTTGGCCCTGGGTTCCTCTAAATGCAATACAATGCTAGACCTCATGTGGCTTGAGTGTGTCAGCAGTTCCTGCAAGATGAAGGTGTTGATGCTGTGGACTGGCCCGCTCATTCCCTAGACCTGAATCCAACTGAGCACATCTGGAACATAATATCTTACAAATAATATGTTACACCATGGACTGTTCAGAAGTTGGTGAATGCTTTAGTCCAGGTCTGGGAGGATATCACTCAGGAGACCATACGCAACCATATCAGGAGCATGCCCAGGTCTTGAAAGAAGGTCATACAGGCACGTGGAGGCCACACACACTACTGAGACTCATTTTGTCTTGTTTTAAGGACATTACATCAAAGTTGAATCAGCCTGTATTGTTTTTTCCACTTTGGAGTGTGACTCCAAATCCAGACCTCCATGAGTTGATTCATATGATTTCCATTGATATTTTTTGTGTGATTTTGAGGTTAGCACTCAGATCTTGGATGTCTTATTTTTGTATTATTTTTATGAGCAGTGTATTATACACTCCCCTATAAGATGATTAGGAATACCTGTTCAATTTCTCATTAATACAGTTATCTAATCAACCAATCACATGGCAGTTGCTTCAATGCATTTAGGAGTGTGGTCCTGGTCAAGACAATATCCTAAACTCCAAACTGAATGTCAGAATGGGGAAGAAAGGTGATATGTCAGAATAGGGAAGAAAGCAATATTGAGCGTGGCATGGTTGTTGGTGCCAGACGGACCAGTCTGAGTATTTCACAATCTGCTCAGTTACTGGGAATTTTCCCTCACAACCATTTCTAGGGTTTAAAAAGAATGGTGTGAAAAAGGAAAAACATCCAGTATGCGGCAGTCCTGGTGAAGAAAATGCCTTGTTGATGCTAGAGGTCAGAGGAGAATGGGCTGAATGATTCAAGCTGATAGAAGAGCAACGTTGACTGAAATAACCACTCGTTACAACTGAGGTATGCAGCAAAGCATTTGTGAAGCCACAACATGCACAACCTTGAGGTGGATGGGCTACAGCAGCAGAAGACCACACCGGGTACCACTCATCTCCACTACAAATAGGGAAAAAGAGGCTAAAATTTGCACGAGCTCACAAAAATTGGAAGTTGAAGACTGTAAAAATGTTGCCTGGTCTGTTGAGTCTCGATAGAGTCAGAATTTGGCATAAACAGAATGAGAACATGGATCCATCATGCCTTGTTACCACTCTGCCGGCTGGTGGTGGTGGTGTAATGGTGTGGGGGATGTTTTCTTGGCACACTTTAGGCCCCTTAGTGCCAATTGTTTCTGACCATTTCCATCCCTTCATGACCACCATGTACCCATCCTCTGATGGCTACTTCCAGCAGGATAATGCACCATGTCACAAAGCTTAAATCATTTCAAATTGGTTTCTTGAACATGACAATTAATTCACTGTACTAAAATGGCCCCCACAGTCACCAGATCTCAACCCAATAGAGCATCTTTGGGATGTGATGGAACGGGAGCTTCGTGCCCTGGATGTGCATGCCACAAATCTCCATCAACTGCAAGATGCTATCCTATCAATATGGGCCAACATTTCGAAAGAATGCTTACAGCACCTTGTTAAATCAATGCCACGTAGAATTAAGGCAGTTCTGAAGGCAAAAGGGGGTCAAACACCGTATTAGTATGCTGTTCCTAATAATCCTTTAGGTGAGTGTATATATTCCATGCAAATAAAGGTGAATGTATACTGTGTGTGTGTGTGTGTGTGTGTGTGTGTGTGTATATATATATATATATATATATATATATATATATATATTTTTTTTTTTTTTTTTTAAAGTCTAATAAGTTAACTGCTGAGGGTATAATACGCCTCAAAGCAGTGAAGAATACGGAGTGCCCATTGTGAGGGGCACTTTGAGCAGTAGTATTGGGTGTCCTTCTGTCTTCCGTTTTTGTACACACCCAGCATTGTTTTTGTGGATTTGGCTACAGTAGTTAATTCAGGAAAGAGGGGCGGGGCTGGATCAGGGCAGGAAAATGGCTTCCGCTCAGTCTAATTGTATCCTCCCATTGCATAGGGTCTTCTGGGTTTTGGGCATCATGATTAATCAGCAACCTAATTACTTCCCTCTGAAACTGTAAGCAGGTGCTGGCGTGGCCTGTTTTTTCTTATAAAGCAGTTGTGGGAGGCCTATGCGGTTTGCCCTCAGGCCCCTCACCGTCCCACAGGAACCAGTCTGGGCAGGGTATAAAAATGTAAACTGGGAAATATTGGTGTAGTGAATGTCTAGGTAGACATGGTAGCCTTGACGGAGGAGTGGGTTACGTAGTTCCACCACAAGTCCACAACCCTCCCTCTGGAAGGCATGTACAGTGGGCACCCAACATGCTGTAAATGGCTATCTTTCCCCTCATAAATCATAAAAGCATATGTGTAGCCACTGCCGTTCTCACATAGCTTATAAAATGTTACCCCATACTTGGCAGCCGTACTTGGAATATATTGTTTTATTCGTAATCTGCCGTGGAAGGGTAGAAGGAGTTTGTCCACCGTTATGTCTCCTTGTGGGGTATATACCTTGCTAAATTTGCTATTGGGCTGAGTGAGTAGGGGCGTTAGCTCATACAGCTTGCCATGGGCAGGGTCATCTCTGGGTACACTTTCGGTATTGTCAGCAAAGTGGAGACATTTAGATAACCTCTCAAAGCGGGACATGCTCATTATGGTTGGACTAATACAGATGGATTTCTGGTTGCTGAACTATGCCCATATGCAGGGTTAGGCCCAGAAAAAACGTTTAGTTCAGCTACGGTGGTGGGCTTCCGTCATTCAGCTAAATAACTGTATGGATTTTGGGCAATAAATTGCGGCTCCAGCAGCAGGCTTGCAAAGCATATGCGGCAGGTAGCAGTTCACAGTGCAAATATATGAAGCACATATTTGCACTGTGAACTGCTACCTGCCGCATATGCTTTGCATCCCTGT
Organism: Hyperolius riggenbachi; assembly: GCF_040937935.1. Lineage (NCBI taxonomy): Eukaryota > Metazoa > Chordata > Amphibia > Anura > Hyperoliidae > Hyperolius > Hyperolius riggenbachi. The sequence goes on along the minus strand of NC_090648.1, from coordinate 156,159,100 downwards.
TTGTTCAGCATATTATACACAAGCCTGCTGCTGGAGCCGCTTGGTCTTGCATATTAGGTTGGAGGGAACCATCATCCTGAAGCATATATTTGCATTGTGAACTGCCATTTGCTGCTTATGCTTTGCAGCTTTGCTTGTGCTGGATAATACTATATACAAGATTCCTGCTGGAGCCGCTTGGATATGCATATTAGACTGGATGCACTTTGTGCTTGCCATTTATAGTGTGAACGCCGTAAATTTGCTGCATGTTGAACTTATCCTGCTTTTTGTTTACAGCACCAGCGTTTACAGCAACAGGAACTTTATTTGCAGGCCAGCTTTACAATACAATACAATACAATAACATTTGTAAAGTGCTTTTCTCCCATAGGACTCAAAGCGCATAGTTGTATCTCAGATTAATACAGGGTTGCAGGCTGGGTTGTGTTACAGAGGAGATAGTCAGATGTTCATGAATGCCAGACTGAAGAGGTAGGTTTTCAGTTTAGACTTAAATGCTTGCAGGGATGGAGCTGTCCTGATTGGGTGTGGTAGGGAGTTCCAAAGTGTAGGGGCAGCATGACAAAAGGCTCTGTCTCCAAAGGTTTTGAGGTGGACTCTGGGGGTGACCAAGGTGTTACGTCCTTTTGATCTAAGATTGTGGGGAGGGGGGGGGGGTGATGCAGTTGCAACAAGTCCATCAGGTATCCAGGGCCCAGATTGTGCAAGGATTTGAATGTCAGTAAGCCAATCTTAAACAGAATTCTCCATTTTATCAGTAGCCAGTGGAGTGAGCACAGGGTTGGTGTTATGTGGCAATGGCGGGGTTGGCTCGTTAACAGCCTTGCGGCGGCATTCTGTACTAATTGCAGGCGGCGTAAGTCTTTCTTATGCAGGCTTGTGTAGAGGACGTTGCAGTAGTCTAATCTTGATGTGACGAAGGCATGAACTAGGGTTGGAAGATCCTCTAAAGGAATTAGGTGTTTAATCCTTGCAATATTCCTTAGGTGAAAGAAGGAATGTTTCACAACAGCTGACATTTGATTCCTGAAGCTTAATTTCCCATCAATCAGTACTCCCAGGCTGCGCACTCAGTCTGAGTTGTTCAGGTCTGAGCTCCCTATCCTTAGCGGTGTTGGTTGAGACTGGGGCTGCTTTGCTGTTGAGCCCTGGCCCTCGATAACAAGAACCTCAGTTTTGTCAGCATTAAGGGCCCTTTTCCACCTGCAATCGCTAGCGTTCACGCTGAACGCTAGCGATTGCTGAATCGCAAAACCGGCGATTCCCCCGACGTTTGCGGCCGCGATTTTGCTATGCTATGCACTGCATAGCAAAATCGCGGCAATTATCGCTCCGCCGCGCGTTCGCGTTCCCGACAAAAGCGAATCGCGGTAGTGGAAATGACCTACCGCAATTCCTATGTTAAAAAGCAAACCGTAGCGATTGTAAAATCGCTAGCGGTTTGCGGTTTTGCGATTCAGCCAGCGCTGGTGGAAAAGGGCCCTAAGTTTTAGCCAATTATTATTCATCCACTCCTGAAGCTCACAAAGTGCACTTAGGGTTAAGGCAGGGAGCGTTACCTGGAGTGGTTTCTCTCCTCTGTCTAGAGTTGAGCCGAAATTTTCGTAATTTCGCATTACTATAATTACGCATGCGAAATTTGCGATTACGATGCAAAATTACGGTAGCGTAATTGCCATTAAAATCGTAATTGAAAATACCGTAAGCGTAATTTTCAACGCGTAATTTCGCGTTTCGTTCATACCGTAATTTCGCATTAAACCATAACGCTCCCGTATAAAAAAGCCGCCGACTTTAAGGGTTAATAGCAAAGCCCCCTTAAATGGTAAGAGCCTCAAATTTGGAGAGTATATTAAGGAGATCAGAAGGAATAAGAGGAAAAAAAATTTCAAAAAGACCTTATAGTTTTTCAGAAAATCGATGGTAAAGTTTCAAAGGAAAAATGTATACATTTAAAAACCCGCCGAATTTAACGGTTAATAGCAAAGCCTGCTTAACCACTTGAGGACCTAGGGCTTTCTACCCCTTAAGGACCGGCCACTTTTTTTCCATTCAGACCACTGCAGCTTTCACGGTTTATTGCTCGCTCATACAACCTACCACCTAAATGAATTTTGGCTCCTTTTCTTGTCACTAATAAAGCTTTCTTTTGATGCTATTTGATTGCTCCTGCGATTTTTACTTTTTATTATATTCATCAAAAAAGACATGAATTTTGGCAAAAAAATGATTTTTTTAACTTTCTGTGCTGACATTTTTCAAATAAAGTAAAATTTCTGTATACATGCAGCGCGAAAAATGTGGACAAACATGTTTTTGATAAAAAAAAACCCATTCAGTGTATATTTATTGGTTTGGGTAAAAGTTATAGCGTTTACAAACTATGGTGCCAAAAGTGAATTTTCCCATTTTCAAGCATCTCTGACTTTTCTGACCCCCTGTCATGTTTCATGAGGGGCTAGAATTCCAGGATAGTATAAATACCCCCCAAATGACCCCATTTTGGAAAGAAGACATCCCAAAGTATTCACTGAGAGGCATAGTGAGTTCATAGAAGATATTATTTTTTGTCACAAGTAAGCGGAAAATGACACTTTGTGAGAAAAAAAAAAAAAAAAAAAAGTTTCCATTTCTTCTAACTTGCGACAAAAAAAAATGAAATCTGCCACGGACTCACCATGCCCCTCTCTGAATACCTTGAAGGGTCTACTTTCCAAAATGGGATCATTTGTGGGGTGTGTTTACTGTCCTGACATTTTGGGGGGTGCTAAATTGTAAGCACCCCTGTAAAGCCTAAAGGTGCTCATTGGACTTTGGACCCCTTAGCGCAGTTAGGCTGCAAAAAAGTGCCACACATGTGGTATTGCCGTACTCAGGAGAAGTAGTATAATGTGTTTTGGGGTGTATTTTTACACATACCCATGCTGGGTGGGAGAAATATCTCTGTAAATGACAATTTGTTAATTTTTTTTACACACAATTGTCCATTTACAGAGATATTTCTCCCACTCAGCATGGGTATGTGTAAAAATACACCACAAAACACATTATACTACTTCTCCTGAGTACGGCGATACCACATGTGTGGCACTTTTTTGCACCCTAACTGCGCTAAAGGGCCCAAAGTCCAATGAGTACCTTTAGGATTTCACAGGTCATTTTGAGAAATTTCGTTTCAAGACTACTCCTCACGGTTTAGGGCCCCTAAAATGCCAGGGCAGTATAGGAACCCCACAAATGACCCCATTTTAGAAAGAAGACACCCCAAGGTATTCCGTTAGTAGTATGGCGAGTTCATAGAAGATTTTATTTTTTGTCACAAGTTAGCGGAAAATGACACTTTGTGAAAAAACACAATTAAAATCAATTTCCGCTAACTTTTGACAAAAAATAAAATCTTCTATGAACTCACCATACTCCTAACGGAATACCTTGGGGTGTCTTCTTTCTAAAATGGGGTCATTTGTGGGGTTCCTATACTGCCCTGGCATTTTAGGGGCCCTAAACCGTGAGGAGTAGTCTTGAAACGAAATTTCTCAAAATGACCTGTGAAATCCTAAAGGTACTCATTGGACTTTGGGCCCTTTAGCGCAGTTAGGGTGCAAAAAAGTGCCACACATGTGGTATCGCCATACTCGGGAGAAGTAGTACAATGTGTTTTGGGGTGTATTTTTACACATACCCATGCTGGGTGGGAGAAATACCTCTGTAAATGGACAATTGTGTGTAAAAAAATCAAAAGATTGTCATTTACAGAGGTATTTCTCCCACCCAGCATGGGTATGTGTAAAAATACACCCCAAAACACATTGTACTACTTCTCCCGAGTACGGCGATACCACATGTGTGGCACTTTTTTGCACCCTAACTGCACTAAGGGGCCCAAAGTCCAATGAGTACCTTTAGGATTTCACAGGTCATTTTTGTTTCAAGACTACTCCTCACGGTTTAGGGCCCCTAAAATGCCAGGGCAGTATAGGAACCCCACTAATGACCCCATTTTAGAAAGAAGACACCCCAAGGTATTCCGTTAGGAGTATGGTGAGTTCATAGAAGTTTTTATTTTTTTGTCACAAGTTAGCGGAAATTGATTTTAATAGTTTTTTTTCACAAAGTGTCATTTTCCGCTAACTTGTGACAAAAAATAAAATCTTCTATGAACTCACCATACTCCGTACGGAATACCTTTGGGTGTCTTCTTTCTAGAATGGGGTCATTTGTGGGGTTCCTATACTGCCCTGGCATTTTAGGGGCCCTAAACCGTGAGGAGTAGTCTTGAAACCAAATGTCGCAAAATGACCTGTGAAATCCTAAAGGTACTCATTGGACTTTGGGCCCCTTAGCGTACTTAGGGTGTAAAAAAGTGCCACACATGTGGTACCGCTGTACTCAGGAGAAGTAGTATAATGCGTTTTGGGGTGTATTTTTACACATACCCATGCTAAGTGGGAGAAATATCTCTGTAAATGACAATTGTTTGATTTTTTTACACACAATTGTCCATTTACATAGAAATTTCTCCCACCCAGCATGGGTATGTGTAAAAATACACCCCAAAACACATTATACTACTTTTCCTGAGTACGGCGGTACCACATGTGTGACACTTTTTTTGCAGCCTAGGTGCGCTAAGGGGCCCAACGTCCTATTCACAGGTCATTTTGAAGCATTTGTTTTCTAGACTACTCCTCGCGGTTTAGGGCCCCTAAAATGCCAGGGCAGTATAGGAACCCCACAAGTGACCCCATTTTAGAAAGAAGACACCCCAAGGTATTCCGTTAGGTGTATGGCGAGTTCATAGAAGATTTTATTTTTTGTCACAAGTTAGTGAAAAATGACACTTTGTGAAAAAAAAACAATTAAAATTAATTTCCGCTAACTTTTGACAAAAAATTAAATCTATGAACTCGTCATACACCTAACAGAATACCTTGGGGTGTCTTTTTTCTAAAATGGGGTCACTTGTGGGGTTCCTATACCGCCCTGGCATTTTACAGGCCCAAAACCGTGAGTAGTCTGGAAACCAAATGTCTCAAAATGACTGTTCAGGGGTATAAGCATCTGCAAATTTTGATGACAGGTGGTCTATGAGGGGGCGAATTTTGTGGAACCGGTCATAAGCAGGGTGGCCTTTTAGATGACAGGTTGTATTGGGCCTGATCTGATGGATAGGAGTGCTAGGGGGGTGACAGGAGGTGATTGATGGGTGTCTCAGGGGGTGGTTAGAGGGGAAAATAGATGCAATCCATGCACTGGGGAGGTGATCGGAAGGGGGTCTGAGGGTTTGGCCGAGTGATCAGGAGCCCACACGGGGCAAATTGGGGCCTGATCTGATGGGTAGGTGTGCTAGGGGGTGACAGGAGGTGATTGATGGGTGTCTCAAGGTGTGATTAGAGGGGGGAATGGATGCAAGCAATGCACTGGCGAGGTGATCAGGGCTGGGGTCTGAGGGCATTCTGAGGGTGTGGGCGGGTGATTGAGTGCCCTAGGGGCAGATAGGGGTCTAATCTGATAGGTAGCAGTGACAGGGGGTGATTGATGGGTAATTAGTGGGTGTTTAGGGTAGAGAATAGATGGAAACACTGCGCTTGGGTGGTGATCTGATGTCGGATCTGCGGGCGATCTATTGGTGTGGGTGGGTGATCAGTTTGCCCGCAAGGGGCAGGTTAGGGGCTGATTGATGGGTGGCAGTGACAGCGGGTGATTGATGGGTGGCAGTGACAGGGGGTGATTGATGGGTGGCAGTGACAGGGGGTGATTGATGGGTGATTGATAGGTGATTGACAGGTAATCAGTGGGTTATTACAGGGGAGAACAGATGTAAATATTGCACTGGCGAATTGATAAGGGGGGGTCTGAGGGCAATCTGAGCGTGTAGGCGGTCGATTGGGTGCCCGCAAGGGGCAGATTAGGGTCTGATCTGATAGGTAACAGTGACAGGTGGTGATAGGGAGTGATTGATGGGTGATTGATGGGTAATTAGTGGGTGTTTAGAGGAGAGAATAGATGGAAACACTGCGCTTGGGTGGTGATCTGATGTCGGATCTGCGGGCGATCTATTGGTGTGGGTGGGTGATCAGATTGCCCGCAAGGGGCAGGTTAGGGGCTGATTGTTGGGTGGCAGTGACAGGGGGTGATTGATGGGTGATAGGTGATTGGCAGGTGATTGACAGGTGATCAGTGGGTTATTACAGGGAAGGACAGATGTAATTAATGCACTGGCGAATTGATAAGGGGGGGGGGTCTGAGGGCAATCTGAGCGTGTGGGCGGGTGATTGGGTGCCCGCAAGGGGCAGATTAGGGTCTGATCTGATAGGTAACAGTGACAGGGGGTGATTGATGGGTAATTAGTGGGTGTTTAGAGAAGATAACAGATGTAAACGATACATTTGGGAGGTAATCTGACGGCGGGTTTGCGGGCGATCTAATGGTGTGGGTGGGTGATCAGATTGCCCGCAAGGGGCAGGTTAGGGGCTGATTGATGGGTGGCAGTGACAGGGGGTGACAGGGGGTGATTGATGGGTGATAGGTGATTGGCAGGTGATTGACAGGTGATCAGTGGGTTATTACAGGGAAGAACAGATGTAATTAATGCACTGGTGAATTGATAAGGGGGGGTCAGAGGGCAATCTGAGCGTGTGGGCGGGTGATTGGGTGCCCGCAAGGGGCAGATTAGGGTCTGATCTGATAGGTAAAAGTGACAAGTGGTGATAGGGGGTGATTGATGGGTGATTGATGGGTAATTAGTGGGTGTTTAGAGGAGAGAATAGATGTAAACAATGGATTTGGGAGGTGATCTGATGTCGGATCTGTGGGCGATCTATTGGTGTGGGGGGGTGATCAGATTGCCCGCAAGGGGCAGGTTAGGGGCTGATTGATGGGTGGCAGTGACAGGGGGTGATTGACGGGTGATTGATGGGTGATTGACGGGTGATTGACAGGTGATTGACAGGTGATCAGGGGGATAGATGCATACAGTAAACAGGGGGGGGGGTGGTCTGGGGGGGGGTCTGGGGAGAATCTGAGGGGTGGGGGGTGATCAGGAGGGGGCAGGGAGCAGGGGGGGGGGATAAAAAAAAAAATAGCGTTGACAGATAGTGACAGGGAGTGATTGATGGGTGATTAGGGGGGTGATTGGGTGCAAACAGGGGTCTGGGGGGTGGGCAGGGGGGGGTCTGATGGGTGCTGTGGGCGATCTGGGGCAGGGGGGGGAGAAATCAGTGTGTTTGGGTGCAGACTAGGGTGGCTGCAGCCTGCCCTGGTGGTCCCTCGGACACTGGGACCACCAGGGCAGGAGGCAGCCTGTATAATACACTTTGTAAACATTACAAAGTGTATTATACACTTTGTATGCGGCGATCGCGGGGTTAACATCCCGCCGGCGCTTCCGTATAGCCGGCGGGATGTTGCGGCGACCGAGCGGTGACAGGCGCCGGCGGAGGATCGCGTCACGGATGACGCGATCGCTCCGCCCATGCCCTTAAATGGACCGCCGCCTCTGTGGGTGAGGCCGTCCTGCAGGGCTCCACTTCCCCGCCGCCCCTGTGTAGTGGGCGGTCGGGAAGTGGTTAAAGTTTAGGAACACCAAATTCCCAGGGTATATTAAGGGGATCAGTGGGAATAAGAGGAATTTTTTTTTTTCAAAAATACCTTATAGTTTTTGAGAAAATCGATTTTTAAGTTTCAAGGGGGAAAATGTCTTTCAAATGCGGAAAATGTCAGTTTTTTTTTGCACAGGTAACAATAGTGTATTATTTTCATAGATTCCCCCAAGTGGGAAGAGTTTTACTTACTTCGTTCTGAGTGTTGGAAATATAAAAAAAAAACGACGTGGGGTCCCCCCTCCCAGACCTCTTTAACCCCTTGTCCCCCATGCAGGCTGGGATAGCCAGAATGCGGAGCACCGGCCGCGTGGGGCTCCGCACCCTGACTATACCAGCCCGCATGGTCCATGGATTGGGGGGTCTCGGAAGGGGAGGGGCAGCCAAGCTTTCCCCTCCCCCTCCGAGCCCTTGTCCAATCCAAGGACAAGGGGCTCTTCTCCACCTCCGATGGGCGGTGGAGGTGGAGGCCGCGATTTCCTGGGGGGGGGTTCATGGTGGCATCTGGGAGTCCCCTTTAAAAAGGGGTCCCCCAGATGCCCACCCCCCCTCCCAGGAGAAATTAGTATAGAGGTACTTGTATCCCTTACCCATTTCCTTTAAGAGTTAAAAGTAAATAAACACACAAACACTTAGAAAAAGTATTTTAATTAAACAAAAAACATAACCACGAAAAAAGTCCTTTAATATTCTTAATTAACCATTAATACTTACCTGTCCCTTTAAATAAATGATCCCTCGCAATATCCTCGGAAATTGGCTAATCAGTTACAATGTAAAAAAGTTATTACAATGTAACAACTTTGTTACATTGTAACTACGCCGCACCCGACGTCACTCGCCGCTCACCTGCCGCATACACTTACGCGTCCGTGCAGGACGCTAAGTCCCCGCCGGCTCCCGCCGTCCACCCCGCCCACATCTGTCACCCACATGTGGGTGACATGTGGGTGACATGTGGGAGAGGCAGGGAGGGCAGCGGGAGCCGGCGGAACTTAGCGTCCTGCACGGACCCGACAGAGCTCTGAGCTATATAGCTCAGAGCTCTCTAAGCATCTTTGTATTTGGGCTCCAAGGAGCCCCATTGGTCCTTAGCAGACCAATGGGGTTCCTTTAAATCAGAAGGAACCCCATTGGTCTGCTAAGGACCAATGGGGCTCCTTGGAGCCCAAATACAAAGATGCTTAGAGAGCTCTGAGCTATATAGCTCAGAGCTCTGTCGGGTCATTGCAGGACGCTAAGTTCCGCCGGCTCCCGCTGCCCTCCCCGCCTCTCCCACATGTCACCCACATGTCACCCACATGTGGGTGACATGTGGGTGACAGATGTGGGCGGGGTGGACAGCGGGAGCCGGCGGGGACTTAGCGTCCTGCACGGACGCGTAAGTGTATGCGGCGGCTGAGCGGCGAGTGACGTCGGGTGCGGCGTAGTTACAATGTAACAACGTTGTTACATTGTAATAACTTTTTTACATTGTAACTGATTAGCCAATTTCCGAGGATATTGCGAGGGATCATTTATTTAAAGGGACAGGTAAGTATTAATGGTTAATTAAGAATATTAAAGGACTTTTTTCGTGGTTATGTTTTTTGTTCAATTAAAATACTTTTTCTAAGTGTTTGTGTGTTTATTTACTTTTAACTCTTAAAGGAAATGGGTAAGGGGTACAAGTACCTCTATACTCATTTCTCCTGGGAGGGGGGGTGGGCATCTGGGGGACCCCTTTTTAAAGGGGACTCCCAGATGCCACCATGAACCCCCCCTCCCCCCAGGAAATCGCGGCCTCCACCTCCACCGCCCATTGGAGGTGGAGAAGAGCCCCTTGTCCTTGGATTGGACAAGGGCTCGGAGGGGGAGGGGAAAGCGTGACTGCCCCTCCCCTTCCGAGACCCCCCAGTCCATGGACCATTCGGGCTGGTATAGTCAGGGTGCGGAGCCCCACGTGGCCGGTGCTCCGCATTCTGGCTATCCCAGCCTGCATGGGGGACAAGGGGTTAAAGAGGTCTGGGAGGGGGGACCCCACGTCGTTTTTTTTTTTTATATTTCCCACACTCAGAACGAAGTAAGTAAAACTCTTCCCACTTGGGGGAATCTATGAAAATAATACACTATTGTTACCTGTGCAAAAAAAACTGACATTTTCCGCATTTGAAAGACATTTTCCCCCTTGAAACTTAAAAATCGATTTTCTCAAAAACTATAAGGTATTTTTGAAAAAAAAATTTTCCTCTTATTCCCACTGATCCCCTTAATATACTCTGGGAATTTGGTGTTCCTAAACTTTAAGCAGGCTTTGCTATTAACCGTTAAAGTCGGCGGGTTTTTAAATGTATACATTTTTCCTTTGAAACTTTAACATCGATTTTCTGAAAAACTATAAGGTCTTTCTGAAAAAAATTTTTTTCCTCTTATTCCTTCTGATCTCCTTAATATACTCTCCAAATTTGAGGCTCTTAGCATTTAAGGGGGCTTTGCTATTAACCCTTAAAGTCCGCGGCTACCTAACATTGATCCATGCGTCAACTTTTCCGCTTGGGAGCATGGCCATACGCATTCATTTCGTAATACCCCCTGTAATGCGAAAATTACGCTTACGCGAAATTTCGTGAAATCCTTCTTCATTACGATTATGTACTTACGGCCATAATCGTAATTACGCGAAATTTCGCGAAATTGTAATTACGTCATTACGCTCATCTCTACCTCTGTCAGTGTTATTATATGCATTTGGTGATTAGGACATGTTCCCTGGGTCTTTTTAACTTATGGGGATTTGCACTTTAGGGACAAACACTGCGTGCCTTTTTTAAGATTATTAATAAAATTGGTTTATACTTTTGCAAAGATGGGTTTTTCTGTTCCTTTTCATGGTTAAAGAGACTCTGTAACAAAAAAAATGTCCCCTGGGGGGAACTCTCCTTGGTAGGGGGACGCCTCATGGTCCCAATGAGGCTTCCCCCTCAGCTGTAGCTGCAGGCAATGCAGCGCTGGCTCCTCCGAAGTGTCCCGGAATCCTCCCTCAAGGCTGGCAAGCACTGATAAGCGCTGATTTATTTACCTTTCCTGGCTCCAGCGGGGGCGCTGTTGCGGCTCTCCGCATGGAGATAAGCGAAAATAGCCGATCTCTGTCGGGTCCGCTCTACTGCGCAGGCGTAGGAGACTTGCACCTGCGCAGTAGAGCGGCCCAACAGCGATCAGCTATTTCCGCCTATCTCCGAGACGGAGAGCCGATACTGCGCCTGCGCTGGAGCCCGGGAGGTAAATATTTATTTAGATTTTCTCCACCGCCGTGGGACCGAGAAAGACGGGGGAAGCCTCAATAGGATCCGGAGCAGCAAGACCCAATTTTCTGGACCGTTTCGCTCAGTGGAACGGAAAGTTTCACAGCATAATAATAACCTATGGAAAACAGACATTGTACAGCACACTGGCTGTAAAAACTGACCTTATTCCTGGATCCAGATGACCGGATCTGTACAGCCAGTTCCGCAAAAAAACCGAATCTGTGAACCGGGCCTAAGATAGTGTCTGTGCGTGCGTGCATTTTTTACACCCGTTTTATAACATATTTAGTCAACTATATCCTTATTCTATGCACAGTGCTACAAAATATACTGAAACACAGCTTATCAATTGCAGAAAAAAAGTCGCAGTCCTGACCCACTTACAACGTCTACCATGATCTAGAGCTGGATAACATCAGCCATAAGCTGGTGTTAAATTAGAAGAAAGTGATTTATAAAAAAGAGCTTCATCAAGAGACAAGTGATACACGTAATCTGGTGTCATGTTAAGATCTGATTTAAAAGAAAGACCTCATTAAGAGACACTTTTGTAGAAATCATTTCAACACATAAGCTCCTCGAGATAAGTTGAGGCTGATGTCATGACATAGTTGCAGTCACTTCAGACAGCAGCGTGCCCGTCTAGCAGCAGACTCAGTATCTGCAGAGAGGTGCTGGGGAGGAGGAGGAGCTGTGGGCGTGGCCGGCACCAGGCAGCAGCAGCGCTGTGTGTGTCAGGCAGATAGAGCCTGTGTTTGGGCTGTGTGTCGCTGCAGCATGCGGGGGAGAGGGAGATTGCCCCCCGTGTGAGCGCTGGATGTCCTGTGGGAGGGTGACCCCACGGGTTGGGCAGGCTCATGAAGCCGACAAGGTGAGTTGGACATAATGCACTTTCCCTTCTGCTATAGTTCAGCTTCTGCACCTCTCAATGACAAAGACATGTAACTTCCCACTCCTATCTCCGGATCAACTTCTGCTGGAGCGCAAAGCGTGTCACTGACACCTCCAGGCTCGCATCGCGGTAGCCAGGCATCTGTCATGCCACCTCCCTGTAGGACATGTAGGACTTATATTGCTGTACTATGGGACTCCTACCCGGCTGCTCACTTCTGCCTATAGGGCAGAATCCCCGCAATACCCACTACAGTCTGCATACAGCTCCAGTCCTGCAATGTACCCACTGTCCTGTAGTGTACCCCAATGCAATGCCTGCAGCCAGACACTTTTATGGCTGTTTCATCATTCCCCATACAGTCACTGGAGAGATGATAGATAGATAGATAGATAGATAGATAGATAGATAGATAGATAGATAGATAGATAGATAGAGGAAATGGCCAGATGTGGTCTGCGGTAGATATACCGTATGTAGTGTGTTTGCACATCCTATGTGACCTGTGCATTCTTATTTACAATTGTAATCCTATTATTATATTTATAAAGTACAGAGGCTTATTCATTCTATTTACTTTATTTACTTCATTTATTTTTGCAGAGTGACATAATGCTCTATTGAGATATGTGTGTATGTATATATATATATATATATATATATATATATATATATATATATATATATATATATATATATATATATCTTAGAAGCAGCGCAGCCAGGTCTTGGACTAGTATGTATGTATGTTCACCCATGACATGTCTTTACATATGTTCTTCATGTTGCGTGTGCGACGGCAGGTACGTCTTGCATGTACTATGGGGCTACAGTGTAGTGATTGTGATCACAGTTTTTGATATATCTTTTGGTAGTTTTTGTCTTTTATACACAAATCACAAGATGCAGGGCTGTAAGTGGCAGCACACAGGTGTCCCTGATATTGAATTGCCTTTGTATGGTGCCTCTTTGTAGTCTTTGCACATCTGCATTTATCTGGGCAGATTTTGCTGTGTTGCAGCCACATTGTGACCTCTTTGTGTAGTATTGCTGTGTGTTGTCTGCTATGGTGTGCTGCCTGTCACTTGTGTTCACATCTGCTCTATCTGTCAAACATTGGATATCACACAGTGAGCCTAAAGTAAAGGGGAGATCAGGACTGTACATGATCTTTCAGAACTGACAGTGACAGTAGTAGCAATGTAAGTAACCTAATGGTGATATGCTGAAGGAGAGTAAGAGATTGTACGATATAGCTGGTACCTATGTTCATTTATCTGTACAGCATCTCCATCTTTCATGTTTTCAGTTCCACTTCGTTGCCTCTTGGCTGTCCTCTCTCTCTCTTTATCTCCTTTTCCTTCTTGTGATTTGGTTTTCTTTCTATTACTGTGGTGTGTGTGTCCTTCACAGTTTTTGTTTCATTCTATCTTCTATATGTCAATGCGTCCTTTTCTTTTTCCTTCTTTCTTCTTTTTTTTTTTATTTTTTGCTATTTTTCTCTCTCTTTTGTCCCTTACTTCTCAACGCCTTCTTTTTGTGTGCTTCAGGCTATTCGTCCTATTCCCTTAGGTGGTCTCTTCCTCTCATATTTATTTTTTGCCTGTTTGTATGTCTCAGTCTGTTATACACCTTTTCTCTCCTGATTCCCTCCTTTAACCCTTTCTTTGTCTCTTGTTCCTTCTTTTTGTCACTTGCATATCTCTCTTATATACTAATTTCTTTACTCTCTTCCTTTCTCTCTCTCCTCTCTGTTTTCTGTTTTATACCTCCCTACACTCTGTTTTCTTGCTCTCTCACTTCTTCTTTTCTCTGTTTTTCCTTTCCAACCCTTTTTTTTGCCATTTCCACCCCCGCCCCAACAGGTATATTGTCATCCTCTCCCATAATTTAATTCTTGACATTTTAGTTATTACATGTCCTTTCAGTCTCTCCTATAAAGAAGGGTGACAGTTTAGGACTTACGAGCCAGCTGTGTAATGCTCTGGTTCATGATAAATTGTCCCAAGTGCATGCTGGGAGATAACCAGTTTCCTATATATTACACAAATTATTCTGCTTTTTGACAGGTCTCCCATATAGCACCATGAAATTGTGATCGATTGGCAGCAAATCATTTTATTCAGGAATCTGTAAAAATAACCGTGATAGCACATGTGTCAAGCACGTAAAATAAAAGGAATTTTAATGTGGAAAGAGTATTATCTAATGCCTTTACTTACTATTTTAACTCAATAAATTCAAAGTCACCAAAGTTTTTTTTAAGTGAAATTATTTTGCACAGTTTTGTCCAAGGCAACAGGGATTAGCAGGTGGCATTATTTATTTAATTCTGCAATTAATTACACTGACTCGGAATGGATTGTTTTCCCAACACCAACAATTCAGGGAAAGTGTGCAAGCTGTGCACGTCATTACAAAATTATAGCTAAATAGACATTTGCATTTCTAGGAAAATAAGGTTAGGGTTAACAGTGCCACCTGCTGGAAGTAATCAATATATATGATACTGCTTATCTTAGATAATAGGGAGGTCATAATCATTCATTCTTTTCAAGAAATATCTGTCATGTTGTTGAAGCCTACAGTGGCACTAAAACAGAATACCGAAGCAGCTCGGGGTGACCCAAAACCACTAGGAAAGTATAGGTTGATGTGGCTCTGTAAAATGTATTAGCTATAGGCTTGCTATACACCAGTGGTTCTGGATGTAAGCCTGGCTTCAGAGGCATAAAGAGATCATTTGCATATTCAGTAGCGGTGCATTGTGGGTAACCACAGTTGTTCACTTAAAGCTGAATTAGCGCAAATACCTTCTGTTTTAAGAAGGCAAATCACACCAAGTGGCGTCAGTTACACATCTGGAACAAGCGTGTAGCAGGCCAAGCCAGTGAGGGTCAGAGGACCTCCTCAGTAGGGATGGTCAATGAGATACAAATTATTCTGAATTGATGCAAATGTGCATGCTAATTTTATGTACATTTATGCAGATGTGAAATAGACCAAGCCGATGCTGCAGCAACAGCATTTACATTGGTCCATTTTTAAGCTGCATATATTTGCACACAATTAGCATAAAAATGCATCAACTCAGAATAATGTTCATCTCATTGACCATCCCTACTCATCAGCATGCTTTCTCTGGGTCGCTAACTCAGAAAATAATAATTGTAGATGAACAGCCAATAAATTGTCCTTTCAACTTAGTCTCTACAATATTGTACTTACCACAAAATCCTTCCTTCAGTTATCTTGCAAGTAAACTTAATTTGAGATAACAACAGTATGTCAATTAGTAAGAAGCTGTTCATTTTTATTTTTTTTTATGTATTTATATAGTGCTATCATCTTCCACAGCACATTATAGAGCACATAGTCATCTCACTAACTGCCCCTCAGAGGAGCTCACATTCCCTGCCATAGACATAATCTAATGTCCCTACAGTAGTTTATGGCCAATTTTGGAGGAAACCAATTACTGTATCTTATTGGTATGTTTTTTTTTTGGATTTGTGAGGAAACTGTAGTGCTCAGAGGAAACCCACACAAGCATGGTGAGAACATGCAAATGCCACGCAAATTGCGTACTCACCATTTGCTCATGAATGAATATATTGGCTTTGCAAATCGTTGTAAAAAAAAGTTAAATCTTCTTATTGTTCTATACTATCTGCCTTCTGCTCAGAAGGCTACAAAGAAGAAAGCATAAAAATTGTTTGTGTCATTCAAAACAATTAGGCATGCTGTACTATCTACTTGGCTACAGGCAACCTGCTCTGTTCTATGGAGTGGTGGGCCAAGTGGGGTGCATTTCTGCAGGTAGGGGAAGTGCAACAAGTCACTAACTAAATCGTGGTAATCACCAGCGATTATACAGTGTCTGCACATACATTTATACATTATATAGACTTATAACTGTGACACAGAAGGTAGCAGTGAAAATAAAGACATTGATTTGGTACATTGTTCAAAGACTAATCAGTAAATTACAGTTGTGTTAAAAATACTTCATACCTTTTAAATGAAGTGAACTGGATATTAAAATCATTCCATTATGATAAAATAAATTCAAAATGTTCCCTGTTTAGCACCAATGTCAATATAAAATGAGTGGTGGAAAAACTCCAGAATTTAGAAATTGTGATAGCTGGGTAAAAAGCAGAGCTGGTTACTTAGTGGGAAATTGCTGTACACATCATGGAGCTCACTTGTGACAGAAAAAGTAAAAGGACTCCTGTAGGGAAACAAAGGGTGATATTCTGCAGATCACTAGAAGATTTTAGCTGTAGGTTTAATAAGATATTACCTCCCACAATAATATCATATTAACAAATCCTCACAATGTCTCATATTCATCATGGGTCAGTATTATTACTGTATTATAGAAACTATTCATTTATATTTATGTTGCCAAATTTCCTATTTTATTATAAGGGGAAAAGGGTAGATTTATCAAGAGAGGAGCAAAGAAAACTTGAGCAAGAGTGGAACAGTTGCCCAGAACTACCAATCAGATTATAGCAGTTAAATGGAACAAACCTTTTTATAGGCTCCTGTAAGCAACTGTTACACTTTTGCTCCAGTTTTTTGTGGAAGCTCTCTTGATAAATCTGCTCCATTTGCTGGTGGGTCTGCGTCACCCGTTAATGAGGTATGAGAGAAAACACTACAGCTACATAAGAAGTTGGAGATAGGATCCCTGATCATAAACTTGGAGAGTGATTGCTTCTGGGTCATGTTCTGTGATTGCTTCTTCACATTCTCGTTCATGTTCAATACTATCCCTTGCGGTGAAACAGTTCCCCTTGAAGTCTGCTGCTATGTAGATTAGGTTTGTGCTGAATGGGAGGTTCTGATTTACTGCACAGTGATTGGGTACTTCATCTATAGCTGGTGTACACTACACACATAATGTATAGTATATGAGATCAGTATCAAAGTCAAGGCTTGATTAAGAGCACAGATACCTCTGAAACATCTCTTTCTGCTATTATTATTAAAAGAAAGAAGTTATACCATTTATTGGCTAACTTAAAAGGAAAGGAGTAAGCTTTCGGCTATGAAGCCTTCCTCAGACTTTATTCCTGTATACTGACAATATTTAGAACACACAGCTTATATACACTGGACATTAAAATGACATATATTGTTCTGCAAGGAACTAAGTACATTTTGTAATGTTATTAAATATAACATTTTGTTTAACTATTTGAACTATTGTAGATAGTGAATCCTCTTTATCTGGATGGGTTCCTGTGTTACATGCTAGCATTCCACTTACAGCACCACTGTCCAGTGTTGGAACTGGACATGTAATACAAAAATGCTTACTAACTTTGGTGTTATAATCGTTATGGTTTATTTATAAAGCTGGAGAAAACCACCATTTAAGACATGGCCCCATCATGTTGCACATTATTAACTCTAGCCTATTTATAAAAGGCCAGAGTTTATATTTCAATAAGAAACACTGCTTTGATGGGCAGTTGTGTTCTTTCTACAGTTGCTGTCCCCGCTTAGCTGATTTGGATCAAATGATGTGCAAAAGATCATATGACTAGGCTAAGCAATGGGAGAGCCGGGGGATATCTCACTTTTTTATTGCTGTATATGAATAGCAGCAGTGGGTAGCGGGGGATTGTCTGAAGATCACAGCCATTAGTGAAAGGGACTTGTACTTGTTACCAAGCACTTCAGCAACTTCCGTCATTTGCCTGGCAATCACAAGCTAAAACCTCTGTGGTACAGATGCACTAGCAATGTGTTAATCTCATTGTTATAAGTAACCAAGCATGGAATGTTTGCAATAATGATATAAAATCACTTTTCACATGTTTATTGAGCTTTTATCATCGGCCACTTGGTAAGGAATGTGTTCCTTAGATTTAATATTCAAAGCTGTAAATGTTTAAGTAGAACTCCACCAAAAACGTCTATGTTAATTTTGTGAGGGCTGGTAAAAAATTTTCTTTTCTTATTTTGAGAACCTCATAGAGGCTGAAACGTCTTCCTTACACTACTTAGACAGTGTTGTTTTTCAATCATTCCGCAATCTTTCCAAAACTTTAAAAAATAAAAACAATGGAGCTGGAGCTGTACCATAAACTATCCCACAAGTACAATACCACTGAAATCCAGCTCTTCATCACTTGGATACTGTAGAAATGCATGTAGGCATGTCCTGGACTCAGACATCTCATTCATCCATTCTCTCTGTAGTCAGGATAACTTTTGTGAACATAGTCCTATCTGTGACATACCCGTATATACTCGCATATAAGCCGACCCGTGTATAAGCCGAGGTAACCACTTTCCCCTTAGAAACCAGGAAAATGTGATTTACTGGTATATAGGCCCCTCCCCAGTATAACACACTCCACAGTAGCCAGATGTGACAACAGTACAAGTCAGCACCCCTCCCCATAGCCAGATGTGACAAAAGGATGATACAGTTGTGTCTCAGGACTCCACTACATGGTATCATAGATATGAGACGCAGCAATTGCCACACAGGAAGAATCCCTGATCATTGCACCGCTGACACATTGTTGCATCCTCTGCTCCACAAGCCAGGGGACACAGGTAGTTTTGAGCAGCGCACTCTGCGCACCGTGTTACAGGGGATGGGGGACACGGTCACAGCAGGGAGCCAGCTGGCAAGAGCAGGATTACTAGTGCAAGATCCTTACACTCCTCTGCCAGTAAAAAAATGCCTGCACCACCTTCCATTCTGCTCAACTGACTCGCATATAAGTCCCTTCAACTTATATGGTAACTTTTCAGCACTATTATATTTGCTAAAAATTAGGCTTATACGTCAGTATATACAGTATATTAGAGCAGGATACTTCTCAGCAAGAAATCTAGATGAGAACAGAAAGTGGTAGATCAGTGCTTAGTCCTGTCTTAACTTGACTCCAATGCTAGGTGGCTGCACCCCATGAAAATAATGTCAGAGTTTACTGGGTAGACACACAACAGTTTAAATTAGACTCTTGCACAGCACACAATGAAACGTCTTTGATCCACATATAGTTGCTGAAGAAATCCTTTGCTCTGTGTTTCTGTGTTCCTTTACTTGATAAAAGTGCCTAATTCGCTCTTACCTGCTGTGAATTGACTGCAGGAGCACCATGCCATAAACACTGAGGGCCCTTTCACACTGTGGCGGTGCGTCAAGGTGATTTACCGCACTGCTGCCGCAGTGACAACGCTGTGACGCATGTGCACAGAAACGTATTTTTACAATACGCTTCCATGCACTTCCGCATACCCGAAACAGGAAGTGACCGCAAGCGCCGGTCACTTCCTGTTTGCCCGGATGCCAGAAGGGTGGTGCATTGCGGTGGGTAGTGTGAAACTTTGTGTCAGTGTCAGTTTTTTTAGGATGTCCATGAATTGTAATGAAGAAATGTTTCTAGTACATAAAGTTTATCATGCTGTGGCTAATCTTTTAGAGCAGAAAGGAAGTTATGAGTTTTGTTGTGGCCTGACAAATGTGAAGAAGATACATGAGGACTTTATGAAATTAACTGATAAAGATTTTAGGGCAGCTAGTTCAATACATTTTATCTTTAAGATCCATTAAATCGTGTTTGTAATTCTTTAAAACGAATAGACCAATGTGCTGTGGAAGCCTGGCCTGTTACTGTTCTATAAGCAGCTTTGATACAGTCCTTGCTAATAGCTATTGGCTGCATATTTCCTGCAGCTCGCCCTGAACGATGGCTTGTGATGCAGCTGCCTATGTTCCCTGCTTGCTGTATTGTGTGTTTTGCAGTTTTTCACAATTACAGTAACAGGCCAAGACCGCTAATTCAATACTAAGCTGTAATCACATTACAGCTGTCAAGAATTGCTTCTGGGTGCATTTTCTTAACCATTTACACTGCTGTGGTACGTTATCCATATTTGAGAAAAACACATTCATTATACAGTGATTAAACACTGCCATTTACTAGATTATCTATGAGTTTTGTGGCCTGCACTATGCGTCCACCTCTTCACAGATAACATCATTATGGTGTGTAGCTGCAGAGAGGAGCATGTATCTCCAAGCTTCTGACAGCTGCGAATAATACGCTGCAATCAAAATGTAGGGCTTGGGTATTATTTGTATTACTCGTTTACTTAAAGGAACACTATCATGAAAAGTTTTAAAGTTTAAAAAACATGTGTACACATCCTTAAAAGATGTACATTTGTCCCTGCAGAAACTTTAAAGTAGCTTCATGCTGCTTGTGTGTCTCCCCCCTTCCCCATGGAACAGTGTACACTGCAGGGCTGGGTGCTGAACAATATGTCTGTTGAACGATTGTTCAAAAATTGCCACCTGAAATGATCCTGATTGCTTCAGATGACAGATCTTGAAAATGAAAATGAGTATAATTTGCTTTCCTAAATCAGAAGGTTTTTGAAATAATTCAGTTTTAAGGGAAACCAGAGACATTTTAAACTAAAAGTTTTATACATACCTGGGGCTTCCTCCAGCCCCATGCACACGTATCGCTCCCACGCCGCCGCCCTCAGTCTTCTCCCCCTTCGGTACCGGCTCCCATACTGTTGGAGAGATGCGTAGAGGGTGCACTTCTCTTGCGCAGATTGGCCATGACTGGCTGAAGTTACGGGACCCGGTACCGAAAAGGGAGAAGACTGAGGATGGCGGCATGGGAGCGATACGTGCACATGGGGCTGGAGGAAGACCCAGGTATGTATAAAACTTTTAGTTTAAAACGTCTCTGGTACACTTTAAGTGAGCCACTATGGTTTCCCATGACGCATCACTCTTTAAGTGTGCAGATCATCTCTTTATGCCGCTGAAGCCAGGCTCACATCCAGAACATCTGTTGTATAGCATCATAGTCTAATATCCAGATAGCGTGTGAATAGGATAATTTGCATATTCAATTAATGCTGAATTATTGCAAATACCTTCTGTTTTAAGAAAACAAATTATACTCAGCCTTGCTTTTAAGTAGAAGGGCTTTACAGTCTTTTTTAGCCCCTATACTTTCCTAGTGGTTCTGGGTCATCGTGAGTTATCTAGGTAGTCTGTAGTGCTGGTCCAAGCCCTGTCCCATAGAGCCACATCAGTCTATGCCATACACTGATGAGGACCAAAAAATCTGAAGCAGGCTGTCTGCATGTTGGGTTGATATGTTTCTGTAAAATGTACCGGTATAAGCTATAGGCTTGCTATGCACCAGCGGTTCTGGATGTGAGCCTGACGCCAGGGGCAGAAAGAGATGATTTGAATATTCAGGAAACCACAGTTGCTGACTTAAAGTTTAATTATCACAAAAATCCTTCTGTTTTAAACAGGCAAATTATACCCAGTGTTGCTCTTTTAGGAAGAGAACTTGTGGGTCTCTTTTAGACCCCTATACCTTCCTAGAGGTTTTGGGTCACCATGAGCTCTCTGGGTATTCTGAAGATGAAAATGTATTTCTTGTGAATTATAAAAGCATCCATGACTGGGGGTGTGGTGGGGATGTTATGGGGGTAGGTTGGGAGGTGACAGGCTGTAATGTGAGAATGACTAAGGGTGTGGTGTGGTGGGGGAGAAACTGGAAATGTGGCAGGGGACTGTCTTTGGCCCAAATATTTGTCCACTATAAAATGTCCCTTTTTCTTGTCCTGGAAAGTTAGGAGACGTGTTTGGGATACACGCTTGTAGGAAAAGAGACCACAGCAGTAACCTGATTGCTCTTCCCTGTCCACTTGGCATGCTGGGCATGTCTCTGATCAGGCTGTATTTGCTTGCTTTGCAGTGGAGACAAGAGATGTCAGAAGACAGCTTAAGGGACATACACACGTCCGATTTTTGCAAACGACCCATCGTTTGGAAGTTTGAACGACCGGTCATTTGGACGTCAAATGGGCGTGTGCACAGTCCGTCATTCAGCTGATAAGACTGGACTTGAGCGATCCGCTTGGCGGATAGTTCAAATCCAGTCTTATCAGCTGAACGACAGACTGTGCACACGCCCGATTTGACGTACAAACGACTGGTCGTTCAAACATCCAAATGACGGGTCGTTTGCAAAAATCCAACGTGTGTACGAGCCTTTATGATTTCTGGCTTGGTTGTCATTCACATGAATAGACAGAACATTGAAACCTTTATATGAGTGTTGTACTAGCAATACTGTATACTCCTGTAAAGGGACCTCTCTTGTAATGGAATTCAGGGCTGTTTAGTTATTTTGCCGTGGGTTCCCATCTCACTTACCATAGTTACTCCTCTGCAGGCATTTTTTTCCTTAGAAGGAAGCCAACTGCCTCAGTATTTCTCTAATTACAAGTTTTATTTCGTTATTTTCATGGACCATAATGGCTTCTCCTTAGTCCTTACAGGTGCATTTGTATTGTGTGCTTAGGCAGATATACTCTGTGGGCTATGAAGAGTTAAGTATGGAGTATCCAGCCCAGATATAACATCGGATGTGTTGATTGCTGCATTACAACTGCTCCATCTAGCGTAAGACAGTCAGTATGAGCTGCCGGGAACAGCTGCCTTCTCCTCTGCAATGTGATTTGCGCTTGAGATGTGTTTTATGCACATATAAGGGTGTGATCACCACAGTTCTGGCACTGCTGACCACTGTGTTCTGCCAAACACTGGAGTGTGAATCAAGGTAGAACATATTTCTGCAGTATTCTGTAATTATGGAAAAATCACCAGGGTGCACATTCAACAAGATCCCAAATGCCTGGCAAGCTGAGCAGACTAGAGAAACAAGAATACTCACATATTACTTTCTTACTGACCACTTTTTTTTACATTTTGTGATCATGAAAGCCAAAGAAATCACTCACTTTGTAAGAATAATATGTAATCTAGTTACTAGCAGAATAGCTATTTTACATGCAGGTAGAAATATTTACAACAGGAACCTATGGAGACCAATTCACAACCATAGTGAACTGTTCCAGTGTTGTTTGGTTTGAGTCGGTGCACTTTGTACATGATTGTTGCAATTACGGTTGCTGTTCTTATAGGGCAGCTTTTCTCAACCTTTCTACCCTGGATGAACCCTACAAATAATTTTTGGATCTCAGGGAACCACTGCAAATAATTTTTGGATCCCGAAGAACCCCTGAATTTTTTTGCAGGGGGCATGGTCTTTAAAAGTAGGTGTGGCTGTTTATTTCACTACCCCCTATTACACTGCCATTAATTCAACTATGCTAGTGGTTTGTATTAATGTGCTTATTATTATTCTGAGCTCCAATTTGGTGCTTCTTTTTACAGTACCCCCTATTATAATGTGCTCAATTATATTTCCCCCACAATGGGGGGAAAATGCCAGGGAACCCCTGAAGAGTACTCAAGGAACCCTGGTTGAAAAAGCCTGATATAGGGTAATAAATAATGCTAAGTAAGCCTTATTGGGTTACAGAAGGGGTTCTCTATCGGCTATTCCTTCTGTCAAAATAAGATAGATTATTTCTAGGGGCAGCATAGATGAATGTCAAGTAGTGACTGGTATTGTCATGTAGTCCCTCTGGAGATAGGTCTGCATGCAGTGGCGTAGTACTAAGGAATGCAGAAGTTGTGACCACACCGGGGCCCTTAAACCAGATGGGCCCACTAGGGCCCCTCCCTCAACAACAGTATTAGCTCTTCAGTGGTGCTATGCTGGTAACGGTCATGCCTATATATGCTTTGAATAGTAGTAATCATTAACATGCAGTGGATGTCTTCGGCAGGTTTTGTTGCACCACATGAATTGTTATTTATTGGATGCTGGGGGGATGTAAAACTTGCACTGTGTCCAAAAGCTCCTTAAAGCGAAATAAAACCCAGCATTTCTTTTTTGCTCTACAAAATGATTTACAGCATATTATATACTACCACCATTTTTTTTACTAGAACAGCATGCAATTAGTTAAACACAGGATTTCAAAGTTCAGTGCAGAGAAAGCTGGACGCATCCAAAGTGGAGATAATGTTATCTTGTGTTTACTTAATTGTATCAAGTGAGGAATGTACCATATTATCTGACTGTGCAGAAGCTCCTGGACACATACAGGAACTCAAAGCATTTCTGCCTTCAATACAAGATTAATAAAACCAGTTATGAATAAAATGCAAAGGCAGCTTGCAGAGCAAAAAAACTGTACTTTTGGGAACTTGTAATTTCTAAATTAATAATAATACTTATGCACAAATACAAATATTATAACCGCATGGCATATAAAAAGTAGGAAAACATGTTTTTATTGAATATTATGTCAGGGTTTTATACCGCTTTAACTACGCCACTGTCTTTGGGGGCTACCAGATGGTGATGTAGCACCTTATAAAGAGCTTATAAAGGGCTGTGCCACATGAGAAATAGCACTACCAATAGCACATCCACCAGTTGAGGGTTGCCTGTATCCATTTGCAGTTAGGGCTGGATCCTTTCAAGGGTCATGACATAAGTAGTGATCAGAAATACTGATATGAAAGAGGGGGCTGCAAATAGAATGATAAAGCTGCACATAGGGTATTGCATGAGACAAAGGAATGTTGCTTCTGACAGAAAACAAGGCATAGGAGTGTGTGAGAGTGTTTTTAGGGGTGAGGTGGACATGGCATGAGGCTTGCTGCACATTAGCAGACTGCTACAAATGGAAGAGAGAAGCAGGTGCACACGGAGGGCTGACTGTGCTGCCCATAAGGAGTGAGGGGCTACTGCACATTTGAAGGCTGCTACAATTAAAGGATTGAAGCTTCTGCACATGGAGGGGGGAGCTGTTGGCCATAAAGGAAAGAGGCTGCACATGGAATGAGGGGCTGGTGCACCTTGACTGATTGCTACAACAAATGGAATGGATGAGCTGTTGCACTAGAAGGATGGGAGCTGCTGTACATACTGTATAGGGGGTTCTGCACAGAGGGGAGTAGAATAAAGACCATGAAAATGGCCCTGACAACACTGCAGCTATGTTGACCCCACTAACTGACATGCTGTTGCCAGGCAGATGGTAGCAACAAGCTCTGTTGCTACACCATTTACTATAATCTGGAATGTATGTAATGTAATTTTTGGTAGGGGATGTGCCATCAGCAATGGAGTAACACTTCTGCCGTAGCCCTAATTCCTGTTCAGTGTAGCCAGCACTTGTGGATGGAGTGAGGGTTCGAAGCTGCTGGTAAGAGGTTGAGGCTTAGAAGCACAATGACCAAACATTAGCTCTAAGGTGATAAGGTAAAGGTGCAAGAGGATGCCTAAGCGCTAATACTTAATTTACTACACTAAAATAACTAAAGGGGCCCATACACCTTACAATTTTCCCGCCGATATACAGCAGATTCGATCACTGTGATCGAATCTGCTGTGAAATCGTCGCGCAAACGCTGACAGAACGATCGATTTCCATCCGAAATCAATCGTTCCCGTCTATTCGTCCGTGCGGAAGATTTTTCTCGATCGCTGGCGGGTCGGGAGTGCGTCGATAGCGGTGTTCGAATGACCAACGCAATACAGTGGAGATACATTACCTGTTCCGCCCGGCACGACTCCCCCAGTCTCCACTGTCCTCTTCTCCGCTCTGGGGTCCAGGGCTGCAGCTTCACTGAACTTCCTGTCCCGGTAGCTCCCTCTACTGTTTAAACTTCCCCTGGACAGGAAGTTCAGTGAAGCAAGCCAGCCGGACCGGAGACCAGCGCAGAGAACAAGACAGCGGAGACCGGGGGAGTCGCGCCGGCCAGATCAGGTAATGTATAGCTGGCTGGCAGCGGCAGCTCCACAGATTGTGATTGGGTTTCATGCTGAAATCGATTCACAATCTGTTTGCAGTAAAGGCAGCCATACGATCCCTCTCTGATCAGATTCGATCAGAGAGGGATCTATCTGTTGGTCGAATCTGATGGCAAATCGACCAGTGTATGGCCACCTTTAGACTACTACAGAACGGGAAGCTACTACCCAAATTAGGAAGCTAAACATAACACCTAATAACTTAAATGTTGAAACCAGTTTGGCTAGAAGACCCTAGCAGATCACATTAATTTGTACATTGTAGACATTGAACAACCCTGTACTCCACATATGTGAGAGCCAGTACTCTCTAATGAGGTTAAAGGGCACACAAAAATAAAAGGAAGGAGTGGAAGGCATCTTCCACAGCCCCTCACAGCAGTGACACTAAGCAGATTCAGGACCAGCTATAATCTGCCCTCATTCTTTCAATCTGATTGGTCACTAGAACTCCCTCAAAGATGAAACCTCCGGTCTAGTCTACAGCATCCTAGGATTCTCACTGGCTCTTTTGGTTTGTTTGTGCTACAGTAACCTATGTTTCCAGGAAGCTGAAAACACTACAAGACTAGCACAGAAACCCATACACATGGTAAAATGCCACACAGTCTACACTGTCAGTTTTTTGCTGATTCTCTTCATTCACATGAATCTCAAAAGAATTGCTGTCTCTACATTTTGTTTACTCTAAGGCACACTCCTGATGGTTAAAGGGTCCTCTGGGTGTACAGAAATGAATCTGCAATTTGTTACAGGTAATTGTAAGGCTGGGCACACCATGTGACCTTTTGTGTGTTTTTATACCATAGAATTTTTTTTATCAGAATATCTTCTGTGTTTTAATAATAAACCTTCCCTCTTGATAAGGGATACCATTTTTACCATTTCTGGAAAGCTTGTGAAAGTTGCGCATTGCATACATGTATGCTTTTAATATTGCTATCAGTGTCTTATATAAACTAGGTTAGATTTTAGGTTCCTTATCCCAATATCAACAAAGACTTTGTTCTGTAATCAACAGTAATCACACTGCAGTTATATTTCCTTCCGCAGCATAAAGCAAATTTTGGTTCCCTAGTGTACCTGTGTCAATATTAGCTTTATTCTACTTGTGTCCTTTGATTGACCTACTATAGAACTTTCTATTCTTTAGTGCAATGATAAGCAAAAATTTCCATTGACCCAGTTCATCGATTGCATCAAAGGTTGTAGTTGCCTATTAATTACCTGGCAGCTAGGCACTGGAGGATTTAATTTACTCCTTGATCAGGGGAAATTTGCTTGTTAGGAGAATTGTTGTTTCATCAATAGTTAGTGTTTAAGTGTTGAAAGAGGAACTTTAGCCAAGGATTGAACGTCATCCCAATCAGTAGCTGATACCCCTTTCCCTTGAGAAATCTTTACCATTTCTCAAATAGATCATTGGTGGGGGGAGGGGGTGTCTGTGTGGCTGATATTGTGACGAAACCCCTCCCACAGTGTGATGTCAGGACAGTTTCCTGTCATTGAACCTCGTTGCATTGTGGGAAAAAAACAGCTTTTTCCCACTGCCAAGCAAGCAGTATATCCCTCTGTGCATATGTATAGCTTTAAAAAAACAACCGTTTAGTCTATCACAATGTTATAAAGAATGGCAGTTGGTGCTGTCTAGTTTTTTACTAAAGATGATTATGTGCAGGCTGATTGTGGATCAAACAATATGAACAATTTATGTGGCGAACATAAATCATTTCTTGATCTTTCTTCTATTTTTTAACTTCTCACCTGCAATATATTGATTTCTTTTTTCCCCCTTTTCGCTAAAGTTCCTCTTTAAAGAATGTTTTAAGATTCTAGCATGGCCCAATTTAGTTTCAAAAAGATTTATTGACAGAAATGTCAAGTTTCACAAACATTGTAAAATAATAATCACCCCTGTGGGGAAGTATCAATATAGCGTGTACAAATCATACAACAAAGTGTAAGATCAATGGTCACAAGAAATGAGCACAGAAATCATGGAAACCACACATGTGTAATCAAGCTAGTAAAAAGTCATACAACATAATAAATCTGGTGGCAATCAAGGTGTTAAGATTAAAGAGAGCCCGAGGTGGGCTCGTAGATTTAAAAAAAATGTAGGCTATCTGATCTGAGGGGCTGAGAAGATCAGGTAGCCACAAAAACGCCGCTCTTGTGGGCAGAACTGGCCCACTTTCACTTTTGTTACCTCAAGGTCACGACGCTGGAAGGAGAGATTGAGTCTCTCATCCAGAGTGCAGGGAGTCGATGGAGTGGCAGGGGGCACGGCCAGGGAGAGAGCTGCCCAATGGAAACTCTGGAAACCCTGCAGCAATGCAGTAATCCCTTTCCCCTACTTTTACCTCTGACATAGCCAATAATGTCGCTAATCTCGGGGGGGGGGGGGGGGGGCTGTAGCGTGGCAGCGGGGGGCAGAGAGCGTTGGTGGGGGGACACAGAGGCATGTCATGAGGCAGAGAACATTCCTCTGTGTCCTATCTGCCCTCACGAATTGCCTCGGGTTCTCTTTAAGAGTTGAAGGCCCAGATTGTCAGCAGAAGGGAGCAAAGGATAACCGTGTTTTGTAAATATCTCCATGGTATCATTAACTATGGCTATCAGCCTCTAGGACACAGGTGTCAGACACAAGGCTCATGGGCCAAATGTGGCCCTCCTTGACATTTTATTTGGTCCTCAAAAGCTTCATATGTGCATCACTGTAAGCAGGAAAAGAACAGCTGTGTGCTGCCTTCCCATCCAGTGGATGACAGTGTTTCTGGTTAGAACATTGTCAATTTGAGCCTGGGTGCAGCAACAACCCACAGGAACCCGTGCAAATTTAGCATTTGGCCCACTCCTTGGATCCAAATCCCCCCATGTGGCTAATAAAACACATATACACCTTTTCCCCCAGCACCCTCTCCCCTGTAATACTTACCTACTCCAGTGTTGTGTTGTGTCTCTTCTGCTCTTCCCAGCAGCTGCACGTGCTTTACAGGTAGTCCTCGGGTTACGAACGCCCCGCCGATACGAACAGCCCGCCGATAGTTCCGCCCCGTCGATGACGTCACCGCGAGCGCCGGATTTCTATGATTTTGATGTTTTTAAGTAGATTAAAATTGACCTAAAGACGCCATGTATGTGTGGGGAGGTGAGCAGCTACATACCGCACACCTCCCGTGCCCTGGCGTCACCCTCTGCCTCTACTAAACACCTCCGTATCATTACAGAGATCCGCGTCCTCTGACGCAGGCCAGGAGGCGACCCAGCATACTGCGCATGCGCAGAGCAGTAACATTATCCGGGTCAGAGGATGCGGATCTCTGTAATGATACGGAGGTGTTTAGTAGAGGCAGAGGGTGACGCCAGGGCACGGGAGGTGTGCGGTATGTAGCTGCTCACCTCCCCACACACACATGGCGTCTTAAGGTCAATGTTAAACTACTTAAAAACTTTTAAATCACAGAAATCCGGCGCTGTCCCGACTTAAGGACAGATTCAGGTTAAGAACGAGATGACAGTCCCTATCTCGTTCGTTAACCGAGGACTACCTGTACCTCCAGCTTCCGATCATGTGACATGCATTCAATGCCAGAGGTATGCAGCATAGAGTGTAAAGCTGCCAGGAAGATTAGATCAGCCATGGAGCAGGTAAATATTAAACTGCTCCAACACCACCACCTCCTCAGTCGCTATAGTTATTTGAGACTGTTAAATAAAAGTTAAACCTCAATAAACAATTTGGCCCACGACTTGGACTATGTTTTACATTTTGGCCTCTTAAAGTTGAGCTGGCGGCATACTATCTTAGAAAAAAAAAACACATATATAAGTAGATAAATATTTGCTCTACTTACATACCATATGGATTGCATTGTCCACATTTTGAGTTTAGTGATTTATTCTATAGTAAAAAAAGAAAATCCTTCTTAGTATTTTCCATTTTGTCTGTGTCTATCTTGAAGTCAATCCTGACATAATTTCCTCCCTTACTCTGTCTGTGTATCATTGCCCGCCCTTCTCCCAGTCTTCAGACACTCCCACCCAGCTCTGCAGTAGAAAGTGCATTGAGAAATATTGGCCAATCAGAGAGGAACAGAGGTGTGGGAGGGGAATACAGGAGAGAAAGAGGCTTCAGCCAATCGGGCTGCATTAGTTAAGTCTGAGGTGAAAGTAAAGAAGACAAAAAGAAAACCCAGCATGCCCTGCAACTTCCTTTGTGCGGCAAATGTACCAAATAAGAACCAGGGAAACTGGGGAATGGTGTTTTATGGAGAAGAAAAATAAGAGTGATTTTTAAGTTTTGGATTGCCTGGTTAAGCATCCTTATTACTTGTTTACCAGATAAAAATAAAGAATTGCCGACATTTACTCTTTAAATGATTAGTTTGACACCCCTGCTCTAGGAGATGAGGATGTCAGTAATTATGTTTTTAGTCATCAACCGATATGACTACCAAACCACCTACTGATCATACAGGTGTCTGGCCAAAGTTCTTTGGCCACAGAGCTTTGGAACACTTTAAATATTTTGATTTTTTTTCTATTTTGGGGGAGGGAAGGGGGAAGTTTAATTTGACAGTGAATTGTCCTGTCTAGGGCTGCAAAACAGCTAAAAATGACCAGACATTCAGCCACGTACTTCCACTAGATTTATTGCACAAACTGTAGTCGACACAAAACTTTGTGCATTGCATCATAGGAAATTAAAAAATGGAAGGCTGAACTAGATTTATAGCGACATGATCAGTGATGGACCATCAGAGGACTAATACACACGGCATCTATCAAAACAATCAGGAATTACAACAACAACAAAAAAGGAATCAGAGAGAGAAGCTTGCATGCTTTTTATTTAAAAGTATCATATATTGAAAAAAAAAACCCACTAAGAACTAAGTTCTGTGAATCCACTCAGCATTTTTACACATTACAAGTCCTCCTGGTGTAACTGGGTGATGTCATTAATTATTTAAAGAAAAAAAAACTTACTGTGCTCTGGTGTAAAGTCCATCTTATCTGCCATGTCATTGAGTTGAAACCACATCAAACAAATCCAGGTCTATAAAACTATATGAGTCTCTCCCTGGAAAGCTCAGCAAAGTAAAAAAAAGTTGCATAGGAAGCTAAAGTGCTAAATGTCATACAAAATGTGACACACTTTACCTGCTCTGCTTTTATAGTGCATTTAAATCCTCTGTAGACTGTAATTCTTTTCCAGAAAAAACAGTCGGGTGACGCCTAGGACTATGAATGTTTCATACCGTGGAATGTTTTTTAACCACTTGAGGACCACAGTGGTAAACCCCCCTAACGACCAGGCTCTTTTTTTCATAATTGGCCACTGCAGCTTTAAGGCCAACCTGCAGGGCCGCACAACACAGTGATACCCCCCCCCCCCTTTTCTCCCCAACAATAGCACTCTCTGTTGGTGGGGTCTGATCGCCTCCTTGTGTTTATTTTTTTTTTATAAATATTTATGTACATATTTTTGTAATATTTTTTACTCTCTGTTTTTTTTTTTTTTTACTATAATCCCCTCCTCCCAGGCAGCCAATCACACGATCGGCTGTCATAGGCTTCTGCCTATGAGAGCCGATCACTCTCTTGTCCCCCAGGGGGACAGCCGTGTCACACGGCTATCCCCAGTACAGCGCTGCTGCCGATCGTAGCGCTGTACATGTAAATTGACGGCGATCACGCCGTCTAACAGTCTCCCGAGCGGCAACCGCTTGGAGACTGAAGAGGCCCCCTGAGCAGGAGATGCGCATGCAGCCTGCGCGTGATCTCCTGCAAAATGCAGCTCCAGGACTTGACGCCAATTGGCGTTAGGCGGTCCTGGGGCTGCCGCTGTGGCCACGCCCATTAGCCTGGAGCGATCCTAGAGTAGTTAAACCTCAAAGAAAATAAGAAGGTTGTTTGCGATCAAGATTTATTTGCAGAATTGTCATTTCTTTATTTAAAAAAAAAAATCAAGTTTCAGCTTGTCTGCATTGTCATAATTGTTCATTTTCACTCCCAATAGAGACAAGTTGCTCGGCCGTGAGAGGCTTGTACACATACGTGAAACATTTCCGCTCAACTACCATCCAAACTTGGTCTATTCGATGATAGTTGGGCATGTGATCGTGTGTGAAATGACAAGTGACTGGTAACAGTCGGTTTACTCGATCCAACAGGCAGTTCAACACACACAACTGTTGGGCTGATATCATGCAGTCGGCCACGTTTGAACAACTTGCACTTGTTTTGAATGCGACCATATCCTGCAGTCCGTCGTTCGCTTACGTGTGCAGTATGCAAATGAGTTGTCCATTCAGTTGGTCGGTGCGTGGAAAATACAAGTCATGCAATCGCTTGGTCGTGCTGTCGGCCAGGTATTGGGTCATTCGTGTGGAAAAGTTACATGTATGTATGAGCCTTAAGAGAAAGTCATTTGTATGTATCAATAGTCCTTTTCTACCCTTCAGGCACATTGGACTTTAGAATCAGTGCGGCCAATCACCCAGGCTATGCATATACATAGGTTAGGATTTAGTTAGTGTTAGGTCCCTCCCATCAAGGATGACTTCTCCGCAATGGGAGGGACGAATACTTAACAAGTTGCATGCAAGCTGTTACAGGAAACCAACATCCTTCAGTGGTAGACAGGTTATGTGTATGCTAGGTGTGTATTTTATCCCACAAGTGGGGCTTGCACTCTCTTGCAGGTAGGCACTTATCTGTTTTTAAGTAGCGCTGCTTCTCAGAGGGGCTCATAATATAAATTCCCCAGCACAGTCTAAAGCCTTGTAGTAACACTAGATGGGACTCAGCCTAGTCAGCTGTCCGGGGCCATCTCCGCTGAGAATTGCCATATCTAGAGGTGTGTCCTTCCATCCCCCGGGTCAAGTCTTATGCTTATATTTAATATTTTTCTGAGTTGAAACTAAAATACTTTTTTAAACCTTAGATTTTTATTTCTAAACCTAAATAAATAAATAAAAAAAGTTAACAGAGATCACTGTCTGTTGCCTTTAAGACCCTTTTAATAGACGACACATTTAATTACTTGGAGGACAACCCAGAACTGTCCTGTAGTTCCAGATTACATTTACAGCCCATTTCACCATCACAGGTGCATAATAAATGTGTAAAAAAATAACTTTCTGGATTATGTGAGAATTGGCACAAGAGTCCGGTAAACTCCTTGCCAAGTCACTAAACTGCCTCAGACTGGACAGAGTGTGTTTGGAAGGAAAGCATTGCCCCCTCCCATTCTGGGGTCATCTGAAGTCATCCTGTCCATGCCAACTACTTATTATGATGATCCAGGGGATATCTGTCTTCAACTTTGTCACAACACCATATGTGCTTTGTTTACATCAATAATCTCCAGTGAGGAATGAGGGAGCACTGAATCGGCCCCAAAGAAGGACATTGGGTCTACTTATGCTTCCTTTTTTTTTTTGTGACAGTATAATAAAATGGAACATAGTCCATTCTATCATACCCCTGCGCCAGTTAAAACTTAAAACTGAAAATCATTTTGGAAAAGATTTGTGACAAGAAGTGGAGATTCTGAACAAAATATTTTCAACTCACATTGGCCAGATTAAAGCAAATCCAAGGTGAAAATAAACTGAGACAAACAATTATAATTATCTTCCTACTCCTAAAAATGATATTTTTATATGTAAACACTGACAAAGTAGGTTGATTGTTTTACTGTCTCTAATCAGTGGCAGCCTATTAAGTGTAAAACTTTTATGGCTGTAATTTGCTTATCAGTGTTGTTAACTACTGTATATTCCCGACAAGGTACTGACAAGACAGAAGCTGTCACTTCCATGCCTAGAAATGTACTCATTCAGACAGCAAAATAAAACAAGTAAAACAGTCTAGTTATTATTATGTTTGGCACTGCACATACACGTCTTTATCTCATCATGTCACATATTATCTCAGGCACACTTTAATTGTGAAATCAAGTTTCGATTATATGTTCTGCAGATTTCTAGAACCAATCAACTGCTTTCTTGCAGCTGTCATTGCACCTAAGTGCTGTATTTTTATTGGCTGTGGGCTGTTAATGGCTGCTACAGATGGTGAAGAAAACAAGCACTTTCCCTCTTTCTTCAGAGTTCTCTAGATGAATCTTTATAGTGAGCATTGCACTGTACCCCTCTGCCTTTGAAATAACGTGAAAGGTCATCCCTCACTCCATAAGAAAAAACAGTAATATAAACCTTATATTTATTAGTATGTGGAAGCTCTAATCTACCGCATTTAAATCTCACAATTTGTAATTTGTGAATCAGGGAGCTAAATTGAGGCTTGTAAAACTAGGCCATCAAAAGTCATTTGTTGCCTCTCTCTCTGCAAGTACCTTAAAAAAAAAACTGAAGGGAAATGTTTCTCCTGCTAATGCACCTAGAACGCAATGTATTTTTACAAGGCTCATAAACCTCACCTTGCCTTTATGAGAAGATAGAGCCTGTCAGGCTGCCAGGTGTCTCATCTCGATGATTTTCCGCTTTATGTTTTTACAAGAGATTGAGAATTGGCAGTGCAGGGTGCAGGCATACAAGCTAATTTGTCTTCTTAGATATTTGTTTAATTTTACAGAGTACACTGCTCACATACATGTCTATGAAAGGCACATCTGCCATGTGGAGGAGGTTAACTTGTGCTTGAACTAGTAAGATATAAAAAAAATTGTTTACAGTATATTCAACTGGCGACTGGTTTTGTAAAAGTATTTTGGTTTGGAGTTCTCCATAAGGAAGAAATAAGGAAAAAAAATATTTCTCTTGCCAGGGCTGAGGAGTTGGTACAAAAAAATCATCCAACTGACTCCCCAGTTTAAACCTCAGACTCCAGATACCCAAAATTGCTCCAACTCCTCAACTCCGACTCCTAAAGGTGGCCAGTAACGATCCAATTTCTAGTGAAAAATCGTTCGAGCGATCAGATAATTCTGAACGGAAGAAAAATTCTTTACTACACCATCAACAAACCAATCTTTGCTTACTAGCTATCACAACCAACAAGAAAATCCAAGTTTTGGTTTGACGAAAATCCAATCGGACGACTATTTTTATAATTGTTCGTAATCGATTGTGCCCTTCAACTGAGATTATTTACAACCAATCCGATTAGAATTTCTGATCGCTTCAACAATTTTTCGCTAGAATTTGGACCGTTGGGGGCCACCTTTAATCTAATTTTTACCAGGGCTGTAGATCATGGGATCTGACTCCTCAGTTTATTGAAACCTACGTACCCAAATTTGCTCCGACTCTTCGACTCTGCAGCCCTGTTATTTTCTATATGATATTCCCAAAAAGCACATACCCAGCTGTTTATCCCAAAATGTAACTGGCAAATCTCCTTTCATGTCAGTAAACATGTTCCTTTTCAGTCTAATGGCCCATACTCACGGGCTACAATTGTCGCCGCAACACGCGGTGCGCGCGTGTTGCGGCGACAGGTCGCCCGTGAGTATGCGCCGTTGCACGGGCGCGCACCCCAAACTGTCGCCCGTCGCTGATGTCGCCAGGCGATTGAACTGCTCAATCGCCTGGCGACAGTCGCCGACGCAACTGTCGCTAGTCCGCGTGAGCACGCGGACTAGCGACAGCAACCTCCATTGAAGTATCGGAGCTTCCGACGGGGGGAGGAGGAACGTCGGCGACAGCTTCCGTCGCGCCGCTGGTCCCTCTTCTGCGTGTGTACGTGGAGGGACCTGGCGAGGAGCTGTCGCCGGCCTGTCGCCCTCACGCTCTCGTGTGCTGGCGACAGGCCCTAGAAGTTGCCCGTGAGTATGGGCCATTAAAGTACACCGCAAGTAAGTGGGATTTGGAGGCTGACATACAAGGGAAACTCTAAAAATTAGAATATGGTGCAAAAGTCCATTTATGCCAGTAATTAAATTTAAAAGATTACATTAGTATATGAAATAGGCTCATTACATGCAAAGCGAGATATTTCAAGCCTCTATTTGTTATAATTTTTATGATTGCTTACAGCTTATGAGAACCCCAAAATCAAAATCTCACACCATTAGAATATTGTGAAAATGTTCGATAGGCTCCAGGTGTCAGACTCTAAAATTACATACATTAGTTTCCCCTGTTAAGTTGAATTACTGAAATAAATGATTGCATGATATTCTAATGTTTCGCGTTTCGCCTGTATTTATTTTCTTTTAAACAATGAAAATGGCCTGGCTGTCTTGCTGATCCTCTGCCTCTAATACTGTTAGCATAGACCAGGGGTAGCGCTATAAGCCATTTTGTCACTATGTATATGTTGTCCATATGCATGGAATTTTCTGGCTCCCAAAGTGCATCATTATCACCCAGAGTCACCAGCTTGTTTGCAGCTATATGAGACCAATTCATTATATTATTCTCTTATTATTATTTAAAAGCAAGAAGTTTTGAATCAGGATGATGCAATTTATTATTTAGTGTTAATATAGCGCCAACATCTTCTGCAGCGTTTTACACAGTATATATTCTTGTCACTAACTGTCCCTCACAGGAGCGCATAATCTAACCCCTACCATAGTCATACTGTATGTATTGCGTAGTGTATGTATCGTAGTGTGAGGCCAATTTAGGGGTAGGCCAGTGAACTTATCTGTACGTTTTTGGGATGTGGGAGGAAACAGGTGTGCCCAGAGGAAACCCACACAGACACGGGAGGAAAATAATCACTACGCCACCATGTTGCTCATATGATATGTGTTATTATGGTTGTGAAACCCTAGTTATGCTATCATGTCTGATTACATGGGCTCTAGGACAGACCATGGGGTGCTTGGATGGTGGGGGTGGGATGGGTTGTGGATGGGTTATGTTGTATGTTTCTTTCATGCAAAAACTTCAATAAAACGTATTTGTAAAAAAAAAAAATACATTATCCTATAAATGTATTAAACATTTGTATTCTGCTTTTCTGTGTTGTTTTTCAATGGACAGCTGGATGATGTCCAGAGGGATCTCAGTGAGACTCCCACTGATCTGTTATAATAATCCTCAGCTAACCTTCAGTCACCGAGTAGGAATTCTCCAAACACCATCACCTTGTATAATGACGTGGTGCGGCATCCATTGGGATTCCAGACTCGCTCCTCATTAGGGTTATGGTTGCATCCATTATGTAAACAACACATATAAACATTGCACAATGGAGAATCCCCTTTTACTGACTCAATCCTAGAATTCATTTTGAAATCACTATCACCATAGTAACCTGAAGTATTTGTTAGTCACAGAGAAGAGTGTTCACATCAGTTCAGTGTTTGCAAAAAGTCCATCCTTTGAGAATGTGATCAAATTACTGTAACTGAGGTATCCTTGATTGGCAGCAATGGTCGGGTTTAATCCAGTTTATGTACCTAGATTTGTGGAAGTGAGTATGGCTGAGAACATTTTAGAACTCATTGGCATCAATTAAAATAATTTTTTTCAAATTATGACTTTTAAAAATGAATTGATATAAATACTCGATAATGACTGTCTCAGAATTCTGACTTCTCACTTTAGAGTGCAAGATTCATAACTGTCTATTGTCAGTGTGTAGCGCCTCTAGTGGGTGTGCTGGGAATAGCAGCCAACGTAGTTGATAATCACTTGGGGCTCCTGAATCACTGGATGTGGGATGGCTGCTGCAAGTCCAATCAACAAGAATAC
This sequence comes from Hyperolius riggenbachi, assembly GCF_040937935.1. Lineage (NCBI taxonomy): Eukaryota > Metazoa > Chordata > Amphibia > Anura > Hyperoliidae > Hyperolius > Hyperolius riggenbachi. The sequence continues at coordinate 156,121,888 of NC_090648.1, read as the reverse complement.
AGGGACTTAAAGAATTAATTTGTATATTCAGGAGTGATGCATCATGGCACCACAGTTGCTCACCTAAAGCTGAATTACCGCAAATACTGTCTGTTAAAAAGTGAAATGATATAATGTATAATGTTTGGGAAACAGATTGTCTAGCAAGCTCATGGTGAACCAGAACTCTTTAGGAGTGTGTAAGGCAGAGGTTCCCAACCTTTTCAAGGACATGACACATTACGCCAAACATTCAGATCGCCGTTACATACGGTACATATAATAGAAAAATACTACATAATAATCATGAGAGTGCATTTTCCTGAATACACTTTAAAATGAGTCCCAGACTCTTTCATTTTGATTAACTTTTTATGGCAAGGCATGGGTGTATAATATGAGCACATACACAGATCACCAAAGCCACCTACTTAGTTATTTACTTAGTTACTTATAATAATTTTTTTTTGATAAGTGCATCACCAATAAAAACATTTTTTCCAGTTGTGTGAAGAAGGGAGGGGGTAGCTGAGTTATGTGTCATCACCCCTCTTTCACCACCGGGTGGCACTGTGCCAATTACATGGTCCCCTGGATCCCGATCACATGTAATGTCATGTGATCAGAACCAAGAAGACCTGTTGGGAATACATTGCCGCCGTGGCGAAAGAAGAAGAAAACGATCCAGCCATCCGGACAGGATATGCGCTCCCTGCCGCCAAATACCCTGCCGAGCCTGCCAGGCTGGGGAAGGTACACTTCCCCAGAGACAGGGAAAATAAAGTTTTACTTTATTTGGCTACTGAAGTGAAGTGTTAACAAAGTGAACAATATAGAAATCCGTGTAAAGCTATATAGATGGAACTTGGCTGAAGTGGCCATTAGTAGCTGTCTCAGCTGTTCCCTGAGCTCATTTAAAGATCCAAATCAAACTCTCTCCAATCATATGTCTCACCTTGTCCACGCAATGATTTTCAATAACCTACAACAGATAATCAAAACATTGCTGGAGTTATGACTTTTTAGGAAAATTTAGGATAATTACAAGTAATCCACCAACTGCTCCCCATGTCGTCCTGTCTCCCACCATTGCTGCTCATGGAAGAAATTTAGTAAGAGCTCATCAGATTTCTGATCATGACCGCAACCCTTTGCATGCACTAGTGCGGCCACACTGCACCTGCGCGAGTACAGCTGTGCCTGTGCAGTAAGGCCTCGTTCACATCTGCTGCGCTGAGAAACGTGTGAAAGCGCGTGGAAAAAAACGCATGTGCTTGTGCACGCTTTAGTGCATGTTTCTGTGCGTTGCGCTGCGCTTCTTTAATGCACGTTTTGCTTAATGTAGCAGTAGCAGTTGTCAATAAAGCTTTGATTTTCTATGTAAATGTATTTTTTTTTCCAAATAGGGGTAAAAAATGCATGCGCTTGTATGCGCTTAAAAAGCGCACCCATTCACTTGCATTGATGTGCGCTTTACAGCTCAGCGCACAGAAATGCATGCAACCCTACGTTTTTGTAACGTTGCTCAGTGCAGCGCATAGATGTGAACCAGCTACATTTAATTACATGGGAAAATCAATACCTTGCTGAACGCACAGGGCAGCGCGCTGTGAAAAGCGTACAGAAATGGCCCTGATGTGAACGAGGCCTAAGCCAGAACCTCTTGTGCATGAGCGGCTCCGTGCTGCATGGCTGCGCTTATGCATGAAGAGGAGTGCGGTCCTGATCTTTAGCAGGGTCCCAGGTAGCCCCAGTGGTCTGAGGAGGATGTGGGAAGCCTCGGGAGGGTCCAGAGGTTTCTCTCTCCTTAGGTAAGAATCTGTTTTCTGAACTTAGGTTCGCCTCGGGTTCACTTTAAACAACAGCGCATTGTTTCCCACTTTACTCCGCCCACCAGAAAGAGTTCCATTGAGTGCCGAGCCATAATCCCTTCTCCCATTCCCATATCAACTCTATTGTACAGTGCGTATTTCCGGTGTTACCCAATTGTGTGTAAATATTAGCATGTAATGAATGCATACTAATCCATTAGAAATGTGTGTTTATATATGATGTGCTAGCTTTATTCACATTTGCTTAGGCTTAAGCAAACCTGAACAGAAAATGAAAAGTCAACATAAACATACACACGTCATACTTACCTCACGTGTAGTCTACTCATCAATCTATTTCTCCTCTTCCGCATCCCGTTTGTCCACTGTGATCGAAGGAATTCTCTGTAACAGCTTCCGTGTCAACACACAGTTAAACTGTAATATTGCCCACTTGAGCCATAGGGAAACATGGACATTACCTTGCAAATCAGTTGTCCTTTCAGCTATAACTGACAGCAACTGATATATTTCAGTTCTGACAAAACATTGTCAGAACTGGTAAGAATCGGTGTTAGAAGAAACTGGTGAGCCTCTGAAAGGAACTGACAGCGATGTAAGTATGTAAAATTAACCACTTTACCCCCACGCGTACGGATTTCTCCGCCCCTTTTTTCCCTCCTAAAAAACCAGGGACGGAGAAATCCGTACCTTCCGCGCTACCGCCGCTGTCCGCGCTACCGCCGCTCGTGCGCGCGCACCCGCCGCTCGTGCACGCCGCCACCCGCTCGCCCGGAGATCAATGAACGGGAAAATCCATTCCCGTTCGTTGATCTAAGCCCCCGCAATGATCTGCTGCTTCTTTCAGAAACAGCGAGATCATTGTGAGTCTCCCAGCCTCCTACTGCTTCCTGTAAGCGTCCTTCCGGACGCTTACAGGTCGCATGTAAACAAACACTCTGTGGCCATCTTGTGGCCAAATAGTAAACTACACCCTAAAAGCATTTTACATATACAAACATTACATTTACACAATAAATTAACTCATTACCTCCCACACTCCCCAATTTTTATTTTTTTTTTGTAATTAAAAAAAAAAAAATACAATAAAAAAAAAAACATAAATAGTTACCTTAGGGACTGAACTTTTTAAATATTTATGTCAAGAGGGTATAACACTGTTACTTTATAAACTGCGGGCTTGTAATTAGGGATGGATGCAAAACTGAAAAAAATGCACCTTTATTTCCAAATAAAATATTGTCGCCAAACATTGTGATAGGGACATAATTTAAATGGTTTTATAACCGGGACAAATGGGTTAATACATTTCATGGGTTTTAATTACAGTAGCATGCTTTATTTAAAAACTATAATGGCCGAAAACTGAAAAATAATAATTTTTTCCCACATTTTTTCCTATTTCCCCATTAAAACACATTTAGAATAAAATAATTCTTGGCATAATGTCCCACCTAAAGAAAGCCTAATTGGTGGCGAAAAAAACAAGATATAGTTCATTTCATTGGGATAAGTAATGATAAAGTTATAGACGAATGAATGGAAGGAGCGCTGAAAGGTGAAAATTGCTCTGGTGGTCAGGGGGTATTATTATTATTATTATTATTTAGTATTTATATAGCGCCAACATATTACGCAGCGCTGTACAGTGTATATATATATCTTGTCACTAACTGTCCCTCAAAGGAGCTCACAATCTAATCCCTACCATTGCCATATGTCTATATTATGTAGTGAACGTACTGTAGTCTAGGGCCAATTTTTTTTTTTAGGGGGAGCCAATTAACTTATCCGTATGTTTTTGGAATGTGGGAGGAAACCGGAGTGCCCGGAGGAAACCCACGCAGACACGGAGAGAACATACAAACTCTTTGCAGATAGTGCCCTGGCTGGGATTCGAACCAGGGACCCAGCGCTGCAAGGCGAGAGAGCTAACCACTTCACCCCTCAGTGGTGAAGTGGTTAATTTGCAGGTACATCATGGGTTTATTTTAAATAATTTTACTGGTTCAGGTTCACTTTAGCGAAAGAAAGAAAGAAAGAAAGAAAGAAAGAAAGAAAGAAAGAAGGAAAGAAAGAAATGAACAGTTCAATTTAAACAGTGCCTCTTGTGGCCATTTTAAGAAGTCTGAAAGTTTTCACTTTAGCATTATCTTTGATCATGCAGCTCATAGATATGTCAATACCCTTATTTTTTCAGCAGATAAAGGCTAACGGTTCAGTTGTTTCCACAATATGCTGTGATTAGCTTCATGTGCCTCATCTGGCCGTGTCCTCATATAGCAGCACAGGAAACACTGTGCACAAAGGCTGCAGATGTGAAGGAAAGTATACACATGGTCAGGGGAGGATGAAGGGCTTTCTGTCTGATTAATCCCAAACATACTTGTTAATGGAATAGGATGACATTGTGCTTATCTTTCCTCACCATGGACCTGCTTTTATCAGTTCTCTGTATAATGTATTTATAAATGTTTATGCTAAAAGCCTGGTACAAATAATTCATCTTTTCTTGATTTGACACCTCTGCTTCTTAACCCTTGCAGCTACCAGGGTCCTGTAAGAGGGAATGTAGGAGGAGAAATTCCATCTTCTCCAGGAATGTTAGAGCAATCATACACAAAATATACGCAGTGAAACAAATCTAGAAGTGTGTTTCGTGGCTATTGAAATGTTCACGGAGGGCTCCATTATGGAATAGTTGTGCAGTACAGACAGAAATTCAGAGAGCAATTACTATTCAATCCTTCCAGCAAGTGTCCAAAAAGTAAGAGCACGTAGCATAATTCTTTACAACGAGAAGAGCAGTGGTGTAACTACAATTCAAGGGGCCCACAACAAAACTTTGATAGCCCCCCCCCCCCCCCCCCCCCCATGTTTAAATCTTCACACTCCTTCCCATCATGATCTTCACAACACATAACAAGTGTAGCAACAAAAACACCTGATCAGGAGGAATGTATCTGTATCAATGCAAGGGAAGGTTAGTAGTAGGAGGCCTCCCACAGCTCTGGGTGCCCTATAGTTACAACCCAGGAAAGGAGCCATGTAAAGTAGTTACTTTCTTTATGTCTGTTAAGGAGAAGCATGTATCCAGAACCCTGCTCAGAGTTCTGATAGGCTAGGGGGAAGGGTAAACATGGAAGAGGAGTGCTGGTGCTCCAGGTAGGTGGCTGCTGCACACGTAAGAAAGAGCTGATGTACGTGATAGAAGAATGGAATGCACATGAGATGGGATGGGCTGCTGTACATGGGGACTGTTGCTGACCATGGGCTGCTTAGTATGACATGCTTGCTGCTGTACATGGAAGGGGAGCTGATGTTTTTAGAGAGGGTGCTGCTATACATGGAAGGAGGGGCTGCCACACATGGATTGTATGGAGGATCAGCAAAAGTTTAAACCTAGCCTTGTGGTTTATAGAACACTCATTGCCTTCCTATTACAGAGGCCTTTAATCCAACTTGCATACAGCTTTTTCAGGTTGATTGGGCATTTGGACAGGATGACCTTGGAAACATTCTTGAAATAATGATTTATAACTGTTCTGTTTCCAGCATCCCTTAAAGGAAACAGAGCTGAGCATATATAAAAGTTTTATACATACCTGGGGCTTCCACCAGCCCCATGTGCACGGATTGCTCCCACGCCGCCTTCCTCAGTCTTCTCCCTCTTCGGTACCGGGTCCCGTAACTTCAGACTTGCCGTGCCTAGTATGTATAAAACGTTTATACTGTATACACTCAGCTCTGGTACACATTAAGTCCCCTACACATTATCAAACAGGCTTTAAGCTGCATACACACACAATTACTGATGTCTGTAGGGATCAGGACTCTATCCCACCAGTGACCTTCAGGGTCCAATGCTGTGACGCTAGCCTCTAGATATGGAGGGGAGCATAGCGCATTACCGAAAACCATTTAGTGTATGCACAAGGCTTTAGACCAGGTGTACAATCCTAGTCCAACTGATATAGATTGTTTACCTGGGTATTGCTGTGCACTACTTGATATTCGGTCACGTCAACAGACATCTGAGGGAATGACGGAACTCTGCTGTCTCTAGCTTCATACTTCTCGATGCAGTACAAAGCTATGATTAAGGCCCATACACACGTCTGATTTTCGCGTGATTTTCGGCGGATCGCTCAAACTCTTATCACGCGAACGACAGTCTGTACACACGCCCGATTTAGCGGGTGGACGTCTGAACGACGGGACGTTCAAACGACCAGTCGTTCCGAAAAATCAGACGTGTGTATGGGCCTTAACACTGGTTGAGTGCCACACCCTTTCCTGATTTTATATCAGTCAAAGGGGCCATATCTAATCTATTAAAAACATCAAATATTGTATAGTGACCTTCAGATGGTATTTAAGTCAGAGATGTTATCTTTCATCATATTGCCACATGGGAAACTGGACAGCATAGTTTGCCCCCTAAATTTGGTGTTTGGGGGTCACATGACCCCCTACAGGAATCCTGATTGGCATGTTAATGGCATCATATATGACAATCTGACATCACTAAGTTTGATTCTATGACATGATTGCATTTGCATTGCTTAAAGTTTGTTGACAGCACTAGCCTCCCTATAGACACTGTTGTCATAGATACCTTGCCCTATAAAGAGGTAGAAGGATCACATAAGTCCTCCCTTGTTAGCAGCAGCATTAGATAGTGTGGGCTGTGGTCACACCTTTGGCCCCTGGGCTCAGGAACAGCTGCTACCCTATAATGAATCCTGTAGTTCCAGCAGTGAGTGTCCCTCTGGGAGTCCATCAGCACTTAATGAAAGATGGAGTTCACAAGAGAAAGCAATAGCTTCAGTGAGTTTTGATCAGAACAATGTTACCATCTCAATATGGCAACCACACTACGTACTTTTTATTTATTTTACTGATTTATTTGTTGCTGACACATTTTACCGAGTGTACAAAGTGTGTTTGAGAAGCTTAGTCTGAAGTTATGTACACACTTCCAATAACGGTCAGTTGGCAAGATCATACTGGGAACAACGTCATAGAGACACACTGCATGACAGCCTATTCTGTCCTATGGAGAGGGCACTGATAGGTGCCATGTTATGATGGTTATGATAAAGATCGGGTCTGCATACAAACAGGTGCATATACACAAACAATTTAGGCCAAATTCATCCCACCCACAAGAATTGAACTCAATCCTGCAGGTGACACAGCAATGCTGGAGGCAACACCTGAGAGATGTGTTTTGTATCTATGAAGAGGGAAGGAGGACTGATGGCAGCATTGAGCAGTTTCCATGGGCAAAGCAGTGTAATGCACATAACCATAGCAATGACCACTTCACCGTGGTGATGCTAATGGGTTAATGGATGGTGCTGCACTGGTGGTAGTAACGGTAAAATTTCCATGTGCTCCCCGCACATGACAACTTTATCCAATTTACTGCAGATGGCCCTTAATATGGTTGAGCAGTATTGCAGAAATATGGTCACAAGACTAACTGAACACAATTGCAAACCTCTTAAAGCGGACTTCAACTCAGAACTTCCGCTCTAAAATATAAGCAACTGCATAATGTTTAAAGAGAGCCCAAGGTGGGCTCAAAAAATGAAAAAAAAAAGTAGGCTACCTGATTCGCGGGGCTAAACGAATCAGATAGCTGCAAAAACTGCCGCTCCCGTGGGCCGCATCGGCCCACTTTCACGACCTCTGGGTCACGACACTGCACTGAGAGACTGTGTGTCTCTCATAGCGTGCAGGGAGGCGGGGGAGTGGCAGGAGGAGTGGCAAGGAAGAGAGAGCTGCCTAATGGCAGCTCAGGAAACCCTACAGGAACGCTCCTGACGGGCGTTTTGAACAGGGAATTCCTCTCCCCTGTGTTTACCTCAAAGTTAGTGTCAAATCTTGTCACTAAGCTGGGGAGGGGCTATAGTGCGGTGGGGGGGGGGGGGGCAGAGATCGGTGGTTGAGGGACACAGAGCCATATCATTAGGCAGAGGACATGCCTCTGTGTCGCATTTGCCCCCCGAAGGTACACCTCAGGTTCTCTTTAAAGAAAAACATTCCTTTGTTACAACTGATACAAATCCTACAAAAAATATGCAGTGTGTCTACTTCCTGCTTTCATGGCAGCAATATATTGTTCACATCCTGTGTTTACAAATTAGCTGCTCTGCCAGGGCAGTCAGCGGACACAGCTGAGAGATCAAATTACAACTTGTGCTTCGTCACAGATAAGGGGAATTAGACAGACTAAACTCTCGAAATACAGAGGGTGCATTTCTCTATGTTTTCCTTCTGTCTTGTCCACTTTAATAGGTGACAGTTCACTTTTTTTTAACTGCATTTATCTGTTCATCTTACATAACTATAAACCAATATTTTTAGCTGGAGTGTGTAACAGTGACTTGTCCTAGACTAGAGAGAGTTAAAAGGATATTTGTGACTCGCATTTGTACATCTGTCAAGACCACAAGCTCAAACATTTAACTTATGAAACTTGCATAACGTGTTCCTTATGTTCCTTGATGGATTCTAAAGCAAATACAGGTTTGTGTACTTGTATATTGTAATTTAGGATTTGATTTTTTATTAAAAATGTATTTACTTCCGTAGCAGGAAGATAGAGCACCATCATAGTACAGCAGTCTGTTCCTGATTTTCTGAGACTATACCAGGTTTTTGAACAGGTGTCCCTGGCTTCAAGTATTATTCAATATTATCTTACATTTCTTTCACTTATGCATATAACAGAATCAACACATCAGCTTATTTTTTTTCTGAACTTTGTACTGTAAAATGCATAAAAACTCCACACTCCAGGCACAAATATTTTACTAGAAACTGAGTTTCTATATTTGTAGAAGCTCTTTCACTAACTACTGTGCAAGTGGATGCGCGCGCTTACTATGCCCTTTTTGCATGCGCTCAAGTGTGAACTGGCCCTAAGGCTGGGTTCCCACTTGTAGCTGGACCGCATACACCAAGCAAGAGCAGACAAGTGAAGTGTCCGCTCTGATGGCCGGTTGAGGTCTGGCTGGAGCCTGGGACGGATGGGTTTCAACCATAGGCTGTATGGAAACCGCACCCACCTGTCCGGAAAAATTGCGGACTGCACAAAAGTGCTTTCTTCTTCAACCATTGCAGTTTAACAAGTGTGAACAGATCCTATGTCTAAAATAGGATCCATTCACTTTTAGTTTTGTGATGCAGTAAAACAGACCACTGTAGTCGGAACAGAGCCTTCTGTTAAAGCGGACTTAACCAAACATTTTTTTAATTCAAAAAATTTAGTTGCTCCACTCTGACACATATAAAGAAAAATAAACACTCCTTCAAGCCTATGAGCATTTCAGTGCATGCTTTTCACCCTCCTCTTTGCATAACTAGGGTTATACAGGTGGCAGCCATTAGCAATTCCTCCTTTGCCGGACACCTCCTACTCCACCAGTTTGCTGGATTCTGTCCCGGCAATATGAAAGGAAGGGAGGGGTTCCTCCAATAAATGTAAAATATTTTATATTTGTCATCATGCAGCTGAAAAAGGCTGCTATTTATTATTATAATTTAGAAGATAGATTTTATTTCTGAAATCTTGTATTTTTTAATTTGGGTTCAACTGAAGTGGGAGAATCCTATTACTTTCTCCCAAACTTTTGCCTAGTTTGGAAAGAGGCCAGCTAAAGGCTCAGAATGGTAGCAGCATATAGGAATTCGCAAACGCGTAACAATGTAACTAGGTGAGAAGGAAAGGAGCGTTTCCCTGCCTCCCCCTCGCCCCAATAAGGCACACAGCAGCAATGGAGAGCCGCCTTGGCATCAGTGAGCAGCCAGAACAATGGAAGCCACTGATGCAAAGGTGCGAACTCCTCCGGCGTGCGGAGTTTCCACAGCGTCCGGGAAAGCCGCAGCTTCGTGTGAAGAAAGCCCACGTTGTGATAATTGTTACAGGAAAGGTCACACATTCTTCCCTGGCAGTAGTGTGACATCTGGTGACATGCGGAGAGGTACAGCCTGTGCTGCTTTATTGTGGCTTCAGGGCTGTTCTGAGAGGGAGGAGGGGCGGGGCTTGGCCGGGGCGGGGTGGTAGGAGACCTGCAGGGGGGCGGGCCCCGCTGTTCTGGGAGGGGAGGTGATTGATGGCCGTGCTGTTGTGCTGGAAGGGGCGGGGCCAGTGCAGTGCAGTCTGGAGAGCCCCGCACAAGTTGTGCTGCCTGTTACCGGAGAGTGTGTGATCTCTTGTCTCTCTTCTCACTTTGTCCAGGGCGAGGATTGTGGTTAAAGCCCGAGCTGGATGGATGGGTATGGGGAGAGGGGCAGGACCCAAAGCCCTGGGACTCTTCCAAATCTTCACCGTCTTCGCATGCACCTTCCACACAGGTAAGAGTTTCCTCGTTCCTCTATTTGTACTGTGATGAAGTTTCCCCTTGTGCTGTGGCCGGGCCCCTGTGTGCTGATGCTTACAGACTGCATTCATATACTGACTGGGCTGATAGTTACAGATCTGCCTGTAAACTTGCTCACTGTCACGATTGTTGATCGGGAATATCAGTAAAGTTGGCTATCATTTCTATCAAATCTTCCAGGCATATCTATTCCCTCCAACTCACTTGAGGGGGTTATCAGGCATGATGGGAAGTGTCAATAGGTTGGGGTGAGGGGGACTAATGACCACACAGCATTGTACTGCATCATGAAGATTCAATCACTTTCATATTACTCCAGATCCAGTTGGAAGGTGATTATTATTATTTATATGTTGGCAGTATCTTGGCACGGTACATCAATCATTTGTCATTGATTACCTTTACAGTAGCTAGCTATTGACTGTTCCACTGCAATGATTGGGTTTGTTGGATTTGATTATGCTGATCAGATCTGTTTCTTTTGTTGCACTCAAAACCATTTCCAATTGATTTTGACAGACTGGTCCAAAAATGAGATTGGACAGGTTGTTTTTGTATAGTACTGAGCAGTATACATGCAAGGTACTGCATTTGATTGATTTTCAATCTGGCTAGCATATGGATATGTTCTGATATGCAAACTGTCATGTGAGCAATCATTATTTAATCAATATTTTGATTGTTCACGTAAACATTGAGCCAATTTCTGGGTAGATTACATATGTGTCCATTGGTAGGTGTATAAGCTTCCAGCTCTACAAAACTGATTTCTGCAGAAATTTGTAGAGATATGAAGGTTATGTACATCCATAACTATTCATTGATTAATATACTAATTGGATAATGTCTGCACTGATTTCTGCCCTAGAAAGTTTATGATCTTATAGTAAAGTTATTTGCGCTACCTTTTTAACAGCTGTCCAGTGTGAGAGTCAACAAATAGAAATAATTTGTATAACCAGGTTCTTCTATTTCATAGGTATGATTGTACAATCATGCTGTAAGGTGTGTGGCCAACTTAGACTACCGGTATTGCTATGAGGTTTTTACGCCTAGTCTAGAAAACAAAGTTTAGGCCAGCAATTAAGATCTTGTATTGTATAATTCTGTGATATGTTTTTTATTTATTTTTTTAGTATTTTTTTTTTTTGTCTGTGTGTTGCATTGTAGCAGAAATTCCCAATATTTCCCAGTAATTACGGACCTTTGTGGCATATCTAAATTTTGCTAATTTGCACCACTCATGACAGGAGCATTGCCTGATATCAAATGATATTGGCAGAGCAGTGTTTATTTTCAGGTACATAGTACTGCAAAGCAGACTGCCCAGTGTAATAGAGCTCTTAGAATTAATAATGTAATTGGTAGATGCAGTTGGCTGAAGGTGTAATGGTTAAGGGCTCTGCCTCTGACACAGGAGACCAGGGTTCGAATCTCGGCTCTGCCTGTTCAGTAAGCCAGCACTAATTCAGTAGGAGACCTTTGGCAAGTCTCCCTTACACTGCTACTGCCAATAGAGCGCGCCCTAGTGGCTGCTGCTCTGCTCTGGCGCTTTGAGTCCGCAAGGAGAAAAGCGCAATATAAATGTTATTTGTCTTGTCTTGTCTAGATGGCAATCCATTCAGTAAGGTTTAGTTTACTAAGCAAAATTATCTCACCAAAGCTCCAACTTGTAAGGCCCGGTTCACATTAGCATTTGCCAACGGAACCGGCCATGCTGTTCCATGGTCCATTCCACTGGGTGGACGAAAGAATGCTACAGGACCCAATTTTCCGGACCGTTTCGCTCAGCGGAATGGAAACGGAAGGTTTTGAAGCCTATAGGAACCAATGAAAACGCATGTGTTACAGCACACTGGCTGTAAAACGGACAGTTTTCACCGGATCCAGCTGGCCTGATCTGTATGTTCGGTTCCGTAAAAAAACACTGTGAACCGGGCCTAAGAGCTTAAAAGACCAAAAATTGACCGCCGTGATATGTATTATGCACAAAGTAATGATATGTGGTTTTGTGGATTTTTGTTATACTATGCAGAAACTAATAACTTTGTCTAGTGTTGTGACTCTACCCTGGCTTTTAAATCGCATCTCAAGACCATAAGAGAGAGTTGTAGAGAAAGAAGGAACAGTCTGTGCTCCTACTATATTCTATTCAATGTCTCTTTATTTATTGCTTTTCCAGATAGGGCTGCAGAACCTATAGAATGAGACCAGAATTAGGCATCTGTTTCTAATGATTCTCAGTGTTTTGCTGGCCTGATCCTTGCCTGCAAATTCCTGCCAGCCTTGTTTTTGTTGGGGGAGGAGGGCAGACTCCACACTGGGGGTTTTGTTCCTTACAAAGTTCTCGAGTTTCTGTAGACTTATAAGGCTTTGTACACACATGTGCTGGCTACACAAATGTACCCAGCACATGTAGCTTACTGGCCACATTGGGCCCAACTGTCAAGTAATCTTCTGAAAGTGGGAGGAGAGATCCATCAAAATGAATGTTCTGTAGCATCAGACATGGGCAGACCTGGTTGTTAATATTCATTTTAAAGCTGTGCAATATAGTTCAAATTCTATACTAACATTTGTTGCATGACTTCTATACTGTCTGACCCTGGTGTTTGTGAGCAACCCATGTCTGCTTATGTTGACCACCATCTTGATTTCCATAAGTCCACCATTGAGTAGACATTAGTGGTCTGCTCCAGCAAACACTTCCCGATGGGACATAAGGAATGTTGTACCACCTTCCACTTGATCAGATTTCAGCAGAAATATGACTAAAGAATCAAATTGAGGCACCTGCCATTTTTTGATGCAGTACAAAGTTATGCAGCTGTCAGATCTCCACAGCTGGTTCATCAAAGTGATTACATCTGCCATGAATGTGGATTTATTGACTGTAGGGTGGTGGCCTTAAGCTAGGAACACACGCGGGATAAAGCAGGTGAGAATTAGCGTATTTACTGGAGCCATAGGACGTTGCCTAAGGTTTAACATGCCGGATCTTTAGTAATGTCTGATCCTCAAGCACATTGTTCTCCTCACCTTGCCTGCCGTACATTGCTCTATCGTGCATCGCCCCTCCTCCGCCTTTCATAGCAACAGGCGTGTCACTAGCTGCAGATGTGACTCCATGGGGCAGGGTTATCTGTTCAGCACCGGTACTGAGGTACAAGCAGCTGACAGGCAGTGAATTCACCGCCTTTTACCTGCCATCTGAAATAGGCCTTATGCTGGGAATGCACCATTAGTTTTTACTCTCGATAGATGGGTTCGATAGATAATTTCCAACATGTCCGATATTCCTTCTGATCGTTTATTGGCTCGATTTCTCATAGAAGTCAATAAAAAAAATTAAGAGAATCGAGTGGGAAAAACTGTTCGGGTGGAAAATCGAGCTGAAAAACGTATTGTGTGTACCCAGCATTAAGACAAGACAAATAACATTTATATCGTGCTTTTCTCCTGGCGGACTCAAAGCGCTAGAGCTGCAGCCACTAGGACGCGCTCTATAGGCAGTAGCAGTGTTAGGGAGACTTGCCTAAGGTCTCCTACTGAATAGGTGCTGGCTTACTGAACAGGCAGAGCCGAGATTCGAACCCTGGTCTCCTGTGTCAGAGGCAGAGCCCTTAACCATTACACCATTAAAGTGAACCTGAACCGAAGCTAGGGACATAAAGGAAATACTGGTGCTTATTTACTTAAGAAGAGGGAAACCTCTGGATCCTATAAAGGCTTCCTAGGTCCTCCCGCCATTAGCCGGGACCCTCCAGATGATACAAGCTTGTGCTTGAAGAGAAGCATGACCCCAATCGGATTACTGACTAGCCCTTGTCAGAAATCTTTGAGGGGTCTGCAAGCAGCAAGTAGAGACCAGAGGATACCATGATAAGCCTTTCTACAGGATCCAGAGACTTCCCTGTTCATGGCTAAGTATTTACTTTCTGACCTGAGCTTAGGCAAATTCTGGTCAGACAGGCACAAGAAAGTTCCTGATGGCCGGTTACATTCAGGAACTGTTGATGAAATAACCAGCAGCAGATTGATTTATTGGTTGCCAGTTAATCTTAATCGGTTTACAGTTCCAGAGACTGATTTACCCCTCAGATATTCTAGTTCCTGCCAAATCAGATTTATTTATTTAAAACTAAGACCGTTTGCAAAGAATGAATTAATGCTGTTAGCAGACGTTACCTTCCTAATTGGGTACATTCTTTAAATGGATTTTCCTTTCTGGGTAAATGTAATACCTCTGATTTATTAAAAGCTCTTCCATGAACCCTTATTTAAAACTAGAGAGAATTATGTACATTTAAAAGGTTTTTTGTTTTTTTCTTTTGTATCTTTTTTCTCTCTCGCTCTTATTCTTGCTTGCACCCAATCTTAAAGCCCCATCTACACCATACAATTTTTCTGTCCTATTTGATTCATTGATTTGATTCAATCCGACATGTCTGATCTGGATTCGATTTGATTCAATTTGCCATTGTTTTGCAATGGCAAATTGAATCGAATCTAATTCTGATCGGACATGTCTGATTGAAATGAATCGAATCGGACAAAAAATTGTATGGTGTAGATGGGGCTTAAAGCCTGGTACACACATCCCCAATTTGATTGGCAAATGACTGGCCAATGTTACCACCTCCATGTAGCATGACAGCACACTGATTTTAAATACTATGAACAGTATGAAATCTGTTCATAATATTCAAAATCAGTATATACTCCTACTACATGGAGGTTATAAAATTGGTCAATAATAATTGGATGTTTTTGCTAGGCTTTAAGTTACGTACATGTCAGACTGGTTCTAACCTAGAATCTGGTGTATGTACAAGTGCAGTGTTCTCCCCAGAATTTTTTCCCAGCCTGGTGGTGTGAAAATGTAGCCGGGTGGGGCGAGATGAGAGTGCATGGCCAGTGCTTCTCTGCACAGTTCGGCTTGCAGCAGAGTAGGTGGTGAGCTGATGACAGCCGGGTGCTCACCAAAACTAGCCGGGTGGAGCACCCGGCTAAAAGCCTGGGGAGAACACTGAAGTGTCCCCCAAGTTTGCTTAATGATCCAGCATATCTAAAGCCGCTTCATTGAGTACTGCACAACGTCTCACTTGCCATAGCCGAGCCAGGTGTCTGTATAGCGCTCGGCTCCTGAACTGTTGCCTCAGAGATTGAGCCCCGGACTTTTCGGGTGACTATTATGCATGTGTATGTTACAGCACTGAGGTTGAAAATAAAACAGTCATTGGTAGTGTTGTAGAAGTTGGTCCCACATGAGGAGGTTTCCCTGTGCTGTTTGTGCTCAGATGAAGATCTGTGTCTTTGGAGTAATGTGAGATAGGCTGATTACTCCCCTTTGTTTTCCCAAAGAAGGGGGATGTGCAGAAATTACAGCAGGGTGCTCCAAATGGTTAGAATAGCACCTTTAACTGACAGCATGTCTCTTGCTTACCAGATGAAGCACAGATGTGAAAATATTTTTCTTTGGAGGTCTCTCTCCTCATAGGGTTCTTGAGTTGTGCTTCTTTGTATCTTTGTCACATGTTGTAGCACAAGTTACCATTGTTTCAATAAATACCTTGAATTGGCATCAAAGTAGCATTAAAGATCTGAGCTTGATTCAAACTGTCTTTTTTTCCTGTTTTTGTTTGTTTGTTTATTCCCTGTGTTCTGGTGGCTGACCTTTTTGTACTTGCAAGTTATCAGGGCTTTAAAGGACAACTGAAGCGAGAAGAATATGGAGCTGCCATATTTATTTCCTTTCAAACAATACCAGTTGCCTGGCAGCTCTGCTGGTCTATTTGGCTGCAGTAGTTTCGGAATTACACCAGAGACAAGCATGCAGCTAATCTTGTCAAATCTGACAATGTCAGAAACACCTGATCTGCATATGCTTGTTCAGCGTCTATGGCTTATTCCCCGCGTTCACATCACAAACGCGGATGGCCAAGCGTGCGGAACGCAACGCATGCGAACGCACGCCATCCGCGTTTGTGTGCGTTGCGTGGCTGATCCCATCACTGAAAAGTGAATGGGACAGCCATGCGCTTTTACAAAAAATGCGTGCAGCATGCGTTCCCGGACCGCACAGGACTGGAACGCATGCAGTGTGAACATCAGACAGTGCACTCCGTGCACTGTCTGATGTCGTGTGTGTCGGCCTCCTGCACGCGTTTCCAAAACGCGACCGGAAACGCGTGCAGTGTGAACAGGGCCTAAAAGTATTAGAGGCAGTGGGTCAGCATGTGAACCAGGCCATAACAGCAGAAAAAGTTTTGAATGCAGGATTAGCATCTTTATCACTTCATACACTCAGACCAGTTGCTGTTGAAATTTGATTTTTATGGTGACTGTCCATAAAATAATATAAATGTGCATTTATTCATTATATGTCCTGTATCGGCCACCGATGGTGCCCATCCATGTTTGGAAAGGACCCCCGCCACTCTTGCATTAGCGGTATACACGCCGATGACATGCATGTAGCAGGTGGTGCATGTGACATCACACGTGCCATGTCTGCAGCGTATATACCGCTAATGGAAGAATGGGGGCAACACAGGACAGGTAATGTATAAATGCACACACAGGAGGGGGGGGGGGGTACATTTATACCCTGAGGGGGCAGCGGTGGACTTGGCCGATTCCTGAGAGATTTCATGCTGAAATCTTTTGGTGGTTTATGGAAGAGAGAATTGCTGAAACCGGGATGCAATCACTGCTTTACAGAAGTGTCCCATTATTGACCCATGTATGGCTAGCTTTACAGCTGTGGCTGTATTGATGGAAATCTGCCCTCACTGGTCAGCATGATAAATGCAATACCTTAGTCTCTGAGGAAGACAGATGAAAGCCTTGCTCCCTGCATTATATAATAATACTACAAATTATTCATAAACCCCACACTATCAGATTGGCAGTTTTCCTATTTGCGATCTAATAAAAGCTTATTTTATTGCTACTGCTGCAATTAAGTCTACAGAACTTATTACCACCTGATGCTTTTGTAGGGCGATCCTGCCTTCCTGCAGTGTTTGCCTGTTTAAATTTCCATTACTCCCCTAATGTGACAGTACTAGGTTAATCCTGCGGGGGAGGGGGCTGCTTTTGTCCTGCTCTGTGAATAACATGCTATAGAGCAGCCCAAGAGCTGGCCTGGAAATCAGTGCTAGGCTGCCTTCAGAGTGAGAGATTAGGTGTTTGAGTAAATTTACATTGCAAGGACAGATCGATCGGGTCTCGGTTATCTGTCAGAACTGAGGCAGATATTGCTGTAGAGGTCATAGCGAATACACTGCTTGCCAGGAGCGTTTTACACGCTTCCCCCTCCACAAGGCAGGTTTGTTGATGGCAATGTGTGGCTCACTGGGAGAAACTTATATTTACCACACGGGCGTAATGCACAGGCAGGGTAACCACCACAGGCTGGCTCTGGTTGCCAAGTATTTGGTTAACTGGGACATGAGGAATTTCTTGTGGTCACCGTGCTGTAGAGCGTTCTTTCAGCAAACAGCTCCATTTAGCACGATGGATAATTGGTGGCGGGTTTGTGTGTGTGCGTTTTTCATGGGTCCTGACACCTGTGTACACTGTGTGCACAAAACCCAAACTCTGGTTTGTTTCCTGTGTTAACACAGAAAGCTGTGTATACACCTGGTCAAATAATTGGCCCTATTAACAGCCAATTATTGCACTGAGCTGTAACTGCTCTTTTGCCCTCAGCTGTACAGATGGGACAGCTCTTTGCTCCAGGATATTATGTCATACATGTGAATATGAGGCCCTGTTTAATTAATAACTCAAGGAGATCTACCTAATTTATGGCTGCCTGGACTTTACGTAGAGTGAACCATCACACAATTTTTTTTTTCCAACGCAAAATTCATTTTTGTTATAAAATTCACATAAACTTCAGTGTTACACAGGTCTTTCTGTAATTGAAAAAAAATCTTTCCATTTCAGTTTGTAACCAGCTAAAAAAAATTCCAAAACTGTCCATTAACTCCAGATGGCAGTCATGGCAACTTAGTTTGGAGTGTGGACTGCCCACAAACCCCCAGCTTCCTGCATGAGGATTAAGCTGCACAAAGCAGGAGCCATTGCTGTTCACTATCAGCACTGTTCTAATCCACTAGGTAGCAGCACATTTTGACACTTTTTTTTTTTTTTCTTTTTTATTATTATTATTATTTACAAGCACTGTGGAATGACTGTTCTACAAAGGGATGAGCTGAAATATGGTTTTCATGCAATATACAGAGCTGAAATGAATGCTAGTCCTAAAGCTTGCGTATTACTCTTCCGGCATGAGTGTGCGAGTACAGCTGCGCCTGTGCAGTAATCTGGAGCAGGCGTGGCCGTGCTTGCGCTGGGTGCAGCAGGCTGCGCTTGTGTCAATGGGAGCACGGCCTCAATGTTAGGGAGGGTCTAGGTGAGAGGCAACAGGAGCAAGGAGGACCCGTGAAGCCTCTATAGGATCAAGAGGCTTCCCACTTAGTTAATTATGTCTTTTTTTTTTTTTTTTTTTTTTTTTTCAGTGCTGTGGAGTCAGTACAAAAAAATCTTCCGACTCCGCAGTTTATGAAACCACCAAATCCGACTCCTGGTATCCGAAATGTCTCAAACTCCTCGACTCCGACTCCTTAGTTTAATACTTGCCAGGGCTGTGGATTTTGTACAAAAATCATCTGACTCCTCGGTTTATGAAATCACCGACTCGGGTACCCAAAATTGCTCCGACTCCACAGCCCTGCTTCTCCACCCCCCCTTTCCCTTTTCACCTGTGGTCCTCTTTAAGATGTTCTGGCAACCTGGTTCCTGGAATTTCTGTAACTCTGGATTGGTGTGTTTGTCTTTTATTTATTTGCGTTTTTAATGAAACCTAGGGCACACGCTGTTCTTCTGAACGAGCTTCACAAATACACTTCGTCATTAATTATTATACATATGAGCGTTCTGAGCTTCGCTGTGGGAACGACCACAACTTTAATCTGCAGCTCTAGACTGGTTAAGTGGGTTGTCCAATGATTTGTATTGTGCTGCGAATATGTTGACAGCTTAGGGAAGCGTTTTCCTTATCTCTAGATAAGTGTATCATGTGGGATTTGTACAAGCATATTTCGGCCTGCCTGCAGTTTTATAAGGTGAGAAGGACAAGCTGTTAAAACCGTCTTGTAGAGTTTCTAGGACTCTTACAAATCTCGAGATTATACTTTAGCTCCGTGCGTACGCTGCCTTTTTTTTTCTATGACGGCCATAGACGTGTCATTTGTAGTCACGATCTTGAATTTCGTATAGTGGTAACTAATTTCACAACAAAATTTGCAGTTACAATGCCATATGTCAAAGGATTGTGAAAAGCGCCAGTGTAATCAAATGTATATGGCAGTGATCTCACTGCTGCGATCACCAGCGATTTGCGGAAAACTAAAACGTGGTGCTTGCAACACTTTTTTTTTTTTTTTTTTTTTTTATCACAATTGAAAAATATGCAAAAAATACCACGAAAAAAATCCCTGGCACAAAACGATAGTAATTTTGCTAGCGTTTTGTGATCCTCATTACAAATAAACCCCAGGGACCCATTTCCACGACATCCAGATTTTCAGCGTTTTCCCACTTGCGAGCTGCACTTCGGGGCGAATCTGGACAGCATGCTGCAGATTTCTGCAGCACGCAGCCGAATCCCTTAGTCACACGTGGCACGGCTAGCACTTCGGGCTGTGGCTACACAGCAGAACGAGAGCCACTGCCAAATCGGACACAGCCCCAGTGGAAATAGGCCCTACACCTTCACTTATATGAACCCCTTGCATTGATTCTGTCTTTTAAAAATCCCTGGCACAAAGGGATGTTATATGTAAACACAATGTTGCCTCAGAGATGCCCATCTTTAGTAAAGTCAGTTGGACTGGTTAGCTACCACACAAATTCTTCAGTTAATTTACAGTGTGTGAATGCCACAAGATGATAACCCTGTGATAGAAGACTTATGCTGAGCTGTTTATACTGTTTTTTTTTTTTTTTTCCCCTCTGTGTAGAGGATTCTGGGACAGGATACATGGTAAGACGATATTCCTATATAGAGCTGTTAGGCTGCCAGAAGCTTGAGCTGCTGTTACCCTGACTGAGTGCTTTACTTACAAAAACAAGAAATGAACACGACGAGGAATATTGCTTAGATTCTGTGGTGTCCTTTAGTAAAACACCTGTTTTCCTAGGGTACGTTTGTAAATTGGGGCAAGATGAAGCAATCTGATTAAGGCTCCAGGCTTATTTGCCCAACTGATTTAGTCTTTATAGAGTTGATTTTTCTCCATGTTTGTGTGGGGAATCTGCCAGGATCCATAAGCTAATGAGCTTCCCCCAGGTGCAGAGGCTGTGTTTGTACGCCTGTATTTGTGCCCATTCAGATTTATGTGCTTTCCTTCACTTTCTTTGCATTGAGTGTTTCATTGCTAATGATGTGAAATGCATCAGATTGACTGTAGAATTTATAAAATGCATACATCTTAAAGTGGAGGTGTGGATGGGCCTTGTGAACACACAGCTCGGTTCACACTAGACCCACTGCAGGACCTTTTCCTCAGAGAGGAAGGTAGCGGACCAATAAACATGCAGGACAGACCCATGTTTTCCTATGGGCAGTCAAATTCCTTTTGGACAGTAAAATTGTTAATCATCAGACAGAAAGCTATACCCTCAGCTCCCGAGTGGAATGCTGGGAATACACGGCTCGATTCTGGCGCTTGATTCTGCGCCCGATCGTTTTGCCCGCTCGATTCTTTTATCTTCCGTTCGTTTTTCTTATCTTTTTTTCAATTCACTTCAATGAGAAATCAAGCGGTAAAACGATCAGACGGTCGGAAATTATCTATCGAGCCATCTTATCAGCTCAGAATCGAGCCGTGTATTCCCAGCATAACAGATCAATGGACCTCTGGAGTAGTACAGCATATCTGTACCAGTCAGATACACCGACACTCCGTTACACCTAGAGCCTTGTGCACATGCTAGATGGGCCTTAGCTGATTTGGCCATTTGGAGCCACCTCTGTTGTGAATCTTGCATGTTTACAATGGCCCTGATGCGCCCCCTGCAGCTGTAATGTCCCCAGTGGTCGTCCTCTGATGCTCCGTTCCCTGCCACCGGTCCCATCCTAAATCCGTAACAAATTACCCTGCGGCCGCGTGTGTCATCTGGAGCTTACTGCGTACTACAAGAAAACTTCGTACTGCGCAGTAAGCTCCTGATGACATGCGTGGGAGCGAGCAGTATTCGTCTATTTAGACGAATATTGGACCGGCGGCGGGGAACCCGAGGATCGAAGGAGGATGGCGCGGGACATTACAGCTGCAGCGGGCAGATAGAAGCCCCAGGTAAGTGTCGGATTTTGTCTTTTTAGAACCTGCACAGAACCCCTTTAAAGAGAATCTGTACTCTAATATTCTTACAATAAAAAGCATACCATTCTATTCATTATTTTCTCCTGTGCCCCTCTGTGCTGTTTCTGCCACTCTCTGCTGCAATCCTGGCTTGTAATTAACAGTTTTAGGCAGTGTTTACAAACAAACTAACCAGCTTCTAATAGGCTCAGCTAAGCATAGTGTATGAGTCATTCAGAGTATGCAGGGGGCCTGCAGAGGGTGTGTATCGCTTCTACCAATCACAAGCAGCCCTGCACATTCCACACAATCAAGCTTTAGCCCGACAAACAGGACAGAGGAAAGATGCATTGATTTATTACAGAGACAGTGCAGTTAGGAAAGACTGCAGTAAGCCAGAGCAGATTAGAACAGGCATAGGAACTTATAGGATAGAAGAACTAAGGCTGAAAAAATTGTTACAGAGTCTCTTTAAGATGCCTCTATAAAGTCCTACTTGCAACCTCCTACTGTGAACCTTGCCTCATGAATGTGTCAGTGTGCGCCCATAGCAATGAGCAAGTCCCATAAGGCCTGGTTCACATTAGAGTAAAAAAAAAACTTCTGTTCCTGGATCGGATGGGAATGGATCCAATGTTAACCTATGGATCAATTCAAATCTATCCATTCAAAGGGATCCGTTCCGCATGATCCGCTGAACAGACTGCAACTTTTTGGTTCTGCAGCAATTTTTCCCGGACCGCTGAGCTCAGAGGAACGGAAATGGAAACTGATGCGCTATTGGGGGGCACTGAGAAAATGGAACGTTTCTTCACACTAGTGAAGAAACAGACTATTCTAAATAAAAAAAATTGTGGGGGTGGCGGTCTGGGGGGAATGTGGAAAACGGAAGCAGCGGAATGAAAACTGAGTGGCAACAGAGTGAAAACCGATCCGATAGATGATCAGATCCGTTTTCATAGATCCGTTTGCCAATTCAACGCAAGTATGAACTGGGCCTAACTCGTATACCAAATATTTACCTTTTTTTAGTAATCTTGCTTTAGGTCAGTAGAATTCATTAATAAAGGAGAGAGTGCATATGATCAACAAAGAGAAGCTACCTGTGGCTAAAAAGGACTCCTTTTTAACTGATGTCTCTAAATGGAGTCACACGATGTTTAAAAGCTGCAATAATCTCTCCTAAGGGCTCTTTCACACTAGAGGCTGCGGTAGAAAAGGCTGAAAGTCAGCCTTTTGCTTAACGCCAATACATAGCGTTTTCAAAGCCTTTTGAAAGAGTTTTACAGCTCATATGAAAACGTCCTTTTTTTTTTTTTTCTTCTTCTATAAAAATAAGTGAACAAGGTAGCTGTAAAACGCTTTGAAAACGCTTTGAAAATGCTGAAGTTGGCGTTTTCCATTGACTATCATTGAAACGCCAACAGCCAACTTCGGCTGTAAACAGCCCTGAAAAAGCTCCTGGGAGCGTTGAAACGCAACGCTCCAAAACGCCGAGTTAGATGTGAAAGGTAAAATGAAAGTCTCTGGACTTTCTTTTACCTAGCAAAACGCCATCTTCGGCCGTGGCGTTAAAACGCCGAAAAATCTCTCTGGTGTGAAAGGGCCCTTAGGGCCATCAATAAAGTTTGTGGGAAAACACGCTGTTACAGATATTTATGTATTTGTTTGTGAACATTATTTTGCTTTCAACAACAAACTGTATAAAATAACTGGTATCTGCTAAACAAGCACTGCAGCTCAGCCCCGTTTTTTTTATTTATCATGAGGAGAAATGAGGCCTTAGCACCATACGTCACTGAAGACTCCTGTTGTGAAGGCTTTTGGATGAAAGGAACCCTGTGTCTTTAAGAGAGCAGGCCTCTTCTCTCCCCACCCATCCCCCTTCTCCTGTAACTGAAACCTGATCTAATCCCTTTGCACATAGGGTAATTTATTGGCCTATTGGGCTTTTCTGGATGGCAAATTGCATTGTCTTTATTCTTGAGTCTGGCTTTAGTGAGGGCTGCCTGCATTCCACAGGCTCTATTCTCAGCTGATCTTTCACACCCCTCTGAGTACAGTCAAATACGGTTTATTGGACCGCTTTGTTATGCAAACAAGACAATAATAATCAGCCCATTATTCCGCAAGATTGCTTGATTAGCAGTTCAAAAGAGGTCACTGCAAGGACCCCAGTGCCAGGCACAAGTTTTTCAAAGTTCCCCGCCATCGTTTTTCTTTTTCTTTCTCTTTTTATGTTTCATAGGCACTGATAGTTTCACTGCTACAAAGTGAGAAGCTGTTTCAAATTTTGGGTTTACCTCAGAACTCTTGTTGTATGAACAGGAAGTATTCCTGATGTGTTGTTTTTTTTTCCTTTTTAATACTGTTGTGTACAATCTACACATGTAATTACTGGGACATTTAAATGTAAATTCTTTCATTAAGATGGTGATCATTGAGTATGCTGATTAACCAAGGAGGGGAAAAAAGCTTCACTCACTGCTAATGACATTAAGCACCTCTGAGCACCAGATTGCTTAGTTCCAACCACAGAATCTCACAATTAGTTGTATTGATTGTAGCAGCCTGAATGCCAGTGGGTGAGAAGTATCAAGAGGAAGGACACGGAAATGCACTTAAAAACCAGCACACGTTGCAGAAGCCTGTCCCGCGGCATATGGAATCTCACCGCACTGTTTTGCAATATATTCATTGTGATGAATACATTTTACAATAGGAGCATTGTGTAAGCCAGGAGCTGCTAGTATGATCATTTTGTGGACTGAGATGGTAAGGAAGGGGGTATAGACAGTGCTCTCCGAAAGATTGACTGCTCTTTCACATCCATTCTCCTGCATGCCTTATATGCCCTGCGGCGTGTCGTCTGGATGTGTGACGCAATCAGCGGCGGTAGTAATGAATTTACCCGATGGGAAAATGCAGGTTCCCGGGTGCGTCAAACCGAAACGCAGCGTCGGATGTGAAAGGTAAAATGAAAGTCTATGGACTTTCATTTTACCTTGGTTAACGCAAAAACGGGCTCTGATGTGAAAAGAGGTCTGGAGGTCTGTATTTCAGCTAATCAAATACCTTAAAGGTGAATTGCAGGGCTGTGGAGTCAGCACAAAAATCCTCTCACTCCAGTGCCTTAGTTCATGAAACCTCTGACTCCAGGTACCCAAAATTGCTTAGACTCCACAACCCTGGTGAATAGTTTAATGTTACTTACCTAATCCTATGACAGATACGTAGATTAAATAATTACGACAGGAAGGTTAAGGAAGCCACTGCACCTGGATTAAAAGAAATAAACTACAAGTTTACTTGTTGGGCCTGGACTTAGCATCTGGATTATAGCAAGCCATGCAGAAGATACCCAGTGTTCTCCCCAGCCGGGTGGCATAAAAAAGTAGCCGGTTGGGGCGAGATGAGAGAATGCAGGGCCGGTGCTTCTGTGCACAACTCTGCGTACAGCAGAGGTGGAGGTGAGCTGATGACAGCCAGGTGCTCACCAAAACTAGTTGGGTGGAGCACCCGGCTAAAAGAACCTGGGGAGAACACTGATGCCTAAAATAGTTGCAATCAAAAGGGGCTGGTAGTCGCTGTAATTTACAGCTGACTAATGGACTCCACTCTCCCCTGATTTAAAATAGTGCTCCCGGGCCCCTGCTGTGTGTTGGCAGTGGAGCGCACTCACCTGTTCACCAGCGAGCTTCCTCCCGTGTCATGGCCCTGCCAGTGCGCTTGTTCCCTGTGACCTAGCAGCATGTACCTTATGTGACTACATACATGCTGTGGGGTCACAGGGGAGCGGGGGGTCAGTGAGGATGGAGGCAGGACACAGGAGTGGTGCTCCCCCCTGCCAGTTTGAAGTGTGTGGCAGTAATGAATGGTGAAATCTTGTCTAATATCTACTTGTGCAAAGTGACAGGCAAAGTAAATCGATATCTGGAAGACCACAACAAGAGATTGTTTACCTGATCTACCACTCACAAATTGTATACAGCCGGTTCCCTACTTACAAACCGGTTTAATTCTTGGAGGTTGTGTGTAAGTTGTCATGTGTTGTGAATTATGGGTAAATGATTTCCTTTTGGACATATAGTATAAACAATGTGTTTAGTGTATTTTATACTATTTTCGTAACATGTAGCAACACAAATCTGTAATAACAAAAAACAGCACTGTATATTTTGTACATGGAGACAACTTTGTATGTCTGAGGGCCCTTTCACAGTGTTGCGGTGCGTTGTGGCAATTTACCGCAAGTCTATGGGTTACTTGTATATCACCGGATGTGCTCAATCTGACGCACTACTAAAATTACGTTAGCGCCCGTATCTATGCCAAAGCGCGGCGGACTGGAAGTCATGTAAGTCTATGGCTATACATGGATTTGAAAAATGTTGGTGGCGACATTGCGGCGTGAAAGTGTATTTTTACAATACGCTTCTGTGCGCTTCCATATTCTCTAAACAGGAAGCGACCAGAAGCAAGCATCACTTCCTGTTAGGGCAAGAGCCAGATGGGGAATACTGCATAGTAACGCGGTATTCCCTAAAGACCTGCTTTTGCCAGTGTGCCGGGTGCGCCACAACGCTAACGCCAACTTGCAGTGTGAAGCCGGCCTGAAGCGGTGTAACTTGAGTTGTTTGCAAGAAAGGGACTGTCTGTAGTTGATGCCTAGCATTAGGGCTCATTGAAAGCTGCTGAGCACAAGATTATGAAGTCTGTTAAAATATTAGTTCTTCGAGTAATACACAGAATATTTCCTTTACCGATCATCGTCCAAAATAATCCTGCAGCCCAGAATACTGGAGATCCTCACAGGTGAAGAATTGTACATAAAGCCAGTTAGTTCACTGCAAGGAAGCCTGGTTTTTCAGGGCATTGCTTGTGGCTGAATCTTTGTCCCCTGTTGCTAGGAGAAGGAAACTGAAGAAACTTGAATGAGTCTTTTTAACGCTCATTTCAATCAGCTAATTTTTCAATCTTCTGGCCTCCCCGCTGAAAGATGTGGCAGCCACAAGCCAAGATATGTTGGCACTTTGTCGTCTTCTCCTTTTTTCCCCCTCCTCTGTGTCAAACCCAAGTAAATAAGGTTCTAAGGGTATGGATGCCAACAATACCAAGCTCTCCTGCCAGGCATGAGTCACACAGAGAGGTTTTGTGATCCATCCAGGTTTCAAACAACCTTGCCATTGAGAGAAGGTCTCACAGGCTGAACTCTGCATCTCTTATAGGGTGGTGAGCAGACTTCATGAGCTCCCTTCTTTGTGTCCATTTATTCTAAGGTATACTTGACCTAAATTTAGTGAATACAGTTTCTTTCCTCACTGACCTGCTTTTTGTGTTTTGGGATACAAGACACAGAATACTAGGTTTCCTTGATTAAACACAGAAAAGGAAGACAACCGTATCGAGACTTGCCCTAGGGGCCTTTTTTGTCTTGCGTTAACTATTCAAATTGCATATATAGCGAAGTACACCCAGAGATTGTCACGCAGTTATTTACACTGCACTTTTCAGCTTTAGAGTATGATGAATATATTATAAACCTTGTACACACATTAGATTAAACTCTGCCTAGGCGGCTGATAACAAGCGCCTCTGCTGAGAATCTGGCATGTTTACAGTACTCCTCATTTTCCCCCTGACGCGTCCTCAAAAGATCTGCCTGACCGATAGTACCAGCCGAGTGCTGGCTGAGGGTAATGTTCTCCCCCTGCCAGCTCTAATGCTCCTTGTGTGCCACTTCATCAGCCCTCCTCACCCTCTCCAGAACAGACGTGTCGCTAAACTGGAGGCTAGTGACACATTTGCAGTATTAAGTACCAATTTTCCTAGCTTTTCATTGCTAAAGTTCTTACAATATGACATTTAGCTATGTCTACATGTGCTCTTAAAGCAGATCTGAACTCAGAACTTCCTCTATGCTCTAAAAGATACGCAACAGCATCATAATTAAGAAAAACATATATCTTTGTTACAGTTTACAGAACTCCTGCAGTAAATCTGCAGCGTCTGCTTCCTGCTTTCACAGAAGCAGACGAAAGGTTAACACCCTATGTTTACATATTAGCTGTGTCTGCCTAGGACTGGCAAATATTCTGTGCTAACACACCGGATAGATTAAATTACACTTGTGATTACTTGAATATGAGGGGGGGTTAGACAGGCTCTTTTCTCTAAAGACATATAGGATGCATTTCTCTCTGTTTTCCTTGTATCCTGTGCTAGAGTTCAGGTCCACTTTAGGCTGGTTTCACACCAGGACGTTGCGTTTTAGGGGACGTTATGGTCGCATAACGTGCCCCTAACGCAAAGCCTGGTGCTCTCTGATGTGGACATCAGAGTGAGCCGCGTTGTGCAGCTCATTCTGGCGCCCGTGATGCTGTGATGTGCACTCTTGGACGCATGCGGCATCACGTGGACCCACCGGCCAATCGCTGCACAGAGCGGCCGCTCCAGGAAGTAAACACTGCACGTCACCACGTGCAGTGCATATTAATTAGCCATGTTCCTGGCCGCTCTCCGCTCCTCCCCAACGTTACTGAGCATGTGCAAACAGTCTAACGCGGCTCTGCCGCTTACAAAGTACTGCATGCAGTACGTTATATTATGGCGCAGCGTTACACTGTAACGCAACGTGGGCACTGTGAACAGCCCATTGATTTTTCATTGCTGTACGTTGGGGTGCGTTACAGGCTGCTCTAACGTGCGCCTGTAACGTCCCTCTGTGAAACCAGCCTTAATGGGAATTTGCACTGAATATTGGTTATGCATGTCAGAACAGGGAACTTTCTAGTAAATAAATAATAAAAAAACCATTGTTTACAGTCAGTAGGGATAGTCCATGAAAAGCTAACAATTTGGGGATAATGCAAAGTTGTGCTTTTTGAAAATAAACTTCAGCATTGGTCCATTCCAAACTACTTTAAATTATAATTTTGTTTGCATCAACTCTGCTTTATTAGCATGTCATTGGCCATACCTAACATGCAGCTTCAGTATTACTGTATGAACTAATAGACAGAAAACTTTGAGATGTATATCATTTTTTTTTTCTCTGAAGTTCTTTCATTCGGTCTGTAAACAAAGCGTGATGTATAACATCTTCTATACATCAGCTCGGGAACCTCCACTATATGGATCATTGGTACTCAGGACCCTTTGATCTTCTTGAATAAATATGTCCCGCAAGCTGCAAGACATTCTTAGATACAGATGAGTGAAACTTCATCAAGGAAAAAGCTTCCTCTCAGCAGAATACAGATCTTGTTAATGTGTGATGCATTGTAGCTCCACAAAGCGCGTTACCACTGGACCGCCTCACTGGAATGGCTGGGCTTTGGTGTGTGCCCTCCCAGAGGCTGCCATGTGCTATCCAATGTTTTTAACAAATTTTAATCTTTAATGTGTTAAAAACCTTTGAATCGCACCTCGTCCGAGAACTGAGCGTGTATATAGGTGTCACCCAAGCTTGTTTAAAGATCCAAAATGCTGAATATTTAAACAGTAGTAACCACAGTGTAGTTTGCAGGGCTGTGGAGTCGGAGTTTGAGTCAGGCAATTTTGGGGAGTCTGAGTCGTTGATTTCATAAACTGAGGAGTCGGAGTCGGGTGGTTTTTGTACAAAATCCACAGCCCTGTTAAGTATTAGATTAAGGAGTCGGAGCCATTTTGGGTACCTGGAGTCGGAGTCGTGGTTTCATAAACTGAGGAGTCAGATTTTTGCACCGACTCCACAGCCCTGGTAGTTCTGTTTTCATCTCCTACCAGAAACCACTTGCGTGTGTGTGGGGTCAGTTAAACATGTATAACAATCTAGTTGTGTACAGCGCACGCCCCACAGTCAATCGCTCATGTTTGTACAGATATCAATCGTTTCAGTTAACTGCACCTCAGACGTTGCTTCCGCATAATCTGCCAATTCTTTTTTTTTTTTTAGGTCAGTCACGTGTGTGTGTGTGTATACAGGTCAGGTCGTTTAAGATCGTTAACCTTCGCTGATCAATCATTGGTCAACTTTAATTTAGACCAATTTTCGTAGGAGGTGTGTATGTACCTCAAGGCCCATACTCACGAGTGACATTTGTCGCCGCAACACGCGGCGCGCGCGTGTTGCGGCGACAGGTCGCCCGTGAGTATGGGCCGCCGCACGCGCGCGCACCCCGAACTGTCGCCCGTCGCTCATGTCGCCAGGCGATTGAAACTTTCAATCGCATGGCGACAGTCGCCGCTGCCCCCCCGCCGCAACTGTCGCTAGTCCGCGTGAGTACGCGGACTAGCGACAGCAACCTCCATGTAGGTACATGGAGCTTCCGGCGGGGGGAGGAGGAACGTCAGCGACAGCTTCCGCCTTGCCGCTGGTCCCTCTTCCGCGTGTGTACGCGGAGGGACCTGGCGAGAAGCTGTCGCCGGCCTGTCGCCCACACGCTCACGTGTGCTGGCGACAGGCCACATTTCTCGCCCGTGAGTATGGGCCATTATAATGGCCCATACTCACGAGGGACTTTTGTCGCCTCAACACGCGGCGCGCGCGTGTTGCGGCGACAGGTCGCCCGTGAGTATGGGCCGTCGCACGCGCGCGCACCCCGAACTGTCGCCCGCCGCTCTTGTCGCCATGCGATTGAAAGTTTCAATCGCATGGCGACAGTCGCCGCCGCACCTCCCCCGCAACTGTCGCTAGTCCGCGTGAGTACGCGGACTAGCGACAGCAACCTCCATTGTATCAAATGGAGCTTCCGGCGGGGGGAGGAGGAACGTCGGCGACAGCTTCCGCCTCGCCGCTGGTCCCTCTTCCGCGTGTGTACGCGGAGGGACCTGGCGAGAAGCTGTCGCCGGCCTGTCGCCCACACGCTCACGTGTGCTGGCGACAGGCAACATTTGCAGCCCGTGAGTACGGGCCTACTATTTTATTGGATGAATGTTAACACAACCACGGTTTGAAAAAAAATTGTGTGGTGCAGAGGCGTGACAGACGAACCCGAAAGTGTGACTAGGCCCATAGCCAAGCAGGGCTCCGTTCTGCACGGTCTGCTTTGGTTCCTTTGCATAAGGGCTCTAAACTTTTATTTTTGGCTGTAGTTGTGCTTTTAACTTTAGTTTAAGATGATCCACTAGTTTAAAATGAGTGAAGCTAGATTTGTGCTAGTTTCCTAGGACTAGCTTGAAGAAATGACTGTTGCTGGTTAGTTGTAGTTCACTGACGCCATCTACACAGCTGCAGGTTTAGCTTGATTCATTGCTGAACCTCTATAGACTGTGAGACTTCTCGGTGTTTGTTTGCTGGATGGGGTGGAGAGAAGCCAGAAACGCCAGTGGAAATAATGTAGTAAAATATAAACTAGGAGTACCGCTCATGGGCTGATGTCCTTCCTGCAGATCCCAGCTTGGACAAGGTACAGGGAGAGGGTGGGTTGGTAGGACATGTTGTTGGTAATTCTCAGTGCCACAATATAAAAAAGTGCTTCCTTTTTTTAACACTGAGCCAGTGAAATTTGATAGAGATAGAATATCACGTAGCTTGCTTTCTTACATGAATATGAAGAAGTTCTTGGCAAGGACACAGCCATTCATTTAGTAGCTGTGAGACAGGCACATGTCACTGCTGCATTCAGATGTATGTTTTGATGCCTGAAGCCAGTATGTGCTGTGAAATAGTGTGGATGTTTGGGAAGGGAGGTGGGAGGAAATGATACTCACCTGGGAACGCAGCTGTCCTGCATTGCCCTGAGGTTGTATTTCACAGCTCAGCTACAGCACAAGCTAATACTCTGTGCATTAAGTAACAACTTTTTTTTTTTAACCTTTTTATTGCAGCCCAAACACAGTTTCTAAATCTAACAGATATCATCTTCCACAGCCAGGCTTTTACCTCCTCTTTAACCCATAGCAAGTAATTGACAGGTTGTCTGAATAATAAAAATTCCCAAAGAAGCTTTGGCCCTTTTTTATGAGCCTGTACTGAGATTTCAGCAGTCCTCCTGAGTGTGTTGTTTACACTGGGCTTGCTGACAAGTCATCAGTTCCTGCAGCACTTTGTTTACTGAAGTGAGGGGCCAAGTACTGTCTGCAGCTACACTGGGTCTCTTTTTTCGGAGCTAGCACTTTAAGTAAGAGGCAGTAGGTTAAAACTGCACTAAGGCCGGTCAACATATGCAAGGAGTTTGTATGTTCTCCCAGTGTCTGTGGGGTTACCTCTGGGCACTCTGGTTTCCTCCCACATCCCAAAAAACATACAGATAAGTTAATAGTCTTCCCCCTAAATTTTCCCTAGACTATGATACATGCACTACATGATACATACTGTACATAGACATAGAACGGTACTTATCCGTTAGCCGGGCGCATCCGGCAGGTGGCGCTGTTGATCTTAATTCCAATCATAATTACTTCACGTCAACCTGTGAATGTAAACGCCGGATGCGCCCGGCTTAAACAGATCAAGCCGCCGGCTTGCTTCGTGAGTGTCTCCCTCTCCTCCCCCCTCTTGCCCTCTCTCGTATGAGCCTTGGGGAGGGGACATGCGTGTCCCCCCAGAGTCGTTCGTCGCAGCATTGCGACAAACGACTCTGGGGGGACACGCATGTCCCCTCCCCAGTGTTCTATAGGAGAGAGGGCAAGAGGGGGAGAAGAGCGAGACACGAAGCAAGCCGGCGGCTTGATCTGTTTAAGCCGGGCGCATCCGGCGTTTACATTCACAGGTTGACGTGAAATAATTATGATTGGAATTAGGATCAACAGCGCCACCTGCCGGATGCGCCCGGCTAACGGATAAGTACCCATAGAACTATGGTAGATACTAGATTGTGAGCCCCTCTGAGGGACAGTTATTGACAAGACATTATACTCTGTACAGCGCTGCATAATATGTCAGCGCTATATAAATAAGGGAGTTGAACTACAGCTATATTCCCTTCACTTAGTTCCTCATAGGAGTCTCTATGTGCTCAGGAGAAGAGCTGTAAGACACAACATAGTAAGGCGGGTTCTGTTTATTGTGACATCCTGAATTTTGTCACATGCCCGCTGAATTGTGTGTATTGCTGATCATATGAGCGGCTTTATACCAAGAGTGCTTTTAGGCCTGGAACCCGCTAGAGCAGGGCTTTTCAACCTGTGGTACGCGTACCACCAGTGGTACTTTGCTGTTGGCCGGGTGGTACACCTTAGGTTTGCCTGCCACTTGTCCTGGACCCATCTTGCCTCCACAAAGTTCAGCTCCCCCACGCTCGCTCCTCGCTGTGCTGCCCTGTGGCATACTTCAGACCTCAGATCAGTGGTGAAGAGACAGCCAGGCGAATGGTGCATAGTGTCAGTTGGGTTACTGCTGATCTGAGGTCTGAACTATTCTGCAGGGCAGCACAGCGAGGACCTCAGGGGCTAAAGGGGCTTCCCCATTCCTCCTCAGTAGAGGGGATCCAGTGATTGGACACCCAAAGATCTCCTTGTCAGCATACCCGCATACGCAGTAGCAGCTCTCCGCTTGAATTCTGGTGGAAACAGCCGAGCATGATTGGGTGCGCTCTACTGCGCAGGCACACGGGTGGTACTTGTACATTTTCAGGTGATAAAAGTGGTACAATTAGTGAAAAGATTGAAAAGCCCTGCGCTAGAGCACTATTCTGAGCGCTTTGTGATTTGAAAACCTCTTGCTAATGTAATGCTATGGGTGTGATCCCTCTAGAGCAGGGGTCAGGAACCTTTTTGTCTGAGAGAGCCATAAACACCACATTTTAAAATGTAATTCCGTGAGAGCCATACAATATGTTTCAAACTAGGATAGTAGCGCTCACGTCCCTGATGTGTGTACAGTTGATCCTCCAGGCAGTGGAAGTGTCAGACACGTCTTCAGCTTCTCTTGGGTTTCAGCAACATCAGCAGTTTTTCCGAGAGCCAGACAGGAGAAATGACGACTAACAGCTTGTACAATTAGCTAGCTGACTTGGGGGTTGATTCACTTTGTAGGACAAGATCTCCACACTCTAGCCCAATAGGCTGCCTGTTAAGTTACCGGCAGCCTATTGAGCCAATGAAAGTGCACTTGACCTGACAGGGTCCATGGTGGGACAATTGGAGCAGCCGGTAGTTTTGGGGTAGCTTTAGTAAGTTAGTAGTACATGTTACAGCAGTAGCGTGCTTACTCTGAAAATTCTACTTGCGCTGCCACACTAAGCTGCGCTGCTTGAGCAGTGTAGCTTAGCGAATCAACCCTTACTGATTTGTCAGTGAGCCAGATGTAGCCATCAAAAGAGCCACATCTAGAGGGATGTGATTTTATAAAAAATCCCTCATAGCATTGCATTAGTAAGAGCTTTTTCAAATCACTAGCGCTTAGAAAAGGCTTCTAGTGGGTTTGAGCCCTCAGAGAGCTCTTCCAATCACCAGTAAATTTTAAGCCCAATCTACACGATGCGATTCTTTATACGATTCGATTACGATTCTATGAAATCCAACGTGTCCGATCGGGATTCGATTCAATTCAATTTGCTATTGTTTTGCAATGGCAAATCGAATTGAATCGAATCAAATCCTGATCGGACATGTTGGATTTAATCGGATCGTAAATAGAATCGTAATCGAATCGTATAAAGAATCGTATTGTGTAGATAGGGCTTTAGTGTTTACCACCAGAGCAGGATCATCCACAAGGCAACTTAGGCAGGTGCCTAGGGTCTAATGGGCTCCCATGGGGCCTGTATGGCACCTTTTCTGACTAACCTCTCCCAGCGTGCTTTACCAAAGCCAGATGACTGTAGGGCCCACTTCTGGCATCTTGCCTAGGGCCCCATTTTAAGTTGATCCTTCTCTGATAACCACACCAGACAGAATCATTTTTATTAAAATTACAAATTATCTGCATGTAGTTTTTTTTTGGGGAGGGGGCGATTGTGATTCTGTAAGGGCTTTTTTATGCCGAAACACACGCACACACACACACACGCACGCACTTTTCGGCAATTGCACATGCTATTCTCATTTCCGGAACTAGATTGCAGCACTTTTATGATCATAGCTCTGCAGTGTGAAGGTTGCCATAAGGAGACACTGCACTCGCACTTTGCTGATTGACGGTTATCAGCAAGTGCAGTGGAATCGCCAGCAGTGTGAAACAGCCCTTATAGAAAAGAAAAATCACTATAAATCGATTGAACACCACTGAAATGACTGTCATTTAGGCCACAGGTGAGGGAATAATGTGGGGATTTGTTTAGGTTCGTGCCACAATTGCCACAATGTAGTCTTTTTGGCTGCTGATTCCCTAGTGGCTAGAAGGTAACCAGCATCACAAGTAGGTGACTTCTGCCACTTAGATGTTTATATATGTGCTACAGTTCATTTCCACAGTGATTTGTAGCAGCTCTGCATTTCTTTGCCGTGATCTACAGCAGTTACTTTGCCAGTTTGTAGAAGAAAATACTGCTATTAGCCGAGACTTGCTGAAAATGCCTTTTGGGGTGGACTTGGCCTATAATTCAGAAAATGTAAATGTAAATGTCTCTGGGGCTATTGATTCAGTAATACATTGCAGTGATTCAATGAGTCACAGTTCCTCCCCCCTCCTCCTCCTTTTCACAAGTATGTATCTCATAAACATCTGTATCTCATAAACATCAAATAAACTGTGGTTGCTGTGTGGGTGTGGGTGCTGGTGTGAGGATAGGCAAAACACTCCCAGCTTGTTTTACTGCTCAGTAGAGATACTAGCTGATAGCAGCACACTTATGTACTCCACTTGTACTTTGCTTTACACCAATAAACCCAAGTCTCCCCCTGTGCACAGCTCTCATGGCCGGGACTTTATTTGCATGTAGTCAGCTACTTGTTAATTGAAGGATTTCTACTTTAAAAGGTGGCCATACACTGGTCGATATTACTTTGATCGATTTATTATAACTGATAAATGAATCACATGGATACAAAATCGGGTTGTCATTTTGATGTAGAATTGATTCTAATCCACCGATGGTCGATCTGATTTTTTTTAAAATGAATTGATCTGATTCATCAAGGTGCTTATTTTGTGATCGAAAATGGCCTCCGATCAATTGAAGGTGGGGAAAAATCGAGGCTACTGTATAGGCAAAGAATTGATTCATGGTCCATCGATTAATTTATTTTGATCCTAATGCTGGGCATACACGGTCAGATTTATGCGGCTCGATCCCGGTGCATCCCTGCTCGGCCCCGCCGGCGCCTAGATTGATCCCCGCTCGTCCCCGCGAGCGCTCTTTATCTTCCGCTCGTTCCTCTCTGACCCAAATCTGATCAGAGAGGGATTGAATTCCTCCCCCTCCCCCTTACACTGCATACATTAAGGAAAGGCTGAGCGTGCAGTCTTGGGGGCTCGTACACCTGCTTAGTGTGTTGCCCTTAAAGGACCACTATCACTAGAATGTACTATGGATTTATTTTTTTCTCTTATGTTGCTGTCACAGTGGATAGCAGAAATCTGACAGAACTGACAGCTTTTGGACTAGCCTGTCTCCTCATGGGGGATTCTCATTGGTTTTCTTCATTTTCAAAAGTGGTAAGGGGGGTCCCTGCATCTTGGTATAGATACTTTCCAGGGAGTACTTTTTTTTTAAAATAAGTGAAATACTGAGAATCCCCCATGAAGAAATGGTCTAATGAAAAAACTCAGTTCTGTCAGATTTTTACTAACCAGGGCTGAGGAGTTTGAGCAATTTTTCGGTAATTGGAGTAGGTGGTTTCATAAACTGAGGAGTCTGAGTTGGAGTCGGATGATTTTTGTACCGACTCTACAGCCCTGCTACGAACTACTACCTGTAAGTGACAGCAACATAGGAGTAAAGTAAATTATAGCTCCCTTTACTCTGGAAGAAACATATTTCGTATTTGTATGTTTTTCTGTTTTATGTGGTCCTTTGCTCATTGCTCAGTCTTCATGGTGACCATTGTTCACAATTGCTGTACATACAGAAGCCTTTCTCAGTGTAGCTGAGACGCATGTTCTGTTTGATAAAGATGAGAGGTTTGCCGTTGGATCAAAAAAAATCAGGTGATGTTTGTAAAGGTGCCCAAACATCTAACCATGTATGGGAAAATTGACCATCGTGGCTAGCCTAACTACTGCTACCTACTACCTGTATCTGACACTACTTCCAAGAAGCAAGGATAGGTAAGGATACTCTTGTCCAGTTATCGATTATTATTTTACACTGGATTGTGAAGTATATTCCTTCATTACATCCTTTCACCACTATGGAAAGTAATGCAGGGTCTGGTAGAACTTGCATGTTTGGATATCATTTTTCAATTCAAATGATCTTTGTGCTTAGCAGAGCCAAATACTTGAAACTGCCTATTTGGATTTGGCTTTGTGCAGACTACAGTAAAGGTGGTCATACCCTGTATAATTAATTTTATTTTATTATGTTTTATTTTTTTTAAACATTTTTCTGGTTAAAGGGGAAAAAAACAACAACAAAAAACATGAAAAGCTGTGAAGAACTAGAGCACCCTGATTGATATTGGTTCAGTCACTCAGATTGATATTGGCTCAGTCAAATATTTATCAGATATACCCTTTCTTAAGAGGATTGATGCTGGGGGAAGTATGGGGGAGCATTGGTAGGAATGGTATGTGTTCAATGATTGTATTGCTTCAAAGCTCAGGGCGGTGGCCATGTAATTGATGTTGGACATTTCTTCTGAAATATCTAATATTTACTGGCACAAGGTAGAAACCATAAATATCATGTATTGACTACCTGCTCTACCACTTTATTTAACAGTTTCCTGTCTGAATGCTTTGGGAATGCCAAATGTGTTTTATTCTTTTGTTGTCACATTTCGCCATTCTGCTCTGTAACGACTTTGCAATTTTTATGACAAGATTTAAATCATGTATGTTATGAATTCTTACATTTTGCCATCTTGTTTTTGTTCTCCCTACAGTGAGCTCAACGTGCCGAATTCTGAAGTGTAACTCTGAGTTCTGGTCTGCCGCCACAAACTCCTATCAATACATCGGCGCAGAGGACTCTGTAGAGATTTGCACAGCATTGCGGACCTACTCTCACTGCACACGCCGTACTGCCCGCTTTTGTAGAGGAGACTTGGCTTACCATTCAGCTGTCCATGGCATTGATGACCTCATGACTCAACACAACTGCTCCAAAGATGGCCCCACCTCTCAGCCTCGTGTCCGCACTCCTCCTCCATGGGACAGCCAGGAAAGGTCTGACAGCCCAGAGATCTGTCATTACGAAAAGAATTTTCACCGGCACTCGTCAACTCCCAATTATACCCATTGCGGCCTCTTTGGGGATCCGCATCTTAGGACGTTTACGGACTCTTTCCAGACCTGTAAAATACAGGGGGCATGGCCTCTTATAGACAATAATTACTTGAATGTACAAGTTACCAACACTCCTGTGCATCCAGGTTCCACTGCAACTGCTACAAGCAAGGTAAATGGAGTTTAACCCTAATTTTTTTTGTGTGTGGGTTTTGTCTGTAAACCTTATTTCTATCCTGGTCACACAGGTTGTGATAATAAAGACATAACATTACTATTGTGCTTTTCTCCTAGTGGATTCAAAGCACTTTGGGGCTGCAGCCACTTAGAACGTGCTTCATGGGGAACTAGGATCATTATCAGAACTTCATACTGTTTTACTTACTGGCTTGAGTTGGGATTTGAAACTTTGCCAAAGGCTCAAATCTTGCATCAAATGCAACAGACTTAACCTTCCTGGCGGTAACCCCGAACGTAGGGCCTGAGAACCTCCTGCGCGGCTTACCCCGAACGTAGTTCGGGGTAAGCCGCGCAGGAGGTTTTCTCAGGCCCTGCTCGGCGGATTTTTCGTAATTTTTTTTTTTTTTTGCTGGACGCAGCTAGCACTTTGCTAGCTGCGCCAGCACACCGATCGCCGCGCCCGATCGCCGTTATCTGGCGCGGCGCGCGCCCCCCCAGACCCCGTGCGCTGCCTGGCCAATCAGAGCCAGGCAGCGCCGAGGGGTGGATCGGGGCTCCCAATGACGTCACGACGTCGGTGACGTCATCCCGCCCCGTCGCCATGGCGACGGGGGAAGCCCTCCAGGAAATCCCGTTCTTTGAACGGGATTTCCTGATCGCCTATCGCCGGAGGCGATCGAAGCGGGCGGGGGGATGCCGCTGAGCAGCGGCTATCATGTAGCGAGCCCTGGGCTCGCTACATGATATAAGAAAAAAAAAAAACCTGCTGCGCTGCCTCCTGGCGGAATTTTTCATACCGCCAGCAGGGTTAAAGTGTACCCAAGGCGGTTTTTAATGTAAAAAAAAGGAATACAGAGGCATGTTCCCATATGAAGGACATGCACTTTGTGTGCCCTCCATGCCGCTCTCACTCCCCCCTGTGCCGCGCTAGCTCCCCCCGCCCCCCAAATCTGGCAACAAGCAGCTTGTCGGCAGACTAATGGGGAAGGGGTGTCCCTTGCAAGAGAGAAACTCCTGCGTAATGCCCCTTCCCTTTTGAGAGCCCTTTCACTGTCTCTCCTCTCCCTGGTCCCAACCTCTCCCCCACCCCTTCGATGTTAATCAGTGTTGTGCTTTCAGAGGAGACTGGATTAATACAGAACATAGGAGAATCGGGGAAAGGTGGTAATGGACGCTGCGTGATATGGCTGGATCTGGATCAGGTAGTATTTTGATCTTTTACTTTTGCGACCGGCTCATGTTCTTTTTAATCAGTATGTTATCCAGCTGACCATATACTTCACATTCGAGAAATATTTTTTGACTTCCTTCACTTCTTTACTGCAAGCTTAAAGGAAGGATATTTCTGATGTGCTGTGTTTGGGCTGCCAAAGCCGTCCTCAAATCATGGATTAAACAGATGTGGCTGCTGTTTTCTACAGAGTGTGGAAGAGTCAGAATGTTCATTTGATCTGAAGATAGTAGTAGATCTCTACTGTCTCTGTGTTCACATTCTTTCCATTCTCCTTCCGCCTCGGGCAGAAGGATCAATTAGAGGTTTCTGACACCTTTTGGCCTGAAAGCTAAACTGTATTTTATTAATTGGCCGTCTGAAGTTTCCATGATGTGTCTATTTTAGACTGTAAATAGTTTGAAGATGAGCCTGCTTACGTTGTAGAAACAGCAGAAATATCTTCACTCGCAACTCTCACTTATTCTTTCTGCTTTGTAAGGCTTCTCAAAAATGGAAGAGGATTTTCTATTTTTGGAAATAGAGTGATGAATAGAACCAGCATCTTACTAGGGTCACATAGTATAGACACTGCTGGATTTTCCCATAGAAATTCCTAGTTCTTACTCCCAAGAGTTCCTTACTGATGATTAGCTGTGTCTGAAGATACTTTCCCCAATAATTACGTAGCAGTGAGGGACTACTGGCCGTGTAATGTTGCAGTGAAGTCAGAGCTTCGCGACACCTTCTGTTGCTATGGAGGCAGCAGTAGGCATGATGGAGCAGCTTCCATTGGGGCCCCAAACTTTCGCCCTAGCGATCGTATCCGATCACTACAGGCGGCACTCAATAAAAGTTTATAAACAAGGTGGCAGTTTTTATTGGTTGGATGTAGATTATACGTTCTGAAACCTGCAGCAGTACTAATTAGGACCTTGAGTCTGTCCTGGAACCTTATCTAAAGGAGATTGAGATCTACGCCCTGACAGGGTTCAGAGGCTCCAAACAGGGTGTACAGTTATATTCCATGCATCGAGAAATAGTTAAACTACCGACCAGGGTGTGTCGCTCACTCCATGTCACAACAAATATTGTTCGGTCTGCTGGATTTTTGAATAAGCTATAGGATAATATCTCACAGCTAGGCCAGAACTCCCTAAATATGGCATAAAAATTGTTTTTGGCTAGCTACCTAATAAGTACATTAATACCTTATAAACTAGCGTATAAGCCTAATTTTTCAGCACAAAAAAAGTGCTGAAAAGTTACCCTCCTCATCTTATATGCGAGTTAGTGGAGCAGAACAGATGGTGGAACTGGTTTTGTTACTGCAGAGGTGCATAAGTATCTTGCTCTAGTAATCCTGCTCCTGCCAGCTGGCTCCCTGCTGTATCTGTGCCTCCAATCCCCTGCAACATGGTATGCAGAGTGCGCTGCTCAAGACTACCTGTGTACCCTGGCTTGTGGAGGAGTGCGTGCAAGCAACGTGTCAGCGGTGCAATGATCAGGTGTTCTTCCTGTGTGACAATCGCTTTGTCTCATATTTATGACGCCATCTAGTGGCGTTTAGAGACACAGCGGTATGATCCTGGGGCACATCTGGCTATGGGGAGAAGGAATGACTTGTACTGGGGGAATATCTCGCTACTGTAGAGGGGGCTGTACTGGGGAGGGGGCTTATACGCGAGTCAATCACTTTTTCCTGGTTTCTGCGGGTAAAGTGGGTACCTCGGCTTATACGCGGATATGCTTATATGCAAGTATATACGATTTATTTAAAAAAATATTTTATTAATATGTTGCTGACAACTTCTGCAGCCCTTTGCAGTAGTAATACCCTTTTGTTTTTTGTTCACTAAACTCCTTAAACGTGATGATTGTTTTGAGTTACTGAGTGGCGTTCATTGCACAACCTTCCTTAAATGAGCCGATTGTCAGGTCTGTTGTATAAATATTTATTGCATTGTTTTGATTATATTTTAATAATGTTGGATGGCTTATGTGGTGGAACAAGCTAGACCTCTCTGGCAGTACAGATATATTCTAGTGGGCGGAGGCATGTGCCTGCATGTTAGAAAATGCAAATGTCATAAATCAGTGTATGAGTTGTGATGCAAGCATTGCACTGTCTTCACTGCAGCATATCATAAATACATGACACATCCAGCAAAACATGACATGCTCTTGCCCGCTTGTTCCTTCCAGCAGCTCTTCACACTGAAGAGGAGAACAATAACCTATATATTATCTGAAAAAATGTTCCAACCGTGTTGCTGCAAGGCTTTTTCATTGATGGATATTGTGTTCTGACTTGAAGTCCAACTAAACCCAAAATTAAATCGGACACCTTCTGTTTAGAAACTGAACTATCCTTTATGCAGCTGTGTACCTATTCATGTATTCATGCAGAAACTTTCCTGGGATAGCCCACAGTTTTGTTTTGTTTTTAAAGAAAATCTGTATTGTTAAAATCGCACAAAAGTAAACATACCAGTGCGTTAGGGGACATCTCCTATTACCCTCTGACACAATTTCGCCGCTCCTCGCCGCATTAAAAGTGGTTAAAAACCGTTTTAAAAAGTTTGTTTATAAACAAACAAAATGGCCACCAAAACAGGAAGTAGGTTGATGTACAGTATGTCCACACATAGAAAATACATCCATACACAAGCAGGCTGTATACAGCCTTCCTTTTGAATCTCAAGAGATCATTTGTGTGTTTCTTTCCCCCTGTTTTCATGCACTGAAGTTTCAGGCTGCTTGTTTCTTCCTGCAAACAGCTTTGCCCTTGTCTGTAATTCTTCAGTATGTGAAAGCCCAGCCAGCTCAGAGGACGATTTATCCAGCTTGTAAAAGATAAGAGAGAAGAGAGCAGCTGCTCTAATCCTAAATAACACACAGGCAGTGTGCATAGAGGGGCCTGGAAGGGGGAGTTCATAGTAGAACCACAACACTGAAGAACTTGGCAGCCTTCCAGACACAGGCCGACAAGTCTGACAGGGGAAAGATACATTGATTTATTACAGAGACAGTGATAGTATAAAGTGCTGCAGTAAGCCAGAACACATTAGAATAGCTTTTTGAACTTGTAGGATGATAAAAAACAGGATGCAATTTTTGTTACGGAGTCTCTTTAAATACCCTTGCAAGTTATTTTGTGTTAGAGTTGGGGTCTTAGGGCTCTTTCCCACTAGCTAACGTGTGCACAAACCCGATTTTGTGCTTGCATTGCGACACATGGCATGACAGGGCAAAGTTGCACTTCGACGCGTATCAGCAGCGCTAGTTGTAATTCAGCCAACAAGAAATCGCTTGCGTCATGCTATTAAATGTTTCCGGAGGCGTTACAACGTAACACTCTTATGTGAATGGTAACATGAGAGTCAATAGACTTTCTTGGGACATTGCTTGTTGCATCCCATGTGTGGTCTGTCAGAACGGACAGCACATCTAGTGAGAAAGGGCCCTAAAACTTGCTCACTTCCTGTGAATTACAAAGTCCCCCCTCCTCATGTACACATGGTTTCCACTGTAATGTATGGATTTGGAAAAATATAGTCTGACCTCTATTCTTTGTTCTTTGGGGTCACCTAAATAAACCTGATGGACCTGACCAGCGCTTTAAATCCAAAGCGGAGAGGAAAGCAGATATGCTGCAGAGGGAAGCACGTTTGGCTCATGAAATGAGTATCCTGACCACCACTTTGTTCCTGTACGCTGTTTATATTCCCTTATCATCCTGACTTGTGTTAGAATTTGACTGTTCAATTTTGGAATCCTTTTGTAATCTTTAACGGAAAATGGAGCCACATAAAGCAAAGGATCTCTGAGCACCATTATTATTGTGCAAGCAACCATTGTAAGACTGGGGAGGTATAAAATTAAATGCTCTGAGATCAGGTTTCCAGGTTTCTGATCGGAAAGCTGAAAAACATGTACAACTATATGTTAGTTAATGCTTCTGTACACAGGGCATTCTGTATGGCTTGGCTGTCCTTGCTCTGCTGTCCTGCTCAGTGTGTAATAGTCTGTTGCATATCACTAAAGCCACTGCTCGGGCAATAACAAGTCACAGTTGACATATTGCACTCCCGGCTTTAGGATTCTCTTGGTGAAAAAGGACATAAAAATATATAGATTATAGGCCTGTCATCCCCTAGTTCCTGGAGTACATTACTGCATTTATAGTTAACAGATACCCGAAGTGACATGTGACATGAGATAGACGTGTATGTACAGTGCCTAACCCACAAATAATTATGCTGGGTTCCTTTTTTATTCTTTCTCTGCCTGAAAGAGTTAAATATCAGGTATGTAAGTCTCTGACTCAGTCCTGACTCAGACAGGAAGTGATTACAGTGTGACCCTCACTGATAAGAAATTCCCCTTTTTATCTCTTTCTCGCTCTCAGAAGCCATTTTCTGCTAGGAAAGTGTTTTTATAGTTGGAATTTCTTATCGGGGAGGGTCATGTAGTCACTTCCTGTCTGTGTCAGGACTGAGTCAGCCACTTACATACCTGATATTTAACTCTTTTTCAGACAGAGCAAGAAAAAAGGATCACAGCATAGTTATTTGTGTGCTAGGCATTGTACATACACATGTCTATCTCATCATGTCACATGTCACTTTGGGTATCCTTTAAT
Source organism: Hyperolius riggenbachi (assembly GCF_040937935.1). Taxonomy (NCBI): domain Eukaryota; kingdom Metazoa; phylum Chordata; class Amphibia; order Anura; family Hyperoliidae; genus Hyperolius; species Hyperolius riggenbachi. The sequence goes on along the minus strand of NC_090648.1, from coordinate 156,078,016 downwards.
GGAGAACTAGTGCCATATGGTGTTGGTGAAAGCTAATGCTTGTCATGCTCCCTAGGCAGTCACTGGATCACTGCTATTGAAATCGCAACATTGTGGTGCCTGCTATCACTTTAGGTTTGGTAATTTTGTTCTGATTTTTCTAGTCCTCCAACCATGTTGTATGTGAGTCATAAAGGACAACTAAAGTGAGGGGTATATGGTAGGTATGCCATATGGAGGCTGCCATATTTATTTCCTTTTGAGCAATACTTGTTGCCTGGCAGCCCCGCTGGTCAATTTGGCTGCAGTAGTGTCTGAATAACACCAGAAACAAGCATGCAGCTAACCTTGTCAGATCAGAAACCCCTGATCTGCAGCATGCTTGTTCAGGGTCTATGAGTAAAAGTATTAGAGGTAGAGGATCAGTCAGCAGGATAGCCAGGCAACTGGTATTACTTATAAGGAAATTTGAGTCAGAAGGTCAGCAGGGACTGCCAGGCAATTAGTATTACTTGAAATTAAATATGGCAGCCTCCATATTCCTCTTACTTCGGTTGTCTTTTCAGTTAGTTAACTGACCAGTTAGATCTTTTGAAAGCCACAAGACGGTGCTGTAGAAGGACCAAACTCAATTGCAGTAGAATACCGGGATGCCAGAAAGTTTATCAGCTGAGTTCTAGCAATTGCCTCCTTTCCACTGAGTGAGACTAGCATACCTACACTTATCTCCACCTTCACCATCATATGGCACAGGCTGGAGTTCTCCTATACCGATGGCAGTGATATGTTTGAATACAGCTCTTCACACAACAGGCTTTTTATCGAGTTGAATACATTTATAAATGTACTGAAGTGCCTCACAATTTCAGATTTTTCATAATTGACATTTATTTGTATTGAGCAGTACAATCCGTAATGCAAAGTATTATTTCTGATTTTCTTACTATCATACGTATTCTGTTTTTCATAGATCACAATAATCTTCAAGAACTTCCAGGAATGCGTGGACCAAAAGGTTTACCAGGCTGAGATGGATGAACTACCTGCAGCTTTTGTGGATGGCTCCAAGAATGGTGGAGACAAGACTGGTGCTAACAGTTTGAAAATTATTGAGAAGGTTGCTGGGCAGCACATAGAGATTCAAGCCAAATACATTGGTACTACCATTGTAGTTCGGCAAGTTGGCCGCTACCTGACTTTTGCAGTGCGAATGCCTGAGGAGGTGGTGAATGCAGTAGAGGACAAAGAAAACCAAGGCCTTTACCTGTGTCTACAAGGCTGCCCTCAGAATCAGCAAATCGACTTTCGAACCTTTCATTCTCAGACTCCAGATACTGTTGTAAAGAAGCTTGATGCTGGTTCTAGTGGGCCATCCTTCACACCTGAAATGGCAGGAGCTAAGTGTAAGGAGAAGCTGCCAGTAGAGGACTTGTACTTTCAGTCCTGCGTGTTTGACCTCCTCACTACAGGAGATGTGAATTTCACTCTAGCTGCTTACTATGCCTTTGAGGATGTGAAGTTATTACACTCCAATAAGGACAAACTTCACTTGTATGAAAGGACCACAGATTTGGGGCATGGCAATGCAGCTCCATCTTTAAACCTGGAGATAGCTAAGCTCCTAGTGGCTTTAATGTGTTTGTTTCAGTGTTGCGCAGTGTTGCTGTAACGTTATGTTTACCATGTAAATTTATTCAAATTAGCAAGATGATTGCGGTGGTGCAGGCCTCCTGACTCGAGATGCATTTATTTCTGTGAAAGCACAAGTTCTAGAACCTGTACAAGTAATTTATTAAAAATATCCAACGACTCATGAAATGAACACCTGAATATTAACAACACCAAGAAAACAGCAAAACTTGCTCTTCAGGACATCCGCCGCTTTTGTGTTTGCTTTGCTAAGACCACATCTGCCACTGATCCAACGTGTAAACATGTGAAGAATCTCTGAGCAGTGGGAGGTTTGATTTGCCCTCGGACAGGTGTCTCCTTAATCCTCTAGGATATGGACTCTAGCAGAGCTAAAGTGAGATGTTTGAACTTTGCTTGTGCATCACTGACACAGAATAATCGTGGATAATGCACAGATGTCGCCTATCTGTCAAATCTGCCTACAGAGCTTACATGCACCATACCTCATGTGTTAAGGCAACATTTTTAAGTTGCGGGAGAGGGAATAACACCCTCTCTAGTGGTACTTCTGGTACTGCAGATATCATTTTGATTGTGATAATTACCATTTTGTGAATGTGGCTTTTGTGATCCATCATCAGCTGTAACTGCATGAACAGTTTAATGGTCCTTAGTCAATATCAGATAACATATTAACTATGGCAAATATGGCAATGTGTTTTTCCTGTCATTATGCAAGAAGCTGTGGTCAGCATTTAGTGGAAACAGATTGCCAAACCTCTCCTCTGTTAACCCTGCCTTCTATGAACATAGGCCTTGTTCTGCATGGGATTCTGTGGACCTCAGGTTTGAAGTACATGAAAACTTGAAGTCCTCCCTGGGAAGGAAATAGACTCATTTTTCTTGATTCTAGTGCATGACTGGGAGCATCAGACCAGTTCCTCATAGTCATGTTTTTCTCTTGAGTAATTTCAGGAGGTCCAGGGCAAAGCTTCCAATGGTGAAACCATTTAGCTTTTGCTCTGATTACGATCTTGGTTAATCTGTTAGTCTTTAAGAATCCTAGTGGAACAGATGGAATCTATCAAAGGTCTGGGTTAACATTTCACTACATCACCACCATGGGAGCACTTTTATTGAGCATATTGGTCAAGGTGCATGCTGTTTTCCTCATAACTGCAGATGCGTCCAGATAAGAACTGGTAGGAACCGAATGTCTGTCTGTGTGAGGCCTTGGCTGGACTGGTGCTATCGGTGTGGAATGTCACAAGGCCTCTACCAGTGAGAAGAGTAAAATTCTGCAGCTTATTAGGGTTATAAATTCCAGAATGTACTGAGCAGTCTGGTCTTTAGACCAGTGATCATAGTACAGACCATTTACTGGTACAATGCTATAGTATAGTGTAAATATATACCTATAAAAGTCAGATGTAAAGCAGAAAAATGCAACGTGTTTGGATGTAATTTATGTTGTCAATAACGTGCAGATTGTGTTTTATTTTTAATTTTTTTTAATTGAGTCACTGTACATAGGAAAAGATGTAATGTGTTCAATGTATAAACAGAAAAGAATTAGATGTGATAACTACTTTACTCCCCATTTTAAATTGATTCTCTAACTTCCTGGTAGTACCGTGTGAACTGTGAGGCACTTATGAGTAATTTAGTTACTTTAGTTGATCTGAAAAAATGTTTTAGCAGCTTACGCCATGGTATGTACCAATACCATCTGATGTTGCCTGTCTCCGTTCCGTGGACTTCGCTGGCATTCCTGTCGGTTTATTGACTCTTGTAACAGCATGGAGGTATCGGGCTCTGAATACCTCACACCTCAGTGATAGAACACAGCCGCCCAGATAAATTGTCAGGAACGCTGGTGCAGACAACTGACAGGATTGTGTTTCAGATGCTGTTTTCTACGTCGAAGTTTACTTTGCGGTTCTAGAAAATTTCAGCCATTGCATTGTTTCACAGTGCATTTCTTCATCACTGGAAGTTCCAGGCTGTATGTGTTCCAAAAACACTCCTTAAAGGCAGTCTTTGTGAGTTCTCTTATGTTTGTACAGATGTCTGTTCACCAGAGGTGAATGCAACTCATAGCATACATTCTAGAATCACCTAAACTCTGTTTGGGCCATACTGTATGTGGACGTTGTACTTTATGAGCAGTGCAAATTCCACAAATTGAGGGAAGTTGGAGATTACGCCAAATAAAAGATGAGGACTTGTCTTCCATTTAACATGGACTTCCTTGTACACTACTGGGTTCAATGAACAAAGAAAGAGGTACATGCTGGTTCACATTTGGAACATGTGAGAAGCAAACCTAGAAGGCCCCTGCAAAGCTGCCTTGTCTGAGATTGGTACCTGAACTCTGTAATTGTGCAGTTTCTGGTCACCAATACATATAGTTGTCGTACACTGCAAGCCTGAACTTATCCCAGGTGCCAGCTAACTAATGTGCCATGAAAGTGAGTCTAGTTTTTAGTAGCTAGCTTTGATTCTGGTGGATTTATATTATCTATGACCCCTACATTTCCCCAGTATTCTCCTGGATTCTACAGTACTTCATCTTCCTGTCACAAAGATGAAAGTCTCTTCCAGGACTGATTACGAAGTGAAACCTTTTTTGTTGAGAATTTACTAAAAAAATGGCTCCAGTATTTATAGTGAACCTATACAGCATTAGGTAAAGGTAAAAATCACACCGGTAAAGTAAAAATAACTCAGAAGAGGTTTGTAAACAGACAGTAACAGCTTAATTTTGTAGTTCTTCGATGATGGGAATAGGCATTTTATTTCTCCTAGAGGTTGGGCTAACATCTTCCTCTTGGCTTTACGTGTAATGCATGTATTTGTACTCCCTCTATATACTGTACATGTGACATCACTCTCTTGGGGGACAGACCTCATGTCCGCTACAGGCCTGTTTATTTAATGGAACATACGCAAAATAATATATATAATTTTTTAAATTTGTTGGTATATGAAAACTATTAAGAGCTCTTGTGAAGGTGTCATTTTTCCAGGTCACGGTATATAGGAAGAAAAGTGAGGTGAATATTTTTTCTTCCTATATACCGTGACCTAGAAAAATGACACCTTCACAGGAGCTCTCAGTAGTTTTCATATACCAACAGATAATAAAATAATAATATAAATATATACTGTATATATTGCGTATGTTCCATTAAATAAACAGGCCTGGAGCTGACCTGATTCCCGGAGAAGTACAAGTGGTGTCTTTAGCTGAGCTGCATTTCCCAAGATACTTTTTCTGCACCTTTCTCGTGAAAATGGAAACTTGTTGTCTTCACTGATTGGGAGGGTTCCGTGAATTGGTTTCACAGTAATAATGTCCTGTCTGCTGCCACATTCTATTAGTGCATCCGTGTTTCTCTAGGTGTGAACAAACAAATGTTTGTTTCTTTGTTGGCATTTCATACTGTATAGTGCATTTCCAATAGCCAGTTTGTTCCATACTGTAATACTGTGGGTTGGTAAGGAGATAATTGCAGGTATGTCAATGTTTAGAAATAAGTGAAGCACTTTATTGTGGTTGTTTAAAAAAAAAAAAAAAAAAAATCAACAAAAACTGGTTAACCGGTGGCAGTTTTAGAGACCCATTCAATGTAGAAGTATCCTGCAACAGTAAAGGGGGAAAACAAAAGCTGTTTTACATGTATTCAAACACATTGGCTCATGTAGATAATGTAAATTATTTATTGAAACTGCAAGTAAAGGTTTTTATCATGGAGTCTGAGTTGTTCATTTTCTTTCTGAGAATTGTATTAATCTCTAGGTAAACTAGCAGATCTATTTACAGTGGACCTGAACTCTTGCAGAGGACAGAAGTAAAACAGAGCGAAATACACCCACTATATATTTAGAGGGTTTAGCCTGCCTAATCCCCATTCATTTGTGACTAATCACAAGTGTGATTTGATCACTCGGTTGTGTCAGCTGGCTGCCTCGGCAGGCACAGCTAATATTTAAACACAGGATGTTAACCCTATGTTTGCTTCCAAGAAAGCAAGATGTAGACACACTTCAGATGTATTGCAGGATTTTTATCAGCTGTAACTACGATGTTTTTCTTTAAATGCGGTTATGCTGTTGCTTATCTTTTAGCGCAGAGAGGAAGTTCTGAGTTCAGGTCCGCTTGATGGTAAACCTACACTGTTAAGTACATTAAAGTGTTCCTGAAGTGACATGTAATCTGAGATAAACATGTGTTGTACAGTTCCAACCCTACTTAGAACAAAGATGTGCTTCTTGTTCTTTTATCTCACTGCAAGGGTTAAAGTGGATCCGAGATGAACATTTACTCGTTGCATAATTGTGTTCCTTTCCTATTGTTTATAGGGCATTCCTCAAGCCAAATACTTTTTTTGTTTTTGTTTTAATACTATTAATTCCCTATAAACTAAACAAGCCACGCCCACAGGTTTTCAGAGAGCCAAGGCACTTTCAGACAGTAGCAAGGGCTCATGGGAGCTCAGTCTGGGCAGGAGGAGGGGGAGGTATTACTAGCCAGAGTTTTCAGAGGAGGAGGGGGGATTAGGTTTTTTTGCTCAAGATGCAGATAAGCATGCCTCTGTGTAATGTTTACAAACAACATGGCCGCTGTCATTGTATCACAGGAAGAAATAATCCTATTCTATTGAAGCTGTGTGTAAAGTATCTAAACTTTAGATAAGATATATAGACAAGTTACTTGTTATAGTTAGTTTTTCATCTCTGCAGTCAGGATAGCATAACTCTCACTGATAATTAATTACAAGTCATAAAACTCCTGTGAGGCTGAGAAAAGCACGAGAGCTCAGAACAGATAATGGGTTCAATAATTCAAGATTTGTCTTAAGAGCTGAATAAACATCACTTGCCTGTCAAAACTTAAACACATTTAACCTTTCAAACCAAAACACTATGGGTTACCAGGACAGTCCTATTTAAAGTGGATCCGAGATACAATTTTACTCCTTACATAATTGTGTTCCTTTCATATAGTTTATAGGGCATTCCTCAAGCCAAATACTTTTTTGTTTTGTTTTAATACTGCAATTCCCTATAAACTAAACCAGCTTCACCCACAGCTTCTTTTGTGCCTTGGCTCTGTAGCAAGGGCTTATGGGAGCTCAGTCTGGGCAGGAGGAGGAGGTTACTAGCCATTGATTTCAGAGGCAGAGGGGAGGAGGAGAGGGGACTGAATTTACACACAGGCAAGCTGATAGCATCTCCAGCCCTCAGGCTGTGACAATGTGACAAACAGAACATGGCTGCCCCCATTGTATCACAGGAATAAATAATCATACACTTTTGAAGCTGTTTGCAGCTAGATATGCTGTGTAAACTATCTATACTTTAGATAAGATATATAGACAAGTTACTTGTTATAGTTAGTTTTTCATCTCGGATCCGCTTTAAGATTAAAGCTATAGATGCGGTTTGTTTCTCATCTGTTTATTTTTACTTCAGGTTTGCTTCAAAGCACTAGGCTCAGGCTTCAATGGGAATCCAAAGTGAGTATACGGTGGCTGCCATCCTAATTCCCTTATAAACAATGCCAGTTGCCGGGCTTTCATGCTGAGCTTTTGGAAGTAAGTTCTTTAGAGTGACACCTGCAACAAGTGTGCCGCCAGCGGAGTCAGACCAGAGTCACAGGGCCCATTATGCAAATGACTTTCTCCTGAGTTTTTTTCCTTGGCGATAATGTTTCATCTTCTATTGAAAATAACTTTTCAGCACTTTGTAATTGAAAATGTACCCAAAAATAAGTGATAAAGTACCATCAAAACTATTCAGTATTTTCTTGCTTGCTGGTGATTTGAAAAGGCATTTTATTGGCAAGTTTGAAAATATCACTTAGCAGAGAACTCTGAAGTAAAAGTGACTTCCATATGGGCCATAGCATCTGATTTAGCTATTAGGCGGCCAAGGAAGGAATGTGTTCACTCCAGTTATGGACGCCTTTTGCGGCCGTTCGTTTTGGCCAGAGAAGATCATTTGCCACACAAATGGGTTTTACCAGCTGAAAGGAAACCCAAAGTGAGAGCGATATGGAGGTTGCCATATTTACTTAATTTTAAACAATACAGTTGCCTGCCAGCCATTCTGATATTTTTCACTGCAGTAGTGTCTGAATCACAATCCTGAAACAAACATGTGGCAAATCCAGCCTGATTCAGTCAGAAACCTCTGATCTGCATGTTTGTTCAGGGACTATGGCTAAAGGCATTAAAGGCAGCGGATAAGCTGGACAGGAAAGGAAATAAATATGTCAGCTTCCGTATTCATCTCACCATCACCTGGTAAAGCACTGCATACTATGCTTTATGCTGTTCATTGTTTCTCACGGCAGAGGTACCAGTGTGATAGCCCCCTTTGTGATGTGATTATATTGCCTGTTGCCCCATGATGCAACAGGTATAGGTTGTTATATTACAGTGCACAAACAGCGCATGGCAATATTACCATCACTACTGGCAGCATGTACCCTGAGTTACGCTATTAGCGCAGGCGTTTACAACAGTAACACGCATTACTAACAAGCGTTACTGTTGGAATGGTCGCACTACTCAGGGACCGTGGGTCATGCTAATGATTATAATATTGCTGTGCGCACTTTTGTGCAACAACTTCATTGTGTGAAAGAAGCCTCTTAAAGTGTACTTGAGTCAAAGCTCCGGTGTAAAATCACATACCTGAGAAGAGGAAAGCCTCTGATCCTAATGAGGGTTCCCTGCTGTCCTTTCACAAGACCCTCCTACTCAGGCTCTCTTTAACCACTTAAGGACCGTGGTGTTAACCCCCCCCCCGTGACTACGCCATTTTTTTTACCAATTAGGCCACTGCAGCTTTAATTAAGGCCTCGCTGCGGGGCTGCATAACACAAGTTATTTTCTCCCCCCCCCCCCCCTTCCTGCACACCAACAGAGCTTTGTGTTGGTGGGCAAAGATCGCTGCCAGGATGTGTTTTCTTTTTAATATTTGTTAATATTTTTTTTAAATTCTATTTTTTTATTTTCATAATGCCCCCGCCAGCCAATCAGTGCGATGGGCTGTCATAGGCTTTGGCCTATGACAGTGGATCGCCTTTGTGCCTCTGGAGGGGACAGTCGAGTGACACAGCTTTCCTCTGTACAGTGCTGCCTCAGATCGCAGCGCTGTACAATGCTAATAGACTGTTTTGCCGTCTTAACAGTCTCCGAGCAGCGAACCGCATTCCAGCGGGGATGCATGCACATCGGCGCACACGATCCCCTGCAATCGCCGCCCAGAGCCATTCACTCCAATTGGCGTGGAGCGGTCCTGGGGCTGCTGCCGCGTTCACTCCAATTGGCATGGAGCAATCGGCAAGAAGTTAAGGTAGGTACTTCCATGTGGTGCGATTTTAACATTTTTCTATGGCAGGAGAAAATTGTCAAAGCCTTTACAGAGAACCTGAACTGAAAATGAAAAGTCAAAATAAACATACACAGGTCATACTTACCTCCCATGTAGTCTGCTCATCAATCTTTCTCCTCTCCTGCGTCCTGTTTGTTCACTGAGATCAAGAGAATCCTCTGTCCTCCATTTCGAAAATGGCCATTACCCCATAACAGCTTCCTGGTCAGCACACTGTTAAACTGTAATATCGCCCACTTGAGCCGTAGGGAAGCATTGACATTACCTTGCACATTCAGTTGTAACTGACAGCAGCTGATATACAACTGACAGCAACAGTATATTTCAGTTGTGACAAAATATTGTCACAACTGGAAGGGATCACTGTAAGAAGAAAATGGTGAGCTTCTGAGCGGAACTGACGGTGAGGTAAGTATGTAATCATTTGCAGCTACATCTTGTGTTTTATTTAACCACCTTAGCGGTATGGACGAGCTCAGCTCGTCCATTACCGCCAGAGGGTGCCGCTCAGGCCCTGCTGGGCCGATTTGGATCAAATAAAGAGCAGCACACGCAGCCGGCACTTTGCCAGCCGCGTGTGCTGCCCGATCGCCGCCGCTCTGCGGCGATCCGCGGCGAAAGAGGGTCCCCCCAGCCGCCTGAGCCCTGCGCAGCCGGAACAAATAGTTCCGGCCAGCGCTAAGGGCTGGATCGGAGGCGGCTGACGTCAGGACGTCGGCTGACGTCCATGACGTCACTCCGCTCGTCGCCATGGCGACAGGAGAAGCCAAACATGGAAGGCTGCTCATTGCGGCCTTCCGTGTTACTTTTGGCCGCCGGAGGCGATCAGAAGAACGCCTCCGGAGCGTCATCTAGTGGGCTTTCATGCAGCCAACTTTCAGTTGGCTGCATGAAATAGTTTTTTTTTTATTTACAAAAAACCCTCATGCAGCCGCCCTGGCGATCTTAATAGAACGCCAGGGTGGTAATTTTACTCAGTTCAGGTTCCCTTTAAGACTTCTCATACCCCCTCATTGCATTTATCATTTGTGAATACTTGCGTTAGACAGTGTCCTGGCTCTCGCCCAGATTTTCTTACAGCTTTGAGAATATTTGTAAATGTACCTGTGAAGATCTTTACAGTGTTTTTTAATTTTTTTTTTATTTTGAAGCAATCTGCGCCTCATTTGTCTGAGTGCCTGAGGTAATAGTAGATGAGTGAGAGAGACTAATGGGCTGCTTTAGCTAGCGTTGGCTGCCTAAGGCAATTCTTACCTCGCATGCTTTGACAAATGAGGCCCTCTCTTTCAACAAGTCTATCTTTCTTTAAGGTTTTTGTGAAGTAGTGAACACATTTATTTAAAAAGAAAACTCTGGGATGTGTAAAATTAAAGTACAGCTAGTCCCTGACTTATGCTGGGTACATATCATGCGGTTTCCTGCTTAATCGGGATCGATTCGACTATTTCCCACGTGCTCGATTCGGGCTTCGATCGTTCCTGCCGTCTATTTGCATGTTAAGTATGCAAAATCCACTGCAGGAATGATCGAAGCCCGAATCGAGCACGTCGGAAATAGTCGAATCGATCCCGGCGGATCGAGCGGGTAAAACGCATGGTGTGTACCCAACATTATGAATGGCACAAAAATGGGAACAAATTAAAAAAAAAAAAATTCAATAAGAACTTTTAGTTTTAGACAATCAATTTTAAAAAATTCAAAGAAAAAATAGCTCTGTTAAATCACATTTTTGCTCCAATACACTGAGCATTACAGTAGGTTCTGAATTGTTACACGTTAGTCCCCACGTCCCCAAGTTCGGTCAAATACTGCCACTTCCGCAGCCGAAGGGAGCTTTCAGAAGCCTTTGGGAGCACTCGGGCTCCTGAAGACGGGCCGCTCCATACTACGCATGCGTGAGCGCCCTCTATGACGCTCTCGCGCGTGCGTAGTATGGAGCGGCCCGTCTTCGGAAGCCTGAGTGCTCCCGAAGACCTCCGAAGTCCCTGCGGCGGCGGACGCGAACGGGGGAGCTAGCGCAGCACCGAGGGCCCCGGGAGAGGAGAGGGAAGGCTCATTAGGACCGAGCCTTCCCTCTCCTTAGGTGAGTATCTGACTTTTTATTTTTTAATTGGTAACCACTGGCTTTAAATATCAGGTATGTAAGTGGCTGACTCAGACAGGAAATGACTACAGTGTGACCTTCACTGATAAGAAATTCCCCTTTTTATCTCTTTCTTGCTCTGAGAAACTATTTTCTGCTAGGAAAGTGTTTTATAGTTAGAATGTCTTATCAGTGAGGGCCACACTGTCACTTCCTGTCTGAGTCAGGACTGAGTCAGACACTTACATAGCTGATATTTAACTCTTTCAGGCAGATAAAGAAAAAAAGTAACAGCATAGTTATTTGTGTGTTAGGCACTGTACATACACGTGTCTATCTCATCATGTCACTTTGGGTATCCTTTAACATCTATTAACAGAAGGTCGGGACTAAATAAATATTTGATATTAATAGTCCTGGCTGCAGCTTGTTCCTCTGTGTCAGTGAATGTGAAAGTGTTAGCTGTAGGAGGGTCACTGGTTCTGAGCATTACTATCTTGGCTGATATGCCTTCTATGCAACAAGGAGATCCTTATGTAAGGCTAATACTACTGGATCACATAAGTTTTACGAGAAAAAAAAAAGTGTGCCCAATAAACTATGCATGCATTGTGATGGTGTTAGAGGACAGATTCCTATGTAAACTAGCATTTTAATAGCCTTTGCAATTTTCTGTGTATTCGCAGTGTGTTTTTCCTAGGTTTTTATCCAGCTTTACCAAGCATTCACTTCCCGACACTGAATTAGGAGGCCAAGATACATAATCCTGTACAGGAGATGGAGAGCTGCAGCTGTAAAAGGCTCTATACTCAGTACAGACTTGTAACACTGCCAAATGGTTAATTAAGTATATACTGTATCTTATAACATTCAGCAGCTTCCCATGTTCTAGTCTGATGGATATTGCCCTCTTATTCAGTGGTGCAGCAATAGGGGATGCAGAGGTGGTAACCACACTGGGCCCCTGGACCTGTAAGGTGGGGGGGACTGGGAAACAAGTATTAGTGGTAGGCACTGTGATGCTTGGATACGATAAGAAAGACACTAACTTTGTGTTACTGTAGTAGTATGTGACCACATTCATGTCTGCCAGGAAAAATAAGGACGCTCCCTGCTACCCAAGCTGGGCACATACTGCATGCATGATCTGGAGGGCCTCTCCGCTCTATGTACATCATGCCTGAAGATGCCCATTAGCTCCATGGGAGTAATAAACTAGCGGTAAACCTATCGCTGTCATCTGCATGTGTGAAGAATGGACCCTAGAACTGAGAACACTGAATGCAAGTGTACAAGCTAGCAAAAACTTAAAGATAGTTTCTAGGGAGTGTCTGCAACACCTCAACCAGATAACTGTGTGTGCTAGGGCTCAAAACAAGAGCAATTATATGGTAGAGGAAGAAAGCCCTTAAAAAATAGCACCTCCCACAGCAAAATTTGAAAAAGTATAACAAAAATGTTTATTCAACATTGGGTATATTAATAATCACAGTACTGATGATTCAATAAAGAATAAAACCATTTAAAAACCAAGCAAATATTCCAACATGATCCTTGCTGCGTATGAAACAATCACTCTAAATGCAATATATTGTATAATGACACAATGCTGCTGTCAGATATAAAACCCCACAGTAGGCTCAATATTGAGCCCAACAGGGGGAGAACCCGGGTTCAGTATACAACCTAGTGTGATGCAGGACCAATAAACACCTGTGCAATGAAAAAAAAAAAAAACACAAATAAAAACACAAATAAATATTGCATATATAAGATTATGAAATAAAGTGCACAATTGCTATCCAAGTATACAGTATTACTAGTGATAAGATGCCTAGTAAAAAATTAAGGCAAAGGAGCAGCCCATAGGGAAAAGAGCATAAAGTGGAGTAGTGAAAAAAATAGGAGATACTTAGCCCAGAAATGGTGAAGTCAATCTCAGCAGCACAGCAGGGAACAAGGAATCCCCTCAGAGGACAAGATCCCACTAGTTCCGCGAGCGTCACCTCGCTTTATCAAGGAGAGAGGATGCATAAAGCGAGGTGACTCGCGGAACTAGTGGGATCTTGTCCTCTGAGGGGATTCTTTTTTTTTTCTTCATTGCACAGGTGTCGTTTATTGGTCCTGCATCACATTAGGTTGTATACTGAACCCGGGTTCCCCCCCTGTTGGGCTCAATATTGAGCCTACTGTGGGGTTTTATATATAATCTGACAGCAGCATTGTGTCATTATACAATATATTGCATTTAGAGTGATTGTTTCATATGCAGCAGGGATCATGTTGGAATATTTGCTTGGTTTTTAAATGGTTTTATTCTTTATTGAATCATCAGTACTGTGATTATTAATATACCCAATGTTGAATAAACATTTTTGTTATACTTTTTCAAATTTTGCTGTGGGAGGTGCTATTTTTTAAGGGCTTTCTTCCTCTACCATATAATAGCAAAAACTTAAAGCACACCTGTAGTGAGAGGTATATGGAGGCAGCCATATTTATTTCCTTCTAAGCAATACCAGTTGCCTGGCTATCCTGCTGATCCTCTGCCTCTAATACTTTTATCCATAGACCCTGAAAAAGCATGCAGCAGATCAGGTGTTTCTGACATTATTGTCAGATCTGAGAAGATTAGCTGCATGTCTTTCAGACACTACTGCAGCCAAATAGATCAGCAGGGCTGCCAGGCAACTGGTATTGTTCAAAAGGAAATAAATATGGCAGCTTTCATATTCGTCCCACTTCCGTTTTCCTTTAGGGCCCTTTTACACTGGCACGGTGCATTGCATCAAATTGACGCACTGCTAGTGCAGACTAATGAAAGTCTATGGGGCAGATCATATTTCCCACGTTGCAGTACACTGCGCCGGAAGTTCCTGAATTAACGATAGGACATACCTATGTTACCGCGCAGCCCCTGCCGTGACCTGCAGCGATCTGCGTCAGCCCGGAAGTCATGTTAGTCTATGGTGACGCAGGCTTTATTAAAAACCTTGGTGTTGCGGCAAGCAAACGTATTTTTATGATACGCTTCTGTGCACTTCCGCATACCTGAAGCAGGAAGTGACCACAAGCATGTCACTTCCTGCTTGGCCCAATGCCAGACAGGGAACACAGTGTACTAATGCAGTGTTCCCTGATGGTCTGTTTTTGGCGGTACAATGCGGTGAGGCAGGCGCGACGCACCGCATCACTAATGCCAATATACAGTGTGAAACCAGCCTCAAGCCTCATACTATACGCACGCTAGACCAAGAATCTAGCATGAGTACCAGTGTCCAATGACGTGCCACCAGATCGACCTACAGATAGATCCCTCTCTGATCTGATCAAAGAGGTATCTAATTTTGCCCACACACTGCACAGAGGTTTGAATTGATTTCAGCATGAAATAGATTCAAAGCCTGTGGAGCCACCACTTGCCGCCCCCCCCCCCCCCCCCCCCCCCGGCCTCCCCCGGCCAGCAGCAATACATCACCTGTCCGACCAGCGCGAGTCCCCGGGATCTGTGCTGTCACTTCTTCCCTTCCTGTCTTGTCCTGTGACCAGCGGAAGTTCATACAGTAGAGGGCGCTTTACTGTTTGAACTTCGGCTTGTCACAGGACACGACGGGAAATGAAGAGGAGAAGAAGGCCAGCTGGAAGAAGTGAGATTGCACGTATCCCGGGGACTGGAGCCAGCCGGACAGGTGATATTATTGCTGCCGCTATGCGTCGGTGGTCGCCGAATCAAAAGCTGCTAGCGACACGCTCCGGACCCGCCGGCGATCGAGCAACATTTTCTGTCCGGACCGATCGAATGAATCGAGCGATGCCGGTTAACTATTTCACAGCAGATTCAATCACAGTGATCGAATCTGCTGTATATCGGCGGGAATTCGATCCAGTGTATGGGTACCTTGGCTTAAATGACACAGTATACTCAACCAGTCACTGGCATTTATACCTTAGGGGAGAGGAGACGGGAAGGGGGAATTTTCAGGGCAGCTGCAAGATTTTGAACATGCCAGATTGATTGTCATTTAAAGGTAATACACTAATACCAAAACACATTAATTCATTACCTACTGCTGGCAATAAGCAGCTTATCCGTTTCCTGCATATTTTTTCTCACTGTTTTTCTCAGCCCCTAATAAACAAACCTCAGCAGAACAAAGAATCAGGATCTTATCTCCCTGTGAGAGTTTCTCTGAACTCTGTCCCCCTCTGTACATTAGCAGTATCTTTTTCCCAGTTTGTGTTACTGCCTGGTGGTGGCCTGTCTACACCTAGCACAGAAAGCATGAAATCTGTCAAATCTTTTCTTAAAGCGGACATGAATTTCCTCTCTGCTCTAAAAGATAAACATCATAATAACCTTTAATCCAAATCCTGAAAAACATCTGCAGTGTGTCTACAGCCTGCTTTCATTGCAGTCATAGGGTTAACATCCTGTGTTTACAAATTAGGTGCTCTGCTGAGGCAGCCAGCTGACCGAGATGATAGATAATCAAATTACAGTTGTGATTAATAACATATGAGGGGGAATTAGACAGGCTAAACTCTCTTAAAACATACAGCATGCATTTCTCTCTGTTTTCCTTCTGTCCTTTGCAACAATTCAGGTCCACTTTAATACATCTGCTAAATGTTGGCTTTCCTGCAGAAATGAGGTTACAGTGGTTTCTTAAAATCTAGAAATTTTGACTAATTTTAAAAGAATCTGGAAGTTCCCTTTATGAATTGAAAGTTTAAACTATTTTGCTGATAAGTCGCCTTTTGCCAGAGAGTTGTCAGCAGCATTAACAAGCAGGTACTACACTAACACGCCAGTTCTTTGGTGGCTGCCACAGCTCACCATTAGATTCACTGTTTTAGCAAGCTAGTATCACTCTCAGCTGCTACTGAAATAGGAGTGATTACAGCAATTGTTGTGTACACATCCCCAGCATGGCAGATAGAGAAGGTCAATGTGAATCAAATATTGACTTGCTTAAAAATGTGATATAAATTGTATACAGATTGAAATGGACTAGAATCCAGTTTCAAGCTGCATACAATTTACAGGAAATCTGAATACAAGAAAAAAAAATGTATGCATCTCATTCACTATCTCTGATGACAGGACCTGGCTAATCTATCCTCCCTGTGCAGTAAATCAAAATTGGCCGGAAGTTACTTTGATTGGTCCATTTTCAAGTTGCATACAATTTACATGAAATCTGAAACCAAGTCTGAGTCTTTGTACCTCATTGATGATCTCCTCGATGACAGGATCTGGCTAATTTATCCATCCTGTGCAGTAAAAAAAGAAATTGCTAAGATTTGTATAGGGCTTTTCTCCTGTTGGAGTGAAAGTATTTGGGAGCTGCAGCCACTAAGCAAAGTAAGTAAATTAGGCCCATGGCCCGATGGCTAAAATAGGCACCACCATAGACCACAGTGTTACCTCGACTATGTAAATTGCAAGCTGGTAAACTGGCTTCATCTGCAGCGGTGAAAATGTTCCAGGGTTTGGCAATGAAATAGTCGAAGTTCCGCAGCGACGAGTGGCCACGGCGAGACTCCAGAACTAGTGACAATACTCTGGCTATATTAGGCAGTGGCTGCAGCGAGACTCCAGAGCTAGCGGTAATATTCTGGCTATAGGCAGTGGCAGCAGCAAGACTCCAGAGCTAGCAGCAATATTCTGGCTATAGGCAGTGGCTGCAGCGAGACTCCAGAGCTAGTGGCAATATTCTGGCTATAGGCAGTGGCAGCAGCGAGACTCCAGAGCTAGCGGTAATATTCTGGATATAGGCAGTAAGACTCCAGAGCTAGCGGCAATATTCTGGCTATAGGCAGTGGCTGCAGCGAGACTCCAGAGCTAGTGGCAATATTCTGGCTATAGGCAGTGGCAGCAGCAAGACTCCAGAGCTAGCAGCAATATTCTGGGTATAGGCAGCGAGACTCCAGAGCTAGCGGCAATATTCTGGCTATAGGCAGTGGCAGCAGCGAGACTCCAGAGCTAGCGGTAATATTCTGGATATAGGCAGTAAGACTCCAGAGCTAGCGGCAATATCCTGGCTATAGGCAGTGGCAACAGCGAGACTCCAGAGCTAGCGGCAATATTCTGGCTATAGGCAGTGGCTGCAGTGAGACTCCAGAGCTAGCAACAATATTCTGGCTATAGGCAGTGAGACTCCAGAGCTAGTGGCAATATTCTGGCTATAGGCAGTGGCGGCAGCGAGACTCCAGAGCTAGTGGCAATATTCTGGCTATAGGCAGTGGCGGCAGCGAGACTCCAGAGCTAGCGGTAATATTCTGGATATAGGCAGTGGCAGCAGCGAGACTCCAGAGCTAGCGGCAATATTCTGGCTATAGGCAGTGACAGCGTCGAGACTCCAGAGCTAGTGGCAATATTCTGGCTATAGGCAGTGAGACTCCAGAGCTAGAGGCAATATTCTGGCTATAGGCAGTGGCGGCAGCGAGACTCCAGAGCTAGCGGTAATATTCTGGCTATAGGCAGTGGCAGCAGCGAGACTCCAGAGCTAGCGGCAATATTCTGGCTATAGGCAGTGGCAACAGCGAGACTCCAGAGCTAGCGGCAATATTCTGGCTATAGGCAGTGGCTGCAGTGAGACTCCAGAGCTAGCAACAATATTCTGGCTATAGGCAGTGAGACTCCAGAGCTAGTGGCAATATTCTGGCTATAGGCAGTGGCGGCAGCGAGACTCCAGAGCTAGCGGTAATATTCTGGATATAGGCAGTGGCAGCAGCGAGACTCCAGAGCTAGCGGCAATATTCTGGCTATAGGCAGTGACAGCGTCGAGACTCCAGAGCTAGTGGCAATATTCTGGCTATAGGCAGTGGCGGCAGCGAGACTCCAGAGCTAGCGGTAATATTCTGGCTATAGGCAGTGGCAGCAGCGAGACTCCAGAGCTAGCAGCAATATTCTGGCTATAGGCAGTGGCAGCAGCGAGACTCCAGAGCTAGCGGCAATATTCTGGCTATAGGCAGTGGCTGCAGCGAGACTCCAGAGCTAACGGCAATATTCTGGCTATAGGCAGTGGCTGCAGCGAGACTCCAGAGCTAGCGGTAATATTCTGGCTATAGGCAGTGGCAGCAGCAAGACTCCAGAGCTAGCAGCAATATTCTAGCTATAGGCAGTGGCAGCAGCGAGACTCCAGAGCTAGTGGCAATATTCTGGCTATAGGCAGTGGCTGCAGCGAGACTCCAGAGCTAGCGGAAATATTCTGGCTATAGGCAGTGACAGCGGCGAGACTCCAGAGCTAGCAACAATATTCTGGCTATAGGCAGTGAGACTCCAGAGCTAGTGGCAATATTCTGGCTATAGGCAGCGAGACTCCAGAGCTAGCGGCAATATTCTGGCTATAGGCAGTGGCAGCAGCGAGACTCCAGAGCTAGCAGCAATATTCTGGCTATAGGCAGTGGCAGCAGCGAGACTCCAGAGCTAGTGGCAATATTCTGGCTATAGGCAGTGGCTGCAGCGAGACTCCAGAGCTAGCGGCAATATTCTGGCTATAGGCAGTGGCTGCAGCGAGACTCCAGAGCTAGCGGTAATATTCTGGCTATAGGCAGTGGCAGCAGCAAGACTCCAGAGCTAGCGGCAATATTCTGGCTATAGGCAGTGGCAGCAGCGAGACTCCAGAGCTAGCGGCAATATTCTGGCTATAGGCAGTGGCAGCAGCGAAACTCCAGAGCTAGTGGCAATATTCTGGCTATAGGCAGTGGCTGCAGCGAGACTCCAGAGCTAGCGGCAATATTCTGGCTATAGGCAGTGGCTGCAGCGAGACTCCAGAGCTAGCGGCAATATTCTGGCTATAGGCAGTGGCTGCAGCGAGACTCCAGAGCTAGCAGCAATATTCTGGGTATAGGCAGCGAGACTCCAGAGCTAGCGGCAATATTCTGGCTATAGGCAGTGGCAGCAGCGAGACTCCAGAGCTAGCGGTAATATTCTGGATATAGGCAGTAAGACTCCAGAGCTAGCGGCAATATTCTGGCTATAGGCAGTGGCAACAGCGAGACTCCAGAGCTAGCGGCAATATTCTGGCTATAGGCAGTGGCTGCAGTGAGACTCCAGAGCTAGCAACAATATTCTGGCTATAGGCAGTGAGACTCCAGAGCTAGCAACAATATTCTGGCTATAGGCAGTGAGACTCCAGAGCTAGTGGCAATAATTATGGCTATAGGCAGTGGCGGCAGCGAGACTCCAGAGCTAGCGGTAATATTCTGGCTATAGGCAGTGGCAGCAGCGAGACTCCAGAGCTAGCGGCAATATTCTGGCTATAGGCAGTGGCAGCAGCGAGACTCCAGAGCTAGTGGCAATATTCTGGCTATAGGCAGTGGCTGCAGCGAGACTCCAGAGCTAGCGGAAATATTCTGGCTATAGGCAGTGACAGCGGCGAGACTCCAGAGCTAGCAACAATATTCTGGCTATAGACTCCAGAGCTAGCAACAATATTCTAGCTATAGGCAGTGAGACTCCAGAGCTAGTGGCAATATTCTGGCTATAGGCAGTGGCGGCAGCGAGACTCCAGAGCTAGCGGTAATATTCTGGCTATAGGCAGTGACTGCAGCGAGACTCCAGAGCTAGCAGCAATATTCTGGCTATAGGCAGTGGCAGCAGCGAGACTCCAGAGCTAGCGTAGAGTGACCAGACGTCCCGGATTGCCCGGGACACGTCCCGGATTCGGGGTCCGCTGTCCCAGGCTTAATGAGGTCCCGGGAAACGCCCCGCTTTCAGCAGCAGGATGTCCCGGCCTCGGGACTCTGGCCACTCTCTCCTCAATGAACTGGCAGCGGCGTCTATAGACGCCGTCCCAGTTCATTGCCTGCAGCCCCGCTCCAGCCTCCTCTTCCGGTGTCTGTTTCCGACACCGGCAGGCGAGCAGGGCAACGGCAAGATGGCTGCCGAAGCCCTGTACTGGAGACCTATTTGTGTCTCCAGTACAGGGCTTCGGGCGCCATCTTGCCGTAGCCCTGTCAGCGTGGGAGAGAAGAGCAGGAGGAACAAGACGGTCCCGGGACGGAGCAGCGCGCCAGAGGCCGGACACTTCTGCCAGGTGAGTAAATCATTGCTTTCTTTTCCAGGTGAAATGTTTGCCCACATTGTTTCTTTTCTAGCGAAATGTTTGCCCGCATTGCGTTTCTTTTCTAGCGAAATGTTTGCCCGCATTGTTTCTTTTCTAGCGAAATGTTTGCCCGCATTGCGTTTCTTTTCTAGCGAAATGTTTGCCCGCATTGTTTCTTTTCTAGCGAAATGTTTGCCCGCATTGTTTCTTTTCTGGTGAAATGTTTGCCCGCATTGTTTCTTTTCTAGCGAAATGTTTGCCCGCATTGCGTTTCTTTTCTAGCGAAATGTTTGCCCGCATTGTTTCTTTTCTAGCGAAATGTTTGCCCGCATTGTTTCTTTTCTGGTGAAATGTTTGCCCGCATTGTTTCTTTTCTAGCGAAATGTTTGCCCGCATTGCGTTTCTTTTCTGGTGAAATGTTTGCCCGCATTGTTTCTTTTCTAGCGAAATGTTTGCCCGCATTGTTTCTTTTCTGGTGAAATGTTTGCCCGCATTGCGTTTCTTTTCTGGGGAAATGTTTGCCTGCATTGTTTCTTTTCTAGCGAAATGTTTGCCCGCATTGCGTTTCTTTTCTGGTGAAATGTTTGCCCGCATTGTTTCTTTTCTAGCGAAATGTTTGCCCGCATTGCGTTTCTTTTCTAGCGAAATGTTTGCCCGCATTGCGTTTCTTTTCTGGTGAAATGTTTGCCCGCATTGTTTCTTTTCTAGCGAAATGTTTGCCCGCAGTGCGTTTCTTTTCTGGTGAAATGTTTGCCCGCATTGTTTCTTTTCTAGCGAAATGTTTGCCCGCAGTGCGTTTCTTTTTTAGCGAAATGTTTGCCCGCAGTGCGTTTCTTTTCTGGTGAAATGTTTGCCCGCATTGCGTTTATTTTGTACCGACATGTTGCCCGCATTGCGTTTATTTTGTACTGACATGTTGCCCGCATTGCGGTTATTTTGTGCTGACATGTTGCCTATTGCGTTTATTTTCTGGTGTCCGGGGTAACTGTTACTACATTTATTATTTAATGGTCATAGATGGCTATGTTTGCTGCTTTGTGGTTACGGTATACTATTAGCATCACACAGTTTCTGCACACCCATGATGCAAAGTCTCGTTTGTCCACATCATGGCGTAAACACTGCTTTCTTATGCCTCGCTGTTACATCATTACGTTAGCTCCGCCCATACAATGTCATGGCCACGCCCATTTTTCGGCGCGGCGCGCAACCCCCCCCCAGTCTTCGCCGCTGCGCGCTCAGTCCTCCCCACTGTTCGACGCGGCGCGCACGCGCGCCGCCCCCCCCCCACGCCCCCCTCCCCGTCCCAGGTTGGACCCACAAAAATATGGTCACTCTAGCTAGCGGCAATATTCTGGCTATAGGCAGTGGCAGCAGCGAGACTCCAGAGCTAGCGGAAATATTCTGGCTATAGGCAGTGACAGCGGCGAGACTCCAGAGCTAGCAACAATATTCTGGCTATAGGCAGTGAGACTCCAGAGCTAGTGGCAATATTCTGGCTATAGGCAGTGAGACTCCAGAGCTAGTGGCAATATTCTGGCTATAGGCAGTGGCGGCAGCGAGACTCCAGAGCTAGCGGTAATATTCTGGCTATAGGTAGTGGCAGCAGCGAGACTCCAGAGCTAGCGGCAATATTCTGGCTATAGGCAGTGGCAGCAGCGAGACTCCAGAGCTAGCAGAAATATTCTGACTATAGGCGGTGGCAGTAGTGGATCTCCGGAACTAGTGGTGAAGGTGCACCGAGGTTTGGCTATCATATAGCTGAACTCCAGCTACCTGCAGAGGCAGTGGAAGGGGTCAGTAAGCAGCGCCTGGGATTTGTAACTAAGCCCAGAAGACCATCGGAGCTAGCGGCGAAGGTGATTAATCAGGTAATCACAAGCGGCAGGGATGGACAGTTGGCGCCCAGGGTTCGGCTTCTATCAGCCCCCTGTAGCAGTAATGTCTCACGTCGTCCTCCTCCGATCCGCCGTTCCCTGCTGCCAGCCCTGGTCTAGTGCGGCACGCCGTCCAACTGCGCTCGCTCCCGCCCACGTCACCAGAAGCTTACTGCGCAGGGGCAAGACAAGAAAACTTCGTACTGTGCAGTAAGCTTGTGAGGACGCGAACGGCAGCGCGCATTATTCGGCTATGTCAGACGAATAACGCGCAGTGCCGGCGGTGGGGAACGGCGGATCGGAGGAGGACGGCGCGGGAAATTACAGCTACATGGGGCAGATAGAAGCCCCAGGTAAGTGGCGGTTTTTATCCTCAGGTTCCCCCCACAGAACCCCTTTAAGGTAGGTGGGGTTAGTGTTATGGTGACCATACATGGTGCAATGTTTTCATCCAATCTTACCATGCCTATGTAATATAAGGGAACTGCCTAAATTATCCTTTCAGTATATTCACTTAATTTACCCTAATACTACATAGAAATGGTAAGATTGGATGAAAACATTGTACCATGTATGGCCACCATTAGGCTTAGCTAGGGAGGATTAGTATTAGGTATAAGGATGGGGGTGGTAGTGTGAAGTATAGGTAAAAGAAGCCGTTACTAGAATACTATTATCATTATTTTTTATTTATATTGCACCAACGTCTTCTATAGTGCTGTACACAGTGCAAACCAAATATTGAGGAACATATATACATGAAGAGTACTTAGTTAATGTGTGGATTTTCACTAAAATTGGTAATCCATGCCATGCACTGATGAGGATCAACCAATTTGATATGTCTGTGTGCAAGTTGGATTCACTTGGCTCTGTACAATTAACAAGCTGCCACATCATTGCATTCTGGCAGTTCTGGAGGTGTGTTTAACTGTCAGGGACAACAAAGAGATGATTTGCATATTGAGCAGTGATGCATTGTGGGACACCTCAGAGCTCACTCCAACCTGAATAATCACCAATAACTTCTGTTTTAAGAAGGCAAACATCTGTTTTTCATATCATTTTTAGTAAGGGCTTGTTCACACTTAAGGCGTTTTCTTTTTTTTAAGTGGCGGCGATTTTTAAAATCACCCTAAAGCACATGTGCAATGATTCCCTGTGAGAGTGTTCACTTATGAGCAGTTTAATTCTGCTCCACTCACCAAAACGCTGCCTGTACCATTTTCAGGGCGATTTGCCTATAATGGAAGGTATAGGGAAATCACAAAGCTTTTGAAAAATCGCTTTGTATAGCGATTTCCCAAGCGCTTTTAAGAATATATACATTGTATTTATTCTTTTCTGGGTGGAATTTGCCTTCTTAAAACAGATGGAAATTTGCAATAATTCAGCTATACGTGAACATTTGTGGATACCCACAATGCACTACTACTGAATATGCAAATATCCCTTTTCGCCCTTGTAAGCAAGGCTAGCATCCAGAACCGCTGGTGAATAGCAAGCCTATAGCTTTAAATATTACACAGCCACACCAACCCCACATGTAGACAGCCTGTTTCGGGCTTTTGGCCCTCATCAGTACATGGTAGGGATTGATATGGCTGTATGGTATAGGGCCAAAGAGTTCACTTCCTGACTGACGTCAGGAAGGGAAAAAACAAAATGCTCTGCAAAAATCCTTAGAAAAGCGCAGTACAAAAAAAGCTAACGCGCAAGTAAGTGCCGGGCGGCGCTAAAAAAACAAATCGCACACATAATCGCAAAACACTGGCGTCAGCGATGGTGATTTATGATGTGAACAAAGCCTAAGAGGGCTTTTTGATCTCTTTCAGCCTCTTACACACTCCTAGGAGTTCTGGCTCACCATGAGCTTGCTGGGCAATCTGTAACTCTGGTGTTACAAGCCCTACTCCATAGAGCCATATTAATCCATGCCATGCACTGATGAGAATCAACAAATCCGAAACAGTCTTAATGCATGTTGGATTATTATGGCTCTGTACGATTAACAAGCTGACACATCATTGCATTCCAGCGGTTCTGGAGGTGAGTTTAGCTATCTGGGACAACAAACAGATAATGTGCATATTCAGCAGTGATGCATTGTGGGAGATCTCAGAGCTCACTCCATCCTGAATAAACACTTTTTTTTTAGTAGGAGGCTTTTGGTCGCTTTCAGGCCCTTACACACTCCTAGGAGTTCTGGTTCACCATGAGCTTGCTGGGCAATCTGTAACTTTGTATAGAAAAGCTATTGAAGTACATTCAATAGATCATCCTCACTGGCGTAACAATAGGGGATGCGACCCCTGCCGTTGCGGGGGGGGCTCGGGGGCCCCCCAGGGCCCGCTCAGGGACTTTTGGGGGCAGGAGGGGTCGCAGCATAAGAGGAGAGTGTGGCAGATCGGTGGGGAGGGGGGAAATTCCCTCACCTCGGATTTTTTTTTTTGCAGGGGGGCCCGGGGATTTCTAGATACGCACCTGACCATCCTGTCCAATGATGACACCTACTGTAAGTGTACCATAGACAATGTAGAATCCACACACTTCGGAAGGTAGTGTCCAGAGCTTTATTCGTGCAACAATATGGCAGTGAAATGGCTAACGTTTCTCTGCATGTGTTAATCACAGCCCATATTGCTTAGGACATGTTGCACGACATGTTAGCCCTAGGGCCCATCCATCCACTATAGAAGTGCTTTTCTGAGCGTTTTGTGATTGATTAGCGTTTTTTAAAAATCGCTTCCATTCACTTTCATAAACATCACAAAAAAATCGTGATTTCTCTGCGATTTTTACCGCGATTTTAATGAAAGTGAATGTGAGTGATTTTAAAAAATGCTAATCAATCGCAAACCGCTCAGAAAAGCGCTTCTAGTATGAATGGGCCCTTACTGGCATATCATTGCATTAATAAAGCTCTGGACGTTGCCTTCCGAAGTGTGCGGATTCTACTTCCACTTGTGCTGTGGTAACTAGTTTCCTGCACCTGGTATGGGAGGAGAGAGTGTCACGGTTTTTCCTCTACTTACTCTACCATAGGCAATGCTTATTTTGTTAATGGACAGTTTAAGAAAAGATGGAAATCACATACAGGGGTGTAACTACAGGGGAGCAGCCCAGTGGCGTAACTAAGGAGCCCCAGTGTGGGTTTTACATGAGGCCCCAAGCACTCTATTGATATGGAGCCCCAAAACATACTGAGGACATCTGCAGTGTCAGAGAGGTGTATTTAAAGAGACACTGAAGCGAGACTAAATCTCGCTTCAGCTCTCATATATAGCAGGGGCACGTGTGCCCCTACTAAAACGCCGCTATCCCGCGGCTAAACGGGGTTCCCTTCACCCCCAACCCACCCCCCGCAAACCTTGATCGGAAAATGGTCGCTGGTTGTCTCTTCCTGGAGGCAAGGGCTAACGGCTGCAGCCCTGCCTCCCAGCGCGTCTATCAGACGCGCATCGCCGCCTCTCCCCCGCCCCTCTCAGTGAAGGAAGACTGAGAGGGGCGGGGGAGAGGCGGAGATACGCGCTGACAGACGCGCGTGGGGCAGGGCTGCGGCGGTTAGCCCTGCCCCAACCAGGAAGCGCTCCCCCGCATTACGGAGGGGGTTTGGGGGGACAGGGACCCCCGTTAAGCCGCGGGATAGCGGCGTTTTAGCAGGGGCACACGTGCCCCTGCTATATATGAGGTCTGAAGCGAGATCTATTCTCGCTTCAGACTCTCTTTAAGTTAGGAAACAGTTTGTTAAAGTGAATCCGAGATAAACTTTTGCTCATTGCATAATTGTGTTCCTTACATATAGTTTATAGGGCAGTTCTCAAGCCAAATACTTTTTTTTTGTTTTAATACTCTTATTCCCTATAAACTAAACAAGCCTCGCCCACAGCTTTTTACGGCTCATTCATACTTGCAAAACGCAAAACGCTAGCACTTTTGCTAGCGTTTTGCTCAGGTGATTTTTGGCGTTTAATGCAAAAAAAATCATCATTCACACTTGGCGATTTTTTTGCGATCGCGTTTAGCACTTCTATCAGGGAAATCGCCTGAAAATGGTGCAGGCTACAAATCGCCCAAGTGAGAACGGGCCCATAGGGTATTATTGCACTAGCGCTTTTAAAAGCGCTAGCGCTTGAGCATTTTGCCGAAATCACTGGCAAAACGCTCAAGTGTGAATGGGCCCTTAGAGTGCCTTGGCACTGTAGCAAGGGCTTATGGGAGCTCAGTCTGGGCAGGAGGAGGTGTAGGTCACTAGCCAGAGATTTAAGAGGCAGAGAGGAGGAGAAGAGGGGAGTGAATTTGTCAAATTACACACAGGCAAGTTGATAGCATCTCCATCCCTCAGCCTGTGACAAACAGAACATGGCTGCCCCCATTGTATCACAGGAATAAATAATCATAGACTATTGAAGCTATTTGCAGCTAGATTTGCTGTGTAAACTTTAGATAAGATATATAGACAAGTTACTTGTTATAGTTAGTTTTGCATCTCGGATCCGCTTAAGGATTACTACTATGCAATGCACATACAGAGGGGTTCATTACCAGCATAACACCAATGAAAAGCTAATAAGATGGATAAAGGAGGGACCCTAGTGGGCTCTTCTTCTCCAGGGGCCCTGATGTGGTCACAACCTTTGCATACCCTATTGCTATGCTACTGGAGCAGCCCCTGCAACCACAGGGGGCTCAGAGCTGTGAAGGGGCCCCAACCACTGCTTCACTACCTCTGATAAAGGGGTCTATCCTTCAGATCAGGTGCTTTTGTGGCTACAAGATTACGATGTCCACACTTGTTTCATGACCCTTGCAGGATGGGCCCCCAGCTGTAAGGCTGCTTTCACAGTGGGGCGTTACAGGCGCACGTTAGAGCAGCCTGTAACGCAGCCCAACTCACAGTAATGAAAAATCAATGGGCTGTTCACAGTGCCCACGTTGCGTTACAGTGTAACGCTGGACGTTCAATGAAGGTGCAGCATGCTGTGCGTTATATGTGGTTTTGGCTGCGTTAGACTGTTTGCACATGCTCAGTAAGGGGAGAGTCCGCTATTGTTCCTAGCCACATGGCTAATTAATATTCACTGCACTGTAGTGCTGTCCAGATCATGAATGATTCGGATCTTTGATCCGGATCTTTTTTGTGAGTCGAATCATCCGGATCATCACAATGAAGGACTCGGTTCACAGTGGATGTCTGAAAGAAACAGGAACTGCAGCTTCTGTGCACAAGCACAATCTTCCTGCTGCATCTCTCCCTTCCCCATTAGCACCCTCAATGTGCCCTCATTCTCCTGCACCTCTCACTCTGCTGCACCCCTGCTTCCTGCTTCCCTAGTAAAATGATTCAAAGATACGGTTCAAACATAGTCCCCAACAGTCCCGATTTGATCGGGACTGTCCCGATTTGGGGGGCCCTCCCACCATCCCGCGCTGCCCCCCCTTCTGTCCCGGCCGCTGGGCAGAGAGAAGGAAAAAAACTGATCGAGGCACCAGCCGCCGGGATCTGTATGCGGGATGGATTGCCGCCGCAATTTCTCTCTCTCTCCCTCCCTCCTAATGTGCCCCCAGTGTAGTCCCCCACCTGCCTGCAGAGCTAAATGCGGAGCGGGCTGTCATTTTTGATGGTCTTCCCAAAGTTACCATTGCCGTGCGTTTCATCTTCACTTCTCGGCTTCCTGCTTCCTGTGACGTCACAGGAAGCAGGAAGCCGAGAAGAGCAGATGAAACGCACGGCAATGGTAAGACCATTAAATGACAGCCCGCTCCGCATTTAGCTCTGCAGGCAGGTGGGGGACAACACTGGGGGGCACATAGGGAGGGAGGGTGGGAGAGAGAAATTGCGGCGGCAATCCATCCGGCATACAGATCCCAGCGGCTGGTGCCTCGATCAGTTTTCTTCCTTCTCTCTGCCCACCCACGGGCACCCACACGCCCCCCCCACCCCCCACCCACGGGCACCCGCACGCTCCCCTCCACCCCTTTCAGGAGTAATATTGAAAATATTAATTAAAATAAAAATATTTGTAAAAATTTTTTTAATGGTGGGCGTGTCTAGGGGCATTGGGGGTGTGGTTAGGGGTGTGGTCTAAGTGTCCCATTTTCTGTTGTTAAAATGTTGAGAGGTATGGTTCAAAGATCCGGATCTTTTCAATGATCTGATTTGAATCATTGAAAAGATCCGGACTTCCCAGGATAGTACCAAGAGCCTCATAACGCGGCTCAATCTGACGTCCAACTTCAACACCAGCATGCGTTGCGTTAGGGGCAAGTTATGCGGCCTTAACGTCCCCTAAAACGCAACATTTTGGTGTAAAAGAGGCCTAAGGGTCACCAGGGGAAGCCGAAGGGGAAAGGGTGTGAACATTGGGGGCCCATGACAGTTTTCCTGGGGAGGACCATGATTTGTAGTTACTCCACTGAGATTGCACATACCCTTCATTATCATTACTATAATCAAGAATTATTACCGAGAACCCACTAAGGCCCCGTTTACACTTAATCAGTTTGTATGCGTTAGTGTGTGTTAGTGCGCGTCAGTGCGCATTGGTACGAGTTTTTTCCATAGCAGTGCATTGGGACGAAGATTTCAGTTAAAACGCATTAAGTATAAAAGAGGCCATAGGAAAACATGGGCATTACTTTGAAAATCAGTTTTCTTTCAGTAATAACTGCGAGCAACTGATTAAGTGTAAAAGGGCCCTTAACCTATGAACCAGAGCCAGTAGGAGTAATGCATTTATATAATGCAGACACTTTCTGCAGTGCTTAGCAGAGAACACTGAGCAGTTCTCATATTTGTGTATATGGAGGACAGTAGCTAGAAACTGAGCCCACTGTGCTGGTAAATGGGCTGCTCAAACCCTTAAGAATATGCATGAAAAGAAAAAAGGATGCAGTATCAGCCTGAGGGCCAGAAACCACATCCCATGGTGGTGGTCATTGTAATGTGAATTCACAGAGCACAAAGCAGCTTATTTCTCCAGAAAGTAGCATTTCAAAGACTGACCCCTGTGTCCTGAGTCCCCTTCCAGCTCCCCCACTGGGGACAGCAGGAACACCTGCCCTGGCTGGGAGCTCAGAACTGATCTACACCAATCTCCTGATTATTCACCTAACAAATTACTCATAAGAAATATTTCTTGAATGACACTTCACATTATACAATGCTAAGGCTGTGTGATCTTTACAAATGTGCCCAGAGCCAATATATCCCAACAATCAATACATTTACGTAGCATTCATCCTACAGTTGGCTGCACACTACACCTTTTTTATGGTAGATCAGAGAGTCAATGAATATCTCCTTGATGTTGCTAATTTGTAGGGTTTACCTTAAAAGTACATATTGACCTCAATTCACTAAGCTTTATCAAACACTTTCTCGAACGTTTGATAATTTACCTCACGGATAAAATCTCATTTTGAATTCACTAAGTTGTTATATATTTATTATTATTATTATTCAGTATTTATATAGCGCCGACATCTTCCGCAGCGCTGTACAGAGTATATATAGTCTTGTCACTAACTGTCCCTCAGAGGGGCTCACAATCTAGTCCCTACTATAGTCATATGTCTATGTATGTATGTATCGTGTAGTGTATATATTGTAGACTAGGGCCAATTTCGGGGAAGCCAATTAACGTATCTGTATGTTTTTGGGATGTGGGAGGAAACCGGAGTGCCCGGAGGAAACCCACACAGACACGGGGAGATCATACAAACTCCTTGCAGATGTTGACCTGGCTGGGATTCGAACCAGGGACCCAGCGCTGCAAGGCAAGAGTGCTAACCACTATGCCTCTGTGCTGTCCAAATATTTTATTGATAAAACTGTCAATAAATATATAACACCTTAGTGAATTCAAAATTCGATTTTACCCGTGAGGTAAATTATCAAATGTTTGATAAAGTGTTTGATAAAGCTTAGTGAATTGAGGCCATTGCAGGCACTGCTGCATAACCTTAACCCCTATCTAATGCGTAACCATGAACTATTGTACTATGCACTACCCAGCACCCATTATCTCTTGAACCCTCTGCTGTTGATGCCTGACCCCCCTATAGGGGCCTATCCCTAAGCCCCCCCTCCCTCATCTAATGCCTAACCATGAACTGTTTTACTATGTGGCGCACCCGCACATGCGCAGAACATCCAGGCCACGAATTGCCTGGCTCAGAATTGAACTGCGCCATGGGCCCTAACAGACTCCTAAGGGCAGGGAGAAGCCCCAGGTGAGTAAAACCTTTTTCTTTTCCGTTTTTCAGAAACTGTTGTTTTTTGGTTTTCCAGATGGATCCTTTAACTGTCCTCATCATTTGATTTATTTCTCATCTATGTTGTTTAGTGAGAGATCAAGCCCGAGGGATCTAGTTTTCTGAGAGGCATTGTTTCCAGTCACTTTCAGCAGCTTCTCACTTTAGAAACAAACTCTTGTTGAAGCAATTTTGGAGTTTTGAGAATTGCAGGCACTTTCAAAAAACGCTTTACTAATGCAAGTCTATGGCGGTAAGCCCACTATAGAGCGATTGACAGTTTAGTAATCGCAATCGCAGAACATGCAGCATTTTGTGAGCTTTTTTGCTTCAATGCAAAGTATAGGAGCATGGGCAAAGCATGCGGAAATCATTGCAAGCGATTTGTATGTGATTTTAAAGCGCTGGAACTACCCATAATTCTCTTAGTACCCTTAATGCATCGAAAACAACATGTCACTTCGTTTCCTGTCTTCTGGACCGCTCTTGGATGAAGGACAGGCTTTTTAGAGCGATTTCTACAGATAAAAAGAGCAAAATGTGCCACTGCCTATATATATATATATATATATATATATATATATATATATATATATATTGTAAGGCTTGGTGGTGTATTCTCCACAGTCAGCATGCAACACATAAGCTGACGTGAAGGAGGTACACACACCAGCACAAGGGACCAGGCTATCCCTAGTATAGTGGAGGGGAGGACTGACTCCAATAGGAGATTGTGGCGCACAGAGCCGGTGCAGATCTGACAGCCACAAACAATGCTTTCGTTATAACGTCTCAGCGCAAAGTAGCGCTGAGCGCATAAACCAGAACTGAGGAGATCAGGACAGGTAGACAGAATGAACGCTTGCTAGCTAGCGGCTACTTAGCGACAGCAAGCGTCCAAAACCAGACAGACTGGAATGAGGCAGCCAGTGCGTTGCGGCGATGGCGTGCCTCACAAAGACAGGACAGGATAGTCAGGAAATAGCAGGATCGAGATAGATGAACGTAACACAGATAAATATACAATAAGTATGTTTTCCTAGCGTATTACAATTACAGCTATCAATGAAACTATTTGTAACGTCTGACTAACATATGTATATATCGGCAATGAACCGATATATGACATAAGCAGGAACGCTGACTAGGACTGGAGTAATACAGGGAACAGGACTCAGAAGGATTCGCTATCTCTTCGCAGAGATGAACGCAATCCACAAACAGTAACAGAACAGGATTCAGAAGGACTCGTTATCTCTTCGCAGAGATGAACGCAATCCACAAACAGGACCAGGAACAGGATAACTAGCTCAGCACGGGTGCTCACGGTACGCGCAAACTACCAAAACGTGCTGGAAAACTGACTAACTGAACACAGGAAATAAACAGTTCGTGTACGTATATATCAACGACACTGATGTATCAACGTAACACGAATACAAGGAAAATAATAAACGTGCTGGTATGCATATATATTGGCAATGAACCAATATATGATGCAAAACCAGCAAAGTATCTTTAGAACAAGAAACACGATCGGGGGCTGAAGCGACAGCAAGACGGGCTTAAACTGAAGCTATGAAAACCCAAGGAAACCCTGCAGGAAGCAGATCTTTATACTGAGGTCATCCAATGGGAGCAGACATGCAGATTCCCACACAGGTGAATGATAATCAGTCACAAGCTGACAGCAAGAAAAGGCAGACAAAGCTATGCAGCTTGCATGGAAATAGATCAGAACTGCCTGAGCTGCAGCACTACTACTTCCAGCAACAGCTGCTGCAGCAGCGATCATCACATATATATATATATATATAATGTATGTATATATATATATATATATATATATATATATATATATATATATATATATATTATATGTATGTAATGTATGTATATATATATGTATGTAATGTATGTATATATGTATGTATGTGTGTGTATATATATATATATATATATATATATATATATATATATATACAGTGGTTTGCAAAAGTATTCGGCCCCCTTGAAGTTTTACATTTTGTCATATTACTGCCACAAACATGAATCAATTTTATTGGAATTCCACGTGAAAGACCAATACAAAGTGGTGTACACATGAGAAGTGGAACGAAAATCATACATGATTCCAAACATTTAAAAAAAAAAAATAACTGCAAAGTGGCGTGTATGTAATTATTCAGCCCCCTGAGTCAATATTTTGTAGAACCACCTTTTGCTGCAATTACAGCTGTCAGTCTTTTAGGGTATGTCTCTACCAGCTTTGCACATCTAGAGACTGAAATCCTTGCCCATTCTTCTTTGCAAAACAGCTCGAGCTCAGTCAGATTAGATGGACAGCGTTTTGAGAACAGCAGTTTTCAGATCTTGCCACAGATTCTCGATTGGATTTAGATCTGGACTTTGACTGGGCCATTCTAACACATGAATATGTTTTGTTTGTTTTGGCTTTTTGTTTAGGGTCGTTATCCTGCTGGAAGGTGAACCTCCACCCCAGTCTCAAGTCTTTTGCAGACTCCAAGAAGTTTTCTTCCAAGTTTGCCCTGTATTTGGCTCCATCCATCTTTCCATAAACTCTGACCAGCTTCCCTGTCCCTGCTGAAGAGATTCAACCCCGAGCATGATGCTGCCACCACCATATTTGACAGTGGAGATGGTGTGTTCAGAGTAATGTGCAGTGTTAGTTTTCCGCCACACATAGCGTTTTGCATTTTGGGCAGAAATTTCCATTTTGGTCTCATCTGACCAGAGCACCTTCTACCACATTTTTGCTGTATCCCCCACATGGCTTGTGGCAAACTGCAAACAGGACTTCTTATGCTTTTCTGTTAACAATGGCTTTTTTCTTGCCACTCTTCCATAAAGGCCAACTTTGTGCAGTGCACGACTAATAGTTGTCCTATGGACAGATTCCCCCACCTGAGCTGTAGATCTCTGCAGCTCGTCCAGAGTCACCATGGGCCTCTTGACTGCATTTCTGATCAGCGCTCTTCTTGTTTGGCCTGTGAGTTTAGGTGGATAGCTGTGAGAATCCGCTCAGCTGCCTGCGCAGGCAGGCAGCCTTTTGACCATTGTTTAGCTTTGCTTGCTGCAGGACTCTGGAAAGGAGACCTTCTGTCAGTTGTGCAGCTTGTGTTGCTGAGGGATTTGCATACATTAGTCATGCAAATCCGTTACCTGCCTTCTTTTGATGACTGGCACTATAAAAGCATTCTGCTCCCAGAATGCTTTGCTGGACATTTCCCTTCCATGGTCTGTTCCTGATGGACACTGCTGGAGTGTCAGCCATTGCTATCTATTATAGTTAATTCCTGGGGGTTGCTTTAGGCTCCCCTTCTAGTCCAGTCAGGTTGTATTATCTGTTTTGCCTGTTTCGTCTGTCTTGTGCTTGGATCGTACAAGCCCTAGCGTTAGCGGCTGTGGATCCTTCTGATTGAGTCTGGAGTGTAGGTTGAAACAGCGGTTGTTTCTGCCTACCTCATCTGTTCTGTCTGCCGTGTGTTTGGATCGCACTCGCCCTAGCGCTAGTGTTGGGCGAACAGTGTTCACCACTGTTCGGGTTCTGCAGAACATCACCCTGTTCGGGTGATGTTCGAGTTCGGCCGAACACCTGACGGTGCTCGGCCAAACCGTTCGGCCACATGGCCGAACTTAGAGCGCATGGCCGAACGTTCCCCGAACGTTCGGCTAGCGCTGTGATTGGCCGAACGGGTCACGTGGTTCGGGCCCGAACGCGCTCTGATTGGCCGAACGGTCACGTGGTTCGGGTAAATAAATACCCGAACCACGTCATATCTCCGTCATTTGTCTGTGGGTTTAGCTTTGGGTAGGCAGGCAGGGTAGTTCGCTCTCCAGCCACGCTAGCCAGGGTCCCCCCCAGTCATTGTGTGTCGCTGCTGGGAACAGTAGTACACCGCTCGCTCAGCCACACTATATATAGCATTGTTTACTGCCACTGTGTACCTCGCTCAGCCACGCTATATATATAGCATTGTGTTTTCTGACACTCTGTGTACACGGCTTAGCCTGACTAATATAGCATTGTGTGTACTGCCACTGTGCACCTCGCTCAGCCACGCTATATATAGCATTGTGTGTACTGCCACTGTGCACCTCGCTCAGCCACGCTATATATAGCATTGTGTGTACTGCCACTGTGCACCTCGCTCAGCCACGCTATATATATAGCATTGTGTTTTCTGACACTCTGTGTACACGGCTTAGCCTGACTAATATAGCATTGTGTGTACTGCCACTGTGCACCTCGCTCAGCCACGCTATATATAGCATTGTGTGTACTGCCACTGTGCACCTCGCTCAGCCACGCTATATATAGCATTGTGTGTACTGCCACTGTGCACCTCGCTCAGCCACGCTATATATAGCATTGTGTGTACTGCCACTGTGCACCTCGCTCAGCCACGCTATATAAGAAGCATTGTGTTTTCTGACACTCTGTGTACACGGCTTAGCCTGACTAATATAGCATTGTGTGTACTGCCACTGTGCACCTCGCTCAGCCACGCTATATAAAGCATTGTGTGTACTGCCACTGTGCACCTCGCTCAGCCACGCTATATATAGCATTGTGTGTACTACCACTGTGCACCTCGCTCAGCCACGCTATATATAGCATTGTGTGTACTGCCACTGTGCACCTCGCTCAGCCACGCTATATATATAGCATTGTGTTTTCTGACACTCTGTGTACACGGCTTAGCCTGACTAATATAGCATTGTGTGTACTGCCACTGTGCACCTCGCTCAGCCACGCTATATATAGCATTGTGTGTACTGCCACTGTGCACCTCGCTCAGCCACGCTAAATATATAGCATTGTGTGTACTGCCACTGTGCACCTCGCTCAGCCACGCTATATATAGCATTGTGTGTACTGCCACTGTGCACCTCGCTCAGCCACGCTATATATAGCATTGTGTTTTCTGACACTCTGTGTACACGGCTTAGCCTGACTAATATAGCATTGTGTGTACTGCCACTGTGCACCTCGCTCAGCCACGCTATATATAGCATTGTGTTTTCTGACACTCTGTGTACACGGCTTAGCCTGGCTCTATAGCATTGTGTGTGCTGCCACTGTGCACCTCGCTCAGCCACGCTATATATAGCATTGTGTTTACTGCCACTCTGTGTACACCGCTCAGCCAGACTATATACCGTTGTTTACTGACACTCTGTGTACACCGCTCAGCCAGACTATATACCATTGTTTACTGACACTCTGTGTACACGGCTCAGCCTGACTATAAAGCATTGTGTGTACTGCCACTGTGCACCTCGCTCAGCCACGCTATATATAGCATTGTGTTTTCTGACACTCTGTGTACACGGCTTAGCCTGACTATATAGCATTGTGTGTACTGCCACTGTGCACCTCGCTCAGCCACGCTATATATAGCATTGTGTTTACTGCCACTCTGTGTACACCGCTCAGCCAGACTATATACCGTTGTTTACTGACACTCTGTGTACACCGCTCAGCCAGACTATATACCATTGTTTACTGACACTCTGTGTACACGGCTTAGCCTGACTAATATAGCATTGTGTGTACTGCCACTGTGCACCTCGCTCAGCCACGCTATATATAGCATTGTGTTTTCTGACACTCTGTGTACACGGCTTAGCCAGACTATATAGCATTGTGTGTACTGCCACTCTGTGTACACCGCTCAGCCAGACTATATAGCATTGTGTTTACTTCCACTCTGTGTCTGCTGGGCCTGGGAACAGTAGTACACCGCTCACCCGCCACTGTATAGCATTGTGCTCTGTGTCGCTGCTGGGAATAGTGGTACTGTATAGCATTTCTGTACTGCCACTGTACTGCTGCCAGTCAGCGTGTACTGTAAGGATAAGTGAAATGAGGAAGAAATCCGGTGAAAGAGGAAGGGGCAAGGGAAGAGGTGTTTCCCCTGACGGTTCACGTACAGGCCACAGGGGAGCACCCAAGAAAACCCACTCAATACCGCCCATGTTGTCCAGGACAACAACCCTCACAAATCCAAAAGAACAGGACCAGATAATTACTTGGATGACCTCTCAAGCGTCCAGCAGTGGGTTAAGCAGCACCAGCACATCACGCACGAGGTCCGAGTCCTCAGCCAGTTACAAGGAGCCAGTGGGCACAAAGCTGACACAACCGGCAGCGACACCACGCACACAACTGCCAGATAACCAGTCCTATGAATTACCTCAGGACACAATGGGGTATTCGCAGGAGCTATTCCCAGCCCAACAAACTTCCACCTATGAAAGGTCAATGGAGGAACAGCCAGAAATGTTGTGCCCGGATTCACAACCATTAACTGTGGGAAATGCACCGCGCACTGAAATACAAGGCGAGTCCGAGGAGGACTCGGAAACCCAAATCCCAGAGCAAGTTGGGCAGGAGGGGTTGCAATTGCAGGAGGTCGGCCGACAAGATCTGGAAGACGACGTTGGAGTGAGCTGCGCAGAGGTTGTTCTGGGGAGCTCTACTCCACGGCGGCGGCCCCCCACAATGACATATGACGAGTTTGAGGAGATGGAAGAGGAGGGTATGGACAATGTGGACAGAGACCCAGATTTTATTTGTGAACGAGAACATCGCCGTCGTAGCAGCAGCACAGATGAGTCTGTTGAAGAACCCACTGCTGCACGAGTTCGCCTTGTGCCACAAGGTAGGCGGCGCGCAATTTCAGGCACCACAAGCGTGGAAGTTAGAGTGAGAGGCAAAAGAGGAGGAAACAGAAATCGCCAGCAAGGAGGCAGGTGCTCCAAAGTCTGGGCTTTCTTTGAAGACTGCACTGAGGATGTTACCATGGCGATTTGCAAGGTGTGCAAGACTCGCCTGAGCAGGGGGAAAAGTATTAACAACCTCTCCACCACCAGCATGAGCCGCCACATGCTATCCAAACATCCCACTCTGTGGGCAAACGCGGCAGGACAGGGTACCAGCAACACTGCCTCCCTTGGGTTCACCAGACTCACCACCAGACCCGCCTCAGCAGCAGCAGTAGCCCAGCCATTGCGTGGTTCACAACATTCACAAACATCAGACGACGCTGACACTGTCACTTTCCGGAGTAGTGCTCTTGAGGTCTCCCAGTGTTCATCAAACACAACAACCAACAGCCCTTCCGTGTGCAGCGCTACGGTTCAGTTGTCTGTGTCGGAGATGTTTGAGCGCAAGAGGAAATTGCCAGCAAATGACCCCCGGGCCGTGGCAGTAACAGCCAGCATAGCCAAGCTTCTGGCCTGCGAAATGCTGCCATATCGAGTGGTGGAGACAAACAGCTTCAAGGGCATGATGTCAGTGGCCATCCCACGTTACGTGGTTTCCAGCCGCTACCACTTTGCGCGCTCTGCAGTGCCTGAGTTGCATGAGCACGTGGTCAGCAAAATAACCCGAAGCTTGAAGAATGCCGTTGCCTGCAAGGTTCACCTCACCACTGACACTTGGACGAGTGCGTTCGGCCAGGGTCGATACATCTCCCTTACCGCGCACTGGGTGAACCTTGTGGAGCCTGGCAGCGATTCCTCACCTGCTACGGCGCGGGTGTTGCCCACGCCGCAAACAGCTGCACCGCCGTCCCTCCCACTGGATAACAACAGCAGCACCTACCTCTCTGACTCCTTCTCCTCCAACGCATCTCAAAGCTGTACCTCATCCGGAAACGCTAACCCAGCAGCAGTAGGATCGTGGAAGCAGTGCAGCACAGCTGTTGGCATGCGTCAGCAAGCGTTGCTGAAGCTGATCTGCCTTGGGGATAAGCAGCACACAGGGGAGGAAATTTGGAAGGGAATAAAGGAACAGACGGATTTGTGGCTGGCACCGCTGGACTTGAAACCGGGCATGGTTGTGTGTGATAATGGGAGTAATCTCATTCGCGCTTTAAGGTTGGCTAAGCTGACACACATCCCTTGCCTGGCGCACGTGATGAACCTAGTAGTTCAGCGGTTCCTGAGGACATACCCAGGCGTGGCCGATCTTCTGTTGAAGGTGCGTCGAGTGGCCAAACATTGTAGAAATTCCAGTACTGCTTCGGGGGCACTCGCCAAGATGCAGGAGCGCTTCAATCTCCCCCACCATCGCTTGCTGTGTGATGTCCCTACGCGCTGGAATTCTACGCTGCACATGCTAGCACGCTTTTGTGAGCAGAAGAGTGCAGTGGTCCAGTACATGACGGCGCAGTACCGAGGCGCATCCGGACAGCTGCCAAGCTTCTGTGGATCCGATTGGGCCAACATGTTGGACCTCTGCCAAGTCCTCCAAAATTTTGAGCAATCCACGTTGCTTGTGAGCAGTGACAACTCTTCAGTCAGCATTACCATACCACTGCTGTGTTTACTGAAGAGGTCAATGTTGAAAATCAAGGAAACAGCTGTCATGATGCAACTGGGGGAATCTGAAGGAGAAAACGATCAGCGTGATGGTACCAACATCAGGCCATCCGCCTCAGGGAACGCTGGCCCCAGCAGCTATGACGAAGAAGAGGAGGAGGAACAGCTGGAGTTGGAGCAGGAATTTCATGCCACCACTGACGAGGGCCAGAGCGGTGCACGTTGGACTTCCACAATTCAACGCGAATGGTCAGCAGAAGCAGACCAGGAGGAAGGTGACGACTATGATGCATCACAACAACTATCACAACGCTCACAAGAGGATGATGAGGATTCTGGTAGGACTCTGGCACACATGGCTCAATTCATGCTAGACTGCATTGAACGTGACCCACGCATTGTGCGCATTCTGGACAACACCAATTACTGGGTTTATACCCTTCTGGATCCACGGTACAAACACAATGTTCCAAAACTGCTTGAAGAAAGAGTCAGACAGGTCAAAATGGAAGAATACCAGCAGGCCCTTGTGGAGACTTTAGAGAGGAGATTGACATCCTCCCCCTCCTCTAGCCAGTTGTACGCAGACAGACTGACTTCCGCAAACCCAGGACGACCAGGAGGGCAGCAAACAACGCAAGCCGCAGCTAGTGCCCAAAAGGGAACGGTATCGGCAGTGTCCTTGGAGTGGGAAAATTTTCTGACACCCATGCAGCAGCAGCCCACTGAACAGCAAGCGTGCAGATCCACCCCCAACACCGATCGCCTGGAGAAGATGGTCAAGGACTACATGTCAGATGACGTAGCTGTGTCGAACAATCCATCTGCACCCTTCAACTATTGGGTATCGAAGCTAGACACCTGGCACGAACTGGCAATGTACGCAATAGAGGTGCTGGCTTGCCCGGCAGCCAGCGTTATGTCGGAACGTTGTTTCAGTGCTGCCGGAGGCATCATCACAGATCGGCGTATCCGCCTCTCCACAGAAAATGCAGACCGTCTGACTCAAATTAAAATGAATCAATCCTGGATTGGAAATGACTACGCAACACTCCAGGACCCCAACCAAGTAACATGACCAATGAACATCTGGGATGGTGTAGCATTTCCGGTCCCTGTTTATTGAACCTCTCATCTGTATTACATTTATGACTGCATGGCGGCAAAAAGCATTGCTGCTATATCCGCACGCTTTTTGTCCTCATGCAAGGCCTAGGTTGTTGTGTCTCAAAAACCGTGGCCTTCTCCTCCTGCGCCTGCTCCTGTTCCATCACGTCTGCTGCTGCTGGGTTAGCGTTGCCACGTGGTCCCTGTTTATTGAACCACTTATCTTTATTACATTTATGACTGCATGGCGGTACAAAGCATGCTATCCGCACGCTTCTTGCCCTCATGCAAGGCCTGGGTTGTTGTGTCTCACAAAGCGTGGCCTTCTCCTCCTGCGCCTGCTCCTGTTCCATCACGTCTGCTGCTGCTGGGTTAGCGTTGCCGCGTGGTCCCTGTTTATTGAACCACTTATCTTTATTACATTTATGACTGCATGGCGGTACAAAGCATGCTATCCGCACGCTTCTTGCCCTCATGCAAGGCCTGGGTTGTTGTGTCTCACAAAGCGTGGCCTTCTCCTCCTGCGCCTCCTCCTGTTCCATCACGTGTGCTGCTGCTGGGTTAGCGTTACCGGTCCCTTTTCCTGGAACCTCTTATATGTATTACATTTATGACTGCATGCCGACAAAAAACATGTTACCTGTGCAAAGAAAACAGACGTTTCCCGCATTTGAAAGACAGTTTTCCCTTTGAAACTTTAAAATCGATTTTCTCAAAAACTATAAGCTCTTTTTGCTAATTTTTTTTTCCTCTTGTACCCACTCCCAAGGTGCACATACCCTGTAAATTTGGGGTATGTAGCATGTAAGGAGGCTTTATAAACCACAAAAGTTCGGGTCCCCATTGACTTCCATTATGTTCGGAGTTCGGGTCGAACACCCGAACATCGCGGCCATGTTCGGCCTGTTCGGCCCGAACCCGAACATCTAGATGTTCGCCCAACACTACCTAGCGCTAGTGCTGGGGATCCTTCTGTTCTGTCTTCTGGGATCACGCTAGCCACTTTTCACTAGCGCTGGGGATCCTTCTGTTCTGTCTTCTGGGATCGCGCTAGCCACTTTTCGCTAGCGCTGGGGATCCTTCTGTTCTGCTACTCTGTACCTGGATCACGCTAGCCACTTTTCGCTAGTGCTGTGGATCCTATCTCTCGCTTGTCCCTGTTTTCGTGTGTCTGTCTTGTCTGATTCGAAACGCTTGCTGTAGGCTCGGTGAGGTAACCGTTAAGCAAGCGCTAGCGTTCTCTGTTTCGTGTTTGTCTGTCTATGGTTAGTTAGGCGTGCTTGTCTCTATTGTGCTTATCACGTGGAGACCGCGCATAACCGCGTGCACTGTTGCGAATGAGTGCGGTGTTCGCGGTTAGCTAGCGTTTGTTATTTTCCGTATTTCCTTATTGTATTATTTGCTCTGCCTTTGCTACTCTCGTGCTCCGCCTTGCTGTACCTTGTGTCACGTCTGGCGATCGCACCTCTCGCGATCGCGTTTCTGCTTCTTATCTGCTGTGGTGTGTGCACAGTCGTGGGTTGGCGACTAATTTTATGCACACACGCACAATCTGTCTCTGTGCTCACTCTCAATCGCGTCTCTTGCGATTGCGTTTCTTCCCTTCGTACAATTCCTGTCTGGCGTGTGTGGTAGGGCAGAGGAGCTGCACTCCACAGCTCCACCTGCCAACAGGAATTTCCCTCTGCAGGTGCATAGCACCTAGCCTGGGTGTCCTCAATTATACGCTTGTGGAGGAAATCCGCCGCGTCAGCGCACGTCTGGTGCGCTGACCACTGAGACGATTCCGCAATCGTTACAATAGCCTTGTCTTGGTAGGTTTACAGTTGTGCCATACTCCTTCCATTTCTGAATAATCGCTTGAACAGTGCTCCGTGGGATGTTCAAGGCTTTGGAAATCTTTTTGTAGCCTAATGGTGTGTACACACTTGAAAGATAAATGAAAGATCTTAGACCAATTTTACCACCTTCCATGTAGTATGCGAGCCATACTCTACACAGTCTATTCTATTGAGCTGAACTCCCCA
Source organism: Hyperolius riggenbachi (assembly GCF_040937935.1). NCBI lineage: Eukaryota > Metazoa > Chordata > Amphibia > Anura > Hyperoliidae > Hyperolius > Hyperolius riggenbachi. The sequence goes on along the minus strand of NC_090648.1, from coordinate 156,036,243 downwards.
TCAGATAGAAATCTTTGCAAGATGCTGTACACAAAGATGCTGTACACATTCAAAAGATCAGTACCTGCAAAAAATCTGTTCCTGCAAAATGCATTCATTGTCTATGATATCTGCAGATCCTCATACACACCTTGTTTAACAGACATTCATCTGCATTTCTGACAATCATCTGCAGATCTGAAAATCCATCCTGGTAGATCTGATCTGCAGATGAATGTGGTAAAATTGGTCTAAGATCTTTCATTTATCTTTCAAGTGTGTACACACCATAAGCCTGCTTTAAATTTCTCAATAACTTTATTCCTGACCTGTCTGGTGAGGACTGGACATGGTGTTGTGCTTTCACTATTCTCTTAGACAACCTCTGAGGCCGGCACAGAGAAGCTGTATTTGTACTGACATTAGATTACACACAGGTGCACTCTATTTAGTCATTAGCACTCATCAGGCAATGTCTATGGGCAGCTGACTGCACTCAGACACACACACACACACACACACACACAGGGGGAGGGGGGCATGGCGGAGTGGGATACACGCCAAAAGTCCCGGGGAAAAATCTGGATGTGAAGCAAAACAGCGTTTTAAGGGCAGAAATCACATTGAATGCTAAATTGCAGGCCTAACGTGCTTTCAAACATCTTGCATGTGTATACATCAATCAGGTAGTGTAATTAGACTACTGCTTCACACTGACGCACCAAACTAACTGTGTAATGCACCGCAAGTTACCAGCTGTTTGTGTAGTGACGGCCATACTGGACTACTGCGCAACATGGCGAGATTGCTCTTCCTCACTCAGTGATGTCAGGTAATGTGTGACTGCCTTCTCAACTTTCCATGGCATTGTTAACCACTTCGTCCACAGGTCAGTAGATATACGTCCTCTGGGACTTCATCTAAGCCACAGGTCAGTAGATATACGTCTTGTAGCAGAAGCAGTGCTGTGCAGGATTGGGCTTGCTCCTGTGCACATTTCTGGCACTATCTGATGCAGCACTAATTGGTGAATGGGAATATAAGTTTCCTGAGCTAATGAGATTGATTTTTACTATGAAAAATACTTGTATTTTCTCATTTCATAGTGAAAAACACACTCTGTAGCATTATTTCAGAATCAAATATCTTCACCATAAATTGTGACAGGAACATAATCTAAGTTTTGTGATAAGCAGTAAGAATAGCAAAACAAAATTTGCGTTTTTAATCTACAGTAGCACTTTTTATTTTTAAACTGGAATTGGTAAAACTGAAAAATACATGTTTTTTCTATTTTTTTCTTTGTTTTCCCATTAAAATTCATAGAAAACAAAATAGTTTGAGGGAAAAAATGGCATACAATGAAAGCCTAGTTTGTCTTGAAAAAAACAATATATATTTCATTTCTGTGTCATAAGTAGGGATAAAGTTATTTCTGATTAAATAGGGACATAGCTAAACTGTCAAAACTGCTCTGGTCAATAAGTACAAAACAAGGTCTGGATGCGAAGTGGTTAAAAAGCTTACGTTTTGTTTTTAAATTACATTTTCTACTTGTAGCGGTACTTGTTCAGTACCGCTACAATGAGAATCCTATGGAGGCGGGCAAGTCTGGCATTGTGACCCCGGGTAATGGCCGCGGAATGAGGGATGGAATCCGGTGTGGAGCCTGAGCAATGGCTACCACTACACATCCAAGGAGGGCAGCAGTCAGGCATGCACGCCCGCCCCGAGGTAGTGACCAAAAATAACAATACAGGAGGACTATCGAGGGCTTGCTGTATTTGAAATGAATGTACTTTAAATCCTTTAACGAGAACCAGTTATGGCGGGCAAAGATGACACCACATTCCTTTCACGAGAATCATATGGAGGCGGGCAAGTCTGACATTGTCACCACGGGTAATGGGCGGGAAATGAAGGTTGGATTCCGGCCCGAAGTGGGAGCCTGCTGAGACCCATGCTGTAGCTGCCCTGACCGTGCTTTGCAGACCAGGCATCTGTGATCAGATGGACCCTTGACCCAGCGGAAGACAAACCAAGTCGAAAGCATTTGCCAAGAATGTTTTACGGAGGGCAAGTTTTTTGCCTTTTTTTCAATTGTTTGAAACTGTAGATGGTTGTATTTTTAAATTGTTTGAAAATGTAGATGGTTGTATTTTTAAATTGTTTGAAAATGTAGATGGTTGTATTTTTCAATTGTTTGAAAATGTAGATGGTTGTATTTTTCAACTGTTTAAAACTGTATCCATTCAAGTGCAAGTTATGCACTGACTGCCAGGTATAATGTGCAGTCACAGATTATTATTATTATTATTATTTAGTATTTATATAGCGCCGACATACTATGCAGCGCTGTACAGTGTATATATATCTTGTCACTAACTGTCCCTCAAAGGAGCTCACAATCTAATCCCTACCATTGCCATATGTCTATATTATGTAGTGTAAGTACTGTAGTCTAGGGCCAATTTTTTATTTAGGGGGAGCCAATTAACTTATCCGTATGTTTTTGGAATGTGGGAGGAAACCGGAGTGCCCGGAGGAAACCCACGCAGACACGAAGAGAACATACAAACTCTTTGCAGATAGTGCCCTGGCTGGGATTCGAACCAGGGACTCAGTGCTGCAAGGCGAGAGAGCTAACCACTACGCCACCGTGCTGCCCACAGATGCAGTGAAAGGTATGCAGTGACTGCAAACAGCCGTTTGTGTAGTGACGGGCGTGCTGGACTGGTGCGCACCATGACGAGAGTGCAGGTGATGGTGGCTTTTCAGCCCATATGGTCGCCCGGCTGATGTAGCTGAATGACAGAACAGTGACTGTCCAGCTGATCAAATTTGGTCTGACCACAATGAAACGACGACCTTATTATCTTTGGTGTGCCACCCCCACCCGAGACACTCATATAGCCGGCGGTCATTGCTTCATTGTGATACGCAAGCCCCTTCACTGCGGCAAGGTAATGATCATGAAGGGGGATGGGCACATGTACATGCCTTTTGTTTTTTTGTTGCAGCCGCCTGCAGTTCAGCCAGAAAAATTAGGCAGGCATGTGCACGCCCCAGAAAAATTAGTATAGCGGCCGCTGCTAGCAGCGGCCTTAAAAATTCTGGAATCCGCCTAGAGTCCTGGACCCTGGTGGTGGTGGCGGAGAAGGCAATCAAGCGGCCTGCAGGCAGAGATGCTGTGTGTGGGGACTGACTTAGTCTTCGGTCGTGCAATAGCCCTCAGGGATCCATGCCTCGTCCATTTTGATAAAGGTCAGGTACTGAACACTGTCATGACTTAGGCGACTTCTCTTCTCAGTGACAATGCCTCCAGCTGCACTGAAGGTCCTTTCTGACAGGACGCTTGCGCCACAGGTCAAGCATGCGCAACCAGTAGAGCAAGGGTTCATCGTCGCTGCTCGCAGTCACAGTGTGTACATCCACACTTAAGGCCAGGTAGTCGGCTACCTGCCGGTCCAGGCGTTAATGGAGGGTGGATCCCGAAGGGCTACTGCGAGGCGTTGGACTAAAGAATGTCCGCATGTCCGACATCACCCCGAGATCGCTGGAGCGTCCTGTCCTTGCCTGCGTGGACTGGTGAGGAGGAGGAGGAGGAACACTGCCAGTGGTACCTTTATTTCGTTATACTGTCACATCACCCTTAAATGCATTGTAAAGTATCATTGACAGCTCGTTCTGCAAGTGCTGCATCCTTTCCGCCTTGTGTTGAGTTGCTAACAGGTCTGCCACTTTGTGCCTGTACCGAGGGTCTAGTAGCGTGGCCACCCAGTACAGGTCATTCGCCTTGAGTTTTTTGATACGGGGGTCCCTCAACAGGCTGGACAACATGAAAGAGGCCATCTGCACAAAGTCGGATCCAGACGTACTCTCCATCTCCTTTTGCTCTTCCACAGTGACATCACGCAACTCCTCTTCCCCCCCCCCCAGCCACGAACAATACCACGGGAACGTGGAGCAGCAGAAGCCCCCTGTGACGGCTGCTGCAGTTGTTCTTCTGCCGCTGCCGCCTCTTCCTCCTCCACAGAAACACCTTCCTCATAATCATCCGAGTCTGACTCCTCTCCTTCCCCACACGACTCCTCCTCTTCCTCCTTCTCCCCCCTCTGTGGTGCAACAGGTGTTGAGGAAACCTGTGGTTCGGCTGAAAATTGGTCCCACGACTCCTCCTGCCGTAGCTGTTCCTGTTCCCGCTCCTCCACAGCTTCATCCACCACTCTACGCACGGCACGCTACAGGAAGTAAGCGTAGGGGATCAAGTCGCTGATGGTGCCTTCAGCGCGACTCACCAGGTTGGTCACCTCTTCAAGCGGCCGCATGGTCCTGCATGCATTTCGCATCAGTGTCCAGCTGTTGGGCCACAACATCCCCATCTTCCCAGATTGTGTCCTTCTACTGTAGTTGTACAGGTACTGGGTGACGGCTTTCTCCTGGTCTAGCAGGCGAGAGAACATGAGCAGGGTGGAATTCCAGCGAGTCGAGCTATCGCATATCAAGCGTCTCACCGGCAAGTGGTTTTTCCGCTGAATGTCCGCAAAGCGTGCCATGGCCGTATAAGACCGCCTGAAATGCCCACACAACTTCCTGGTCTGCTTCAGGACGTCCTCTAAGCCTGGGTACTTTGAGACAAATCTTTGCACGACCAGATTCAGCACATGTGCCATGCAGGGTACATGTGTCAGCTTTCCCAAATTCAAAGCGGAAAGGAGATTGCTGCCGTTGTCACACACCACGTTGCCGATCTCCAGCTGGTGCGGGGTCAGCCATTGCTCCACCTGTTTGTTAAGAGCAGCCAGGAGAGCTGCTCCAGTGTGACTCTCCGCTTTGAGGCAAGACATGTCTAAAATTGCGTGACACCTTCGTACCTGGCATGCAGCGTAGGCTCTGGGGAGATGAGGCTGTGTAGCTGGAGAGGAAGAGGAGATGGCAGCACTGCTAGAGTTCAACTGACACTCAGCTGAGGAGGAGGAGGTTGACAGCGAAGAGGATGTAGCTGGAGGAGAAGGAGAGAAGGTGGCAGGAGGCCTGCCTGCAAGCCGTGGAGGTGTGACAAATCGGTCTGCTGAACAGCCACGTACTCCCTGCTTGCTGCCATCGGTCACCAGGTTGACCCAATGGGCTGTGTACGTAATGTAGCGGCCCTGCCCGTGCTTGGCAGACCAGGCATCCGTGGTCAGGTGGACCCTTGACCCAACGCTCTTCGCAATAGATGACACCACTTGCCTCTGAACTGCACGGTACAGTTTGGGTATGGCCTTTCGTGAAAAATAAGTGCGGCCTGGTATCTTCCACTGTGGTGTCCCAATGGCCACAAATTTACGGAAAAGCCTCTGACTCCACCAGCTTGTATGGTAATAGCTGGCGAGCTAATAGTTCCGCCACACCAGCTGTCAGACGCCGGGCAAGAGGGTGACTGGCCGAAATTGGCTTCTTCCGCTCAAAGACTTCCTTCACTGACAGCTGGCTACTGCTGTGGGCAGAGGAGCAGGAACCGCTCAAGGGCAGAGGCGGTGTGAAGGAGGGTGGCTGTGAAGGTTCAAGGGAGAAAGCGGATGAAGACAATGCACCTGAAGGTGGAAGAGGAGAAGGAGGGTGGCTTGTCTTTTGAGGGGTGCTGCTTTTCCTCAGGTGTTCTTCCCATAGTTGTTTGTGCCTTCTCTCCAGGTGCCTTCGTAAGGCACTTGTCCCTACGTGAGAGTTGGCCTTTCCACGGCTCAATTTTTGCTGGCAGAGACAACAGATGGCTTTGCTCTGATCTGAGACACACACGTTAAAAAATTTCCAAACCGCTGAGCCCCCCTGGTGTGATGGCGCTACGGTGGCATCAGCAGCTGACGTTGAAGGGCATGTTGGCTGGCTGGCCATAGCTGGCGATACATGGCGCCGGACACTGCCCCCAGCTGTTTCTGAGGACGAGCTCCCTCTGCTTCTATCATGGAGTCGTCTCCTCCTACTCCTCTCTGGCTCCCCCTCTGAACTGTCCCCCTAGTCATCTCCTCTATTGGGAACATACAGGGCATCCGTATAATCGTCATCATAATCCTCCTGCCTAGCTTCGCATTCCTCAAACAACTCCACAACTGCACCAACTTCAGGTGGTTTATCATGCCCCTCCTCACACATTACGTCCATACTATCGCCACCTAACTCAGACGTATGAGGTGGTGTACCTGCGCCTTTTTCTTGTTGTTGCAGTAGTGGCTGTGAATCAGTGATTTCACCACCACCACCACCAAATAACTCCTGCGAAGTGTCAAATGCAGCGGATGTGGTGCTTGTACTAGCGCTGGTAGCACTGGCTGCGGGAGATGAGGTCTTCTGTGTTAACCACTTCCCGACCGCCCAACGCACAGAGGCGGCCGGGAAGTGGACCCCGCAAGGACCGCCGCATGCACAGAGGCGGCGGTCCTTGTAGGGGCATGGGCGGCGCGATTGCGTCATTTGTGACGCGATCGGCCGCCGGGACTGGCTCCGCCCACCTCGCGCTGTAACCCGCCGGCCGTTCGGAAGCGCCGGCGGGTTACTAGCACCCGGATCGCCGCGTACAAAGTGTATAATACACTTTGTAATGTATACAAAGTGTATTATACAGGCTGCCTCCTGCCCTGGTGGTCCCAGTGTCCGAGGGACCACCAGGGCAGGCTGCTGCCAACCTAGTCTGCACCCAAGCACACTGATTTCCCCCCCCTGCCCCCTGATCGCCCACAGCACCCCTCAGACCCCCCCCTGCACACCCCCCAGACCACTGTTTGCACCCAATCACCCCCCTAATCACCCATCAATCACTCCCTGTCACTATCTGTCAACGCTATTTTTTTTTATTCCCTAAACTGCCCCCTGCTCCCTCCTGATCACCCCCCCTCAGATTCTCCCCAGACCCCCCCCCCCCCCCTGTGTACTGTATGCATCTATCCCCCTGATCACCTGTCAATCACCTGTCAATCACCCATCAATCACCCCCTGTCACTGCCACCCATCAATTAGCCCCTAACCTGCCCCTTGCGGGCAATCTGATCACCCACCCACACCAATAGATCGCCCGCAGATCCGACGTCAGATCACCTCCCAAGTGCAGTGTTTACATCTGTTCTCTACCCTAAACACCCACTAATTACCCATCAATCACCCCCTATCACCACCTGTCACTGTTACCCATCAGATCAGACCCTAATCTGCCCCTTGCGGGCACCCAATCACCCGCCTACACGCTCAGATTGCCCTCAGACCCCCCCCCCCTTATCAATTCGCCAGTGCAATATTTACATCTGTTCTTCCCTGTAATAACCCACTGATCACCTGTCAATCACCCATCAATCACCCCCTGTCACTGCCACCCATCAATCACCCTCTGTCACTGCCACCCATCAATCAGGCCCTAACCTGCCCCTTGCTGGCAATCTGATCACCCACCCACACCAATAGATCACCCGCAGATCCGACGTCAGATCACCTCCCAAGTGCAGTGTTTACATCTGTTCTCTACCCTAAACACCCACTAATTACCCATCAATCACCCCCTGTCACTGCTACCTATCAGATTAGACCCCTATCTGCCCCTAGGGCACTCAATCACCCGCCCACACCCTCAGACCCCAGCCCTGATCACCTCGCCAATGCATTGCTTGCATCTATTCCCCCCTCTAATCACACCTTGAGACGCCCATCAATCACCTCCTGTCACCCCCTAGCACACCTACCCATCAGATCAGGCCCTAATTTGCCCCGTGTGGGCTCCTGATCACTCGGCCAAACCCTCAGATCCCCCTCAGACCCCCTTCTGATCACCTCCCCAGTGCATTGATTGCATCTATTTTCCCCTCTAACCACCCCCTGAGACACCCATCAATCACCTCCTGTCACCCCCCTAGCACTCCTATCCATCAGATCAGGCCCAATACAACCTGTCATCTAAAAGGCCACCCTGCTTATGACCGATTCCACAAAATTCGCCCCCTCATAGACCACCTGTCATCAAAATTTGCAGATGCTTATATCCCTGAACAGTCATTTTGAGACATTTGGTTTCCAGACTACTCACGGTTTTGGGCCCCTAAAATGCCAGGGCGGTATAGGAACCCCACAAGTGACCCCATTTTAGAAAAAGACACCCCAAGGTATTCTGTTAGGTGTATGACAAGTTCATAGAAGATTTTATTTTTTGTCAAAAGTTAGCGGAAATTGATTTTTATTGTTTTTTTTTCACAAAGTGTCATTTTTCACTAACTTGTGACAAAAAATAAAATCTTCTATGAACTCGCCATACACCTAACGGAATACCTTGGGGTGTCTTCTTTCTAAAAATGGGGTCACTTGTGGGGTTCCTATACTGCCCTGGCATTTTAGGGGCCCTAAACCGTGAGGATTAGTCTAGAAATCAAATGCCTCAAAATGACCCGTGAATAGGACGTTGGGCCCCTTAGCGCACCTAGGCTGCAAAAAAGTGTCACACATGTGGTACCGCCGTACTCAGGAAAAGTAGTATAATGTGTTTTGGGGTGTATTTTTACACATACCCATGCTGGGTGGGAGAAATCTCTCTGTAAATGGACAATTGTGTGTAAAAAAAAATCAATCAATTGTCATTTACAGAGATATTTCTCCCACCCAGCATGGGTATGTGTAAAAATACACCCCAAAACACATTATACTACTTCTCCTGAGTACGGCGGTACCACATGTGTGGCACTTTTTTACACCCTAAGTACGCTAAGGGGCCCAAAGTCCAATGAGTACCTTTAGGATTTCACAGGTCATTTTTGTTTCAAGACTACTCCTCACGGTTTAGGGCCCCTAAAATGCCAGGGCAGTATAGGAACCCCACTAATGACCCCATTTTAGAAAGAAGACACCCCAAGGTATTCCGTTAGGAGTATGGTGAGTTCATAGAAGATTTTATTTTTTGTCACAAGTTAGCGGAAAATGACACTTTGTGAAAAAAAACAATTAAAATCAATTTCCGCTAACTTGTGACAAAAAAATAAAATCTTCTATGAACTCACCATACACCTAACGGAATACCTTGGGGTGTCTTCTTTCTAAAATGGGGTCATTAGTGGGGTTCCTATACTGCCCTGGCATTTTAGGGGCCCTAAACCGTGAGGAGTAGTCTTGAAACAAAAATGACCTGGGAAATCCTAAAGGTACTCATTGGACTTTGGGCCCCTTAGCGTACTTAGGGTGTAAAAAAGTGCCACACATGTGGTACCGCCGTACTCAGGAGAAGTAGTATAATGTGTTTTGGGGTGTATTTTTACACATACCCATGCTGGGTGGGAGAAATATCTCTGTAAATGACGATTGATTTTTTTTACACACAATTGTCCATTTATAGAGAGATTTCTCCCACCCAGCATGGGTATGTGTAAAAATACACCCCAAAACACATTATACTACTTTTCCTGAGTACGGCGGTACCACATGTGTGGCACTTTTTTACACCCCAAGTGCACTAAGGGGCCCAAAGTCCAATGAGTACCTTTAGGATTTCACAGGTCATTTTGCGACATTTGGTTTCAAGACTACTCCTCACGGTTTAGGGCCCCTAAAATGCCAGGGCAGTATAGGAACCCCACAAATGACCCCATTCTAGAAAGAAGACACCCCAAGGTATTCCGTTAGGCGTATGGTGAGTTCATAGAAGATTTTATTTTTTGTCACAAATTAGCGGAAAATGACACTTTGTGAAAAAAAACAATTAAAATCATTTTCCGCTAACTTGCGACAAAAAATAAATTCTATGAACTCGCCATACTCCTAACGGAATACCTTGGGGTGTCTTCTTTCTAAAATGGGGTCATTAGTGGGGTTCCTATACTGCCCTGGCATTTTAGGGGCTCTAAACCGTGAGGAGTAGTCTTGAAACAAAAATGACCTGTGAAATCCTAAAGGTACTCATTGGACTTTGGGCCCCTTAGCGCAGTTAGGGTGCAAAAAAGTGCCACACGTGGTATCGCCGTACTCAGGAGAAGTAGTATAATGTGTTTTGGGGTGTATTTTTACACATACCCATGCTGAGTGGGAGAAATCTCTCTGTAAATGGACAATTGTGTGTAAAAAGAAAATCAAACAATTGTCATTTCCAGAGATATTTCTCCCACCCAGCTTGGGTATGTGTAAAAATACACCCCAAAACACATTATACTACTTCTCCTGAGTACGGCAATACCACATGTGTGGCACTTTTTTGCAGCCTAACTGCGCTAAGGGGCCCAAAGTCCAATGAGCACCTTTAGGCTTTACAGGGGTGCTTACAATTTAGCACCCCCCAAAATGTCAGGACAGTAAACACACCCCACAAATGACCCCATTTTGGAAAGTAGACACTTCAAGGTATTCAGAGAGGAGCATTTTTTTTGTCGCAAGTTAGAAGAAATTGAACCTTTTTTTTTTTTTTTTTTTGTCACAAAGTGTCATTTTCCGCTTACTTGTGACAAAAAATAATATCTTCTATGAACTCACTATGCCTCTCAGTGAATACTTTGGGATGTCTTCTTTCCAAAATGGGGTCATTTGGGGGGTATTTATACTATCCTGGAATTCTAGCCCCTCATGAAACATGACAGGGGGTCAGAAAAGGCAGAGATGCTGGAAAATGGGAAAATTCACTTTTTGCACCATAGTTTGTAAACGCTATAACTTTTACCCAAACCAATAAATATAGGCTGAATGGGTTTCTTTTTATCAAAAACATGTTTGTCCACATTTTTCGCGCTGCATGTATACAGAAATTTTACTTTATTTGAAAAATGTCAGCACAGAAAGTTAAAAAAAATCATTTTTTTGACAAAATTCATGTCTTTTTTGATGAATATAATAAAAAGTAAAAATCGCAGCAGCAATCAAATAGCACCAAAAGAAAGCTTTATTAGTGACAAGAAAAGGAGCCAAAATTCATTTAGGTGGTAGGTTGTATGAGCGAGCAATAAACCGTGAAAGCTGCAGTGGTCTGAATGGAAAAAAAGTGCCTGGTCCTTAAGGGGGTAAAGCCCACGGTCCTCAAGTGGTTAAATACTCAAGCACGTCCTCACAATTTTGGGAAGTGATGGCACGTGCCTTCTTCTGAGCACTGTACTTCGGTCCAGATCTGCACGAAATCACAGCAACACCACCTCGCACAGACCTGCCAGTGCCAGGTGGCCTTCCTCTACCTCTTCCTCTACCTGGTTTGTCCATTTTGTCCATCTCGGGGGGAAGCTAGGTATATGCAGTGAGGTGAGTTCACTCAACAGAAAAGGTAGATATGCAGTGAGGTGAGTTCACTCAACCCAAAGGTAGCTATATATGCAGTGAGGTGAGTTCACTCAACCCAAAGGTAATTATATATGCAGTGAGGTGAGTTCACTGAACACAAAAGGTAGCTATGTGCAGTGAGGTGAGTTCACTCAACCCAAAGGTAGTTATATATGCAGTGAGGTGAGTTCACTAAACACAACAGGTAGTTAGATGCAGTCAGCTGAGTTCACTCAACACAAAGGTAGTTATATATGCAGTGAGGTGAGTTCACTCTACAGAAAAGGTAGATATGCAGTGAGGTGAGTTCACTCAACTTAAAAGGTAGTTATATGCAGTGACGCAAGTTCACTCAACACAAAAGGTAGTTATGTGCAGCGAGGTGGGTTCACTCAACACAAACGTAGGTGTATGCAGTGATGAGGTGGGTTAACTAAACACAACAGGTACTAGTAGTAGGTAAATGCAGTACTGGGTAGGTAGTACAATGTGCAGCTCCCTGTCACACACACAGGTGTCACTGAATGTGCTGCTGAATGCTGGTGGGCTGCTGGCAGTGGTACACACACATTATGAATTAGCAATGCTGTCTAAGCAACACAAGTGTATCACACACACAGGTAGTAGTCACTGAATGTGCTGCTGCTGCTGGCAGTGGGACACACAGTGGCCTAGTGCACACCAGAGCGGTTCGGCTGCGTTTTGCGATCCGCTTGCGGATGTGGAAATGCTTGAGTAATGTATCTCAATGGGGTGGTTCACACCAGAGTGGGAGGCGTTTTGCAGAAACGCATACTTACGGGCGGCTGCAGATTTTGGATTGCGGTCGCGTTTCTGCCTCAATGTTAAGTATAGGAAAAACGCAGACCGCTCTGAAAAACGGCACTTCAGAGCGGTTTTGCCAGCTTTTTTGTTACAGAAGCTGTTCAGTAACAGCTTTACTGTAACAATATCTGAAATCTACTACACCAAAACCGCTACACAAAACCGCAAAACGCTAGCTGAAACGCTACAGAAAAAGAAGAAAAAGCGTTTCAAAATCTGCTAGCATTTTGCGGATCTGCTAGCGGTTTTTGGTGTGCACCAGGCCAGTATGCATTAGCAATGCTGTCTAAAAAACACAAGTGTCTCACACACACAGGTAGTCACTGAATGTGCTGCTGCTGGCAGTGGGACACACAGTATGAATTAGCAATGCTGTCTAAAAAACACAAGTGTCAGTTTCAAACACAGAAAAAAAAATTGATCACACGAGCAGGATGAGCTCTGAAAAGAGCTTTTCTGGGGCGCTATTATAGCAATAAGATTCAGCTAAGCAAGCTAAGAAGGCAAGAGCCTGACTAATCTGTCCCTAGGAGAACAAGTCTGCAGCAGCTGTCCCTATTCTGTCTCTAGCAGGCACACGAGTGAGGCTAATGGCCGCCGGAGCCTGCCTTATATAAGGGGGGGGGGGGGGGGGCTCCAGGGCTTAGTATAGCCGGATTGGCTACAATGCGCCTGCTGACTGTGATGCAGAGGGTCAAAGTTGACCCTCATAGAGCATTATGGGGCGAATTGAACTTCCGGGAAAGTTCGCCTTCGCCGGCGAAGGCGAACCACCCGATGTTCGCCTGGAAGCGTTCGCCGGCGAACCATTCGGCCCATCTCTAACACACACACACACATATAATTTTGATCTTTGATTCACACCAAATGAATGCGTCTGTGTGAATATAAAAATAGCATTCTTCCTAGGTTGTGTTTTAGCTCTCATTACATGCAGTTGATAAGATTGCAATATCACTATTGTGTAATTAGTGTGAGTGATAGTCAAATAAGTATGCTGTAGTTTGTGTAATAAAACATGTTTGATCCAGGACATTTTTCAAAAGGAAATATATTTTGTGAGCAAAGTAAATGACATAACAGGACAGAGCAGCAAAATAGATTCAGCACTTCATATAGAATCATTTTGCAAACTAAGATCCATGTGGTCAATTTACCACTTCCTTACCAGAAGACTTTTTGGTTAAGAAACGGGGCTCACTGACGTCACGCTGCACTTCGCTCATCTTTCTTGCCATTTGCGTCACTCTCCTATTGCTGCAGCCCACTCACTCTGTTGTCAGTATGACAGCGGAGCTCTGTAAGCCGGTCAGTAGGGATGATCGGAAGGAGCAAATTCCGTTCCGCCGGAATTCGCAGATTCTGCCAGAGCTGAATTCCGTCGCTATGAACATTCAGCCGGATTTTTACGAAATTTCGCGGAATTCCGGATTCCGGCGGAAAAATTAAAAATATCACAAATGGAACCTTGTTTATGCTATATAGTAGCCCTTAGACCCTATTGATTGTTCCTTTAGTCCCTTTTCTCCCTTCCTCGTCTTCCAGGGAATTGTAGGATTTCAAAAGCCAGCTCACATACCTTGGCCGGGAACTGAACCCAGGTCTTGGCCGGGAATTGAACCCAGTTCTAGTGCTTGGTAGGTAGCTCTCTTCACCACTATACCACCACCAACACTACATGCTGAAGCCAGCCTAGCATGTACCATTATGATATATCCAAGAGAAAAATTAGCTTGCTTAGGGATTTGTAGGATGCCAAAAGCCAACTCACATACATTGGCCGGGCCCAGGAATTGAACCCAGGCCCACCGCTCTGTAGGCTGCTATCCTAACTATTATACCACCAACACAACACACTACAATGCTACATGCTGAAGCCAGCCTAGCATGTACCATTGTGATATATCCAAGAGAAAAATGAGCTTTCTTAGGGAATTGTAGGATTTCAAAAGCCAGCTTAGATACATTGGCCGGGAATTGAACTCAGGTCTAGTGCTCAGTAGGCTGCTATCCTAACCATTGGTTAGGATAGCAGCCTACAGAGCGGTAGCCCTGGGTTCAATTCCTGGGCCTGGCCAATGTATGTGAGTTGGCTTTTGAAATCCTACAATTCCCTAAGCAAGCTCATTTTTCTCTTGGATATATCACAATGGTACATGCTAGGCTGGCTTCAGCATGTAGCATTGTAGTGTGTTGTGTTGGTGGTATAATGGTTAGGATAGCAGCCTACAGAACGGTAGGCCTGGGTTCAATTCCTGGGCCTGGCCAATGTATGAGAGTTAGCTTTTGAAATCCTACAATTCCCTAAGCAAGCTCATTTTTCTCTTGGATATATCATAATGGTACATGCTAGGCTGGCTTCAGCATGTAGGGTTGGTGGTGGTATAGTGGCGAAGAGAGCTACCTACCGAGCACTAGACCTGGGTTAAAATCCCAGCCAAGACCTGGGTTAAATTCCCGGCCAAGGTATGTAAGCTGGCTTTAGAAACCCTACAATTCCCTGGGAGACGAGACCCTACTCCCTCCGAAATTCATTTTGTTCCGCGGAAATTCTGAATTAGGGCTATAGCAATTCCGTTCCGTCGTTTCGGAACTGGAATCACCAAATTCCTGAATGACAGTCTTTACAAACCTGGACCTTTGACATTTGTTTTAGAGACTATAGCAAGCTCCTTTCACACTGTGCAGGTTGCATTACAATACGATTGCACTGCTGAAAGTCACACCGCGTGGTAGATGCATGGTGCGACTATTTGGTAAAGGATAGGGATATATACCGTGTAAATACGGGGAGAGGCAGCACACGGTTGTACAACATAGCACAAGGTTATACATGCAAATAGGGTATAACATGCATCATGCCATTTAACAGGGATCCAGAAATTCAAGTCGGAGTTGGTCCATGGGAAGGGTGTCATTGTTGGTGTTGTAAGAAGGACACACTAAAAAGGGACACATAAGGTAGGGCTCTAGAAAAGTTGCTCGGCTGAGCGAGTTAATGTGTGGTAGATGGGTTGATAGGCCATTTTAAAGGAGGTGTGTTTTAAGGACTTGCTTGAAGGTGAGGAAGGAAGGGGCGAGTCTGAGGGGGTTGGGAGTTCCATAGGGTGGGGGCAGCTCTTGAGAAGTCCTGTAGGCGTGCACTAGAGTGGAAAATGTGCAGGGCGGTCAGGCGGAGATCATTGGAGGGCCAGAGGGAGCGGGCATGCATATATCTGTGGACGAACTCAGAGATGTAGGTTGGGCAGGTCTTGTGCACAGATTTGTAGGCCAGGCACAGAATCTTAAAACTGATCCTGAAGCAGATAGGGAGCCAGTGTAGGGCTTTGCAGAGGGAGATGTGGAAGCAGAATGGTGGGAAGAATGGATGAGTCTAGCTGCTGCATTCATGACTGATTGAAGGGGTGGAATGCGGTTTAACCCCTTAACGACTGCTCAACCCCAGTCGGCGTGAGCAGCGTGGCAGCCCCAGGACCACTCCACGCCAATTGGCAGGAAATGCTAGTGGCGGGGATTGCAGGAGATCACACACGCCGATGTGCACGCATCTCTGCATAAATGACAGAGCTCCGCTCCGCCATCAGTCTCCCAGAGGCGATCGCCGCTAGGAGACTGTTAGACGGCAAAAACGCCATCTATTTACTATGCACAGTGCTGCGATCTATGGCAGCGCTGTAGTGGGGGCAACCATGTGACACAGCTGTCCTTCTCGGCTGCAGGGAAGAGATCCGCTGTCATAGGCTGAAGCCTATGACAGCCGATCGCGCTGATTGGATAGCGGGGGGAGGGAGAAAAAAAATATTTTAAAAATAGCCATATTTATTATAAAAGAAATAAATCGTTATAAAAAAATAAACATCCTGGCAACAATCTTAGCCCACCAACAGAGAGCTCTGTTGATGGGCAGAAAAAGGGGGTGGGGGGAAATCACTTGTGTGCTAAGTT
Organism: Hyperolius riggenbachi; assembly: GCF_040937935.1. NCBI lineage: Eukaryota > Metazoa > Chordata > Amphibia > Anura > Hyperoliidae > Hyperolius > Hyperolius riggenbachi. The sequence goes on along the minus strand of NC_090648.1, from coordinate 156,020,256 downwards.
GTCCGGCCCTGCAGCGAGGCCTTAAAGCTGCAGTGGCCTATATTGCAAAAAAATGGTCTGGTCACTAGGGGGGTTTAAGAGGTTAAAGGGAACCTTAACTTAGAGGGATATGGATGTTTCCTTTTAAATAATACCAGTTGCTTGTCAGTCCTGCTGATCTCTTTGGCTGCAGTGGTGGCTGAATCACAGACCTGAAACAAGCATGCAGCTAATCCAGTCTGACTTCAGTCAGAGCACCTGATCTGCCTGCTTGTTGAGGGGCTGGGGCTAAAAGTATTAGAGACACAGGATCAGCAGGAGAGTCAGGCAACTGGTATTATTTTAAAAGGAATAATCCATATCCTTCTCAGTTTAGGTTCCCTTTAAAGGGAGGCCTGACATTAGGGCATTGCAATAGTCAAGGCGGGAGATGATGAGGGCATGGATGAGAAGCTTGGTAGTCCAGGGTCAGCAAGGGGCAAATTTTGGAGATGTTGCGATAGTGGAAATTGCAGGCTCTGGTAACATTTTGGATGTGGGGGCTGAAGCAGAGAGCAGAGTCCAGGGTGACACCCAGGCAGTGGGCCTGGGAAGTAGGGCAGATGGTCATGCTGTTGATCGTGATGTGAATATCCAAGAGAGATGATGGAGCGCGGGGCAGGAAAATCAGCACAGATTTATCCAAACTAAGCATCAGGAACCTAGTTGAGATCCAGGAGGAGTTAGTCGAGAGGCAGGGCGGGAAAGATTGTGGGTTTGGAGATAGATCTGAGAATCATGGTCATACAGGTGGTATTTGAAGCCCAGGGAGGAGATGACTTTGCAATACAGGAGGTGTAAATTGAGAACAGTAGGGGGGGGGGGGGGGCAGAACAGAGCCATGGGGCACTCCATCTGAGATGAAAGAGGGTGTTGAGGAGGAACCATGGAAAGAGGTTGTGAAGAGGTGATCAGAGAGGTATATTGAATAGTGTTGATCGAACACCAAAATGTTCGGGTTCGGTTCGGTTCGATCAAACGTCGCCCGATATTCAGCATGTTCAGGCCGAATTCCGAACCCAATGCAAGTCATTGGGGACCCGGATATTTCTGCTTTGCAGGCCAGAAAAACCTTAAAAATGAGGGAAACTTCTGCAAAATGGCTTGGGAATAGTGGGGGGCGCTGTCGTAGAACTACCAACGGGACCGGCAACGTTAACCCCGCAGCACACAGGATGGAAGAGGAGGTGCAGGAGGAGAAGGCCACGCTTTGTGACACAACCCAGGCCTGGCATGGCGACAAAATACATGCGTACAGCAAAGTATTTTGTCGCCATGCAGTGATAAATATAATAGAATGAGATATTCCTTAAAAAGCGAGCGGCAACGCTAACCCAGCACACAGGATGGAAGAGGAGGTACTACAGGAGAGCAAGACCACGCTTTGTGAGTGACACAACCCAGGCCTGGCATGGCGACACAATGCAGGCGTAACTGAAGCGTTGCTGCAACTTGGTGAGTGCGGCCGAAGCAGCACTGGACTTTAGGAAATGTTTGGCCACTCGCCGCACCTTCAGCAGAAGATCCGCCACGTTTGGGTATGTCCTCAGAAACCGCTGAACAACTAGGTTCAGAACGTGGGCCAGGCAAGGGGTGTGTCTCAACTTTGCCAACTGTAAGGCGCGAATGACATTGCTCCCATTATCACACACAACCATGCCTGGTTCCAGGTGCAGCGGCGCCAGCCACAACTGGGTCTGTTCCTTGATTGCCTTCCAAATTTCTGCACCGTTGTGCTGCTTATCTCCAATGCAGATCAGCTTCAGTAAGGCTTGAAGCTTGCTGATGCATGGCAACGCTCCTGTTGCTGGGTTAGGGATGCCGGATGAGGTAGAGCTTGGAGAGGCAGTGGAGGAGAAGGAGCCAGAGAGGTCGCTGTTGTCATTGACTCGCAGGGAAGCAGGTCCGGCAATTTGCAGCGTTGGCAACATCTGTGCCGTAGCAGGTGAGGAGTCGCTGCCAGGCTCCACAAGGTTCTCCCAGTGCGCCGTAAGGGAGATGTACCGACCCTGGCTAAACGCATTCGTCCAGGTGTCAGTGGTTAGGTGAACCTTGCAGGCAACGGCATTTTTCAGGTTTCGGGTGATTTTGCCGACCACGTGATCATGTAATGCTGTCACTGGACAAAGTGGACGGTCAGTGCGGCAGCACAGAAGGACCATGACAACTCACTGATACTGATAGATTATATGCATCCGTGGACCCAGGCAGTGGGAACGCAGATTTTAGTACCTAAACACACGATACAACATGTTTTCCGGGGTCTGAGGCACATACAGATCGTCCCGATCATCATCATCATAGAACTCTCCTGACCCCCCCACCTCTGCCACCCCAACATCCCCAGACACAGACCCCTCATCGTCCTCAACATTAACTTGAGATGCTGGCCTGAGCCCAACCTCCTCCTCCACATCAGGCCCCATCATTTCCTCAAAGGCAGCCCTGAATAATCACCCTGGCACCGGACCGAGGGACACAACGCTCTCGTCCGGGGAGGGCTGCTGTTGATCACTGGCTGCTGGAGTGGATGTTAAAACTTGCGGGGCGTTGGCTGTTGCTGTTGTTGGGAGTGCTGCTCATAGCGGAGGTCTGTGAGGAACTCATGGTGGGCTCATATGTGTGCGGTGGAGTACAGCTCATCAGAACAACCTCTGCGCACCTGGTGGTATGCAAGTGATCCCACTTAGCAGCACTGAAAGTGTTTTTTTAATAAACAATACTCAGCAAAAGTCACAGAATATATTTGTGGATTGGTGGTACGCAAGTGATCCCACTTGGCGGCACTGAAGGTGTTTTTTTTAATAAACAATATGCAGCAAAAGTCACATGATAATACGTGTGGATTGGTGGTACGCAACTACGCAAGTGATCCCACTTGGCGGCACTGAAAGTGTTTTTTTAATAAACAATATGCAGCAAAAGTCACATGAAAATACGTGTGGATTGGTGGTACACAAGTGATCCCACTTGGCGGCACTGAAAGTGTTCTTTTAATAAAAAATATGCTACAAAAGTCACTGAAAATACGTGTGGATTTTTAACAGCCCTGTGGGTGCTGCAGCTGCTGTCAGCGGTGAGGCTGGGGCCCTGTGGCTGGCCTGGCTGGCAGTGAGGCCCTGTGGGTGCTGCTGTCAGCGGTGAGGCTGGGGCCCTGTGGCTGGCCTGGCTAGCAGTGAGGCTCTGTGGGTGCTGCTGTCAGAGTGAGGCTGGGGCACTGTGGCTGGCCTGGAGAACAGTGAGGCTCTGTGGGTGCTACTGTCAGCGGTGAGGCTTGAGGCTGGGGTCCTGTGGCTGGCACTGGCAGACAGTACGCTACGCTAAACTCCCTACCTACCCAAAGCAAACCCCAAAGCAAATGGCGCCGATCACGCGCGGTCGGGTATTTATGCACCCGAACACGTGACCCGCTCGGCCAATCACAGCGCGAGACGTGCGTTCGACCGAACGTAAGGCCACGTTCGGCCGAACGTTCGGTCAAGGACAAGTTCGAGCCACGTGGCCGAGCATCCATCACGGACACTGAGGTGTTCGGATGGTGTTCGCCTCGAACACCACAAAATTTGCCGAATCCCGAACAGTGGCGAACACAGGAATAAAATAATACAGTGAGCTTAAACCATGCATAACTCCTATTGCCATGATAGGTAATTATATAACACATTTTTCTTAATAGTAAAATACACTATAAATTATTTTTTCCTATGTCACTGCCATTTTAAAAAAAATAGGTAGGGAAAAATCTAACAGATCTGAGAGGTTTTGGACAAGTCTATCTCCTCATGGGGGATCCCTAGGGCCCATTCACACTTGCTGATCGCAAAACGCTAGCGATTTTACTAGCATTTTGCTCTGGTGTTTTTTGGCGATAAACGACAAAAAAGTAGCATTCACACCTGGCGATTTTTTAAGCGATCGCGTTTTGTGCTTTTATAGCACTAAAACGCGATTGCCGGGAAATCGCCTGAAAATGGTGCAGGCTACGCGTTTGCGTTTAGCGGTTTTGGGCGATTTGCGGTGATTAGCGCAAATTGCCCAAATGAGAACGGGCCCATAGACTTTTATTACCCTAGTGCCTTGAAAAGCGCTAGCATTTGAGCGTTTTGCTGAAATCGCCAGCAAAACGCTCAAGTGTGAATGGGCCCTTAGGATGCCAGTCTAGTTGAGGTGACCCAGTAGGAAACCACATAGGGAAATGTCCCTCCTCACAATTACTTGAGGTAAACAGGGACAGCTGCTGATAGGAGGTTTGTACAGAAGGGGATGTGTCATACATTGATGAGAAACTGTACTTTTACTCTAGAATCTAGCCCTAGTTTATTTCTAATCTTGCCCTAATGTAAACCCTAAAGTTCAAACATGACTCGTTCCTGCTTAACGTAATTTAGGCTGTTGCCAGAGCCCACTTTATGTTAAGCAGGGATATGTAGTGTTCGTCCAAATCTTTTCAGTTGTCAGATTTTTACTACGACTTAGGATAAATGTAATGACTGCATTTTACACTGGTATAAATGTTCAACTTATTTGAATGTAGTTTAAATTTAATGATATGTATATATTTTTATTTTTATTTGCGATAGCCCTTTAAGTACTATGGAACAATTGTTATCATCACTGACATTTTTTGTACCACTTCACAGAAGACTAGAGTAAAAATATAATAATAATTACGTAATTTTGTTTCGGTGCTTAACTGGATGTTGCAGATTAAAATACCTTTTAGAGTCAGAGGATCGTATGTGTTGTTTGTGCACAATCAAAACAAGTGCTGTATGTGATATTCTTTTTGACAACTTTTATAAAAGTGACTTGTCTACATATTAGAGCAACTAAATGCCTCCGTCGCCATCTTATGGATGCAATCAATGTTGCAGCTGCTGTTGAGACAATGTGCAACAGTAGGCCAGGTTTCATACACCACAAAAGAGGGAAGGCAATAGTACAGTATCTTCCTTTTATGTGGATCTTGGCCATTACCCCTGATAATACCACTATAACAACTGCAATCAAAACAGGAAAATGTGCCACGTCTTTCCAGAGGAACAGCATCTCCCCTCCACGATCTGATGTCCGACCTGCTTACCCAGCTTTTTAACTGATTTGCCCTTCCTGTAGACCATCAAGGGTGGCTCCTCAATTGTCTATCGGCTGCTCTACGTGATTGGCGCAAGCAGCGCAGCAGCCCCAGGACCACTCCACGCCAATTGGCGTGAAGTGCTGGGGGCGGAGATTGCAGGGGATCGCGCGCGTATCCCTGCTTGAATGACGGAGCTCCGCTCCATCATCAGCCTGAAAGTGGTGATCGCTGCTAGGGACTGTTAGACGGCGAAACCGCCATCTAATAACACTGTACAGCGCTGCGATCTAAGGCAGCGCTGTACTGGGGACAGCAGTGGGCCACGGCTACCCCCTTGGCCGGCAGAAAAGTGATCCACTGTCATAGGCTGAAGCCTATGACAGTCGATCACGCTGATTGGCATGAAAACATCCTGGGAGCATCAAAGTCCACTAACAGAAAGCTGTTGATGGGCAGAAAAGGGGGGGGGGGTGTCACTTGTGTGTTGAGTTGTACAGCCCTGCAGCAAGCCATTAAAGCTGCAGTGGCCTATTTTGTAAAAAATGGCCTGGTCACCAGGGGGGTTTAAGACCGTGGTCCTCAACAATTCACCATAAGTGGGGTCCTGGCATTACCTTGATTGCAAGCCTTTCGTGTGTCATCTCCATGATTTCCTATTATGTTTTTAAAGAGTACTAAATAATCAATTTACAGTGTACCCTATGTACTTCTAAGGTACAATCAGCTATTACAAATTAAATGTACTCGTCACCCATAAATCTATATAGTTACATAGTTATTTTTGTTGAAAAAAGACATACGTCCATCGAGTTCAACCAGTATAAAGTACAACTCCAGCCCGTCCCCCACATACCCCTGTTGATCCAGAGGAAGGAAGAAAAAACCCCACAAGGCATGGTCCAATTAGCCCCAAAAGGGAAAAATTCCTTCCCGACTCCAGATGGCAATCAGATAAAATCCCTGGATCAACATCATTAGGCATTACCTAGTAATTGTAGCCATGGATGTCTTTCAACACAAGGAAAGCATCTAAGCCCCCTTTAAATGCAGGTATAGAGTTTGCCATTACGACTTCCTGTGGCAATGCATTCCACATCTTAATCACTCTTACTGTAAAGAACCCTTTCCTAAATAAATGGCTAAAACGTTTTTCCTCCATGTGCAGATCATGTCCCCTAGCCCTTTGAGAAGGCCTAGGGACAAAAAGCTCATCCGCCAAGCTATTATATTGCCCTCTGATGTATTTATACATGTTAATTAGATCTCCTCTAAGGCGTCTTTTCTCTAGACTAAATAAACCCAGTTTATCTAACCTTTCTTGGTAAGCGAGACCTTCCATCCCACGTATCAATTTTGTAGTTCGTCTCTGCACCTGCTCTAAAACTGCAATATCTTTTTTGTAATGTGGTGCCCAGAACTGAATTCCATATGCCAGATGTGGCCTTACTAGAGAGTTAAACAGGGGCAATATTATGCTAGCATCTCGAGTTTTTATTTCCCTTTTAATGCATCCCAAAATTTTGTTAGCTTTAGCTGCAGCGGCTTGGCATTGAGTACGATTATTTAACTTGTTGGCGATGAGTACTCCTAAGTCCTTCTCCAAGTTTGATGTCCCCAACTGTATCCCATTTATTTTGTATGGTTCTAGACCATTGGTACGACCAAAATGCATGACTCTATAATATTTATAAATCCAGCATGCCAGCGTGGTTTTGCCAACGGGAGTCTGGGTTCAAAAATATTTTAGATTTATGGGTGAGCGCATTTAATTTTTACAGCCAATTGTTCCTTATATGTACATAAGGCACACAGTAAATAGATTATTTAGTAGTACACTGGTCCTCCTTAAGGCATGGAACCCACTAGCAGTATGTTACTAAGCTGTTACTAAGGGCTTGTGATTCAAAAAGCTCTTGCTAATGTAATGTACACCCACCAGAGGGATGTGATTTTATAAAAATCCCCCATAGCATTGCATTAGCAAGAGCTTTTCAGATCACTAGCCCTTAGAAAAGGCTGCTAGTGGGTTTGAGCCCTCAGATGTAAAAGCCTGTCTTACTATATTTGCATAACCCTGTGTGCACACTACAGCCTAAAACAGCCAAATTAATGGAACGGACCACAACCAACATGTTAAGCATAGAATCAGTTAATCTATCTCACTGCAGTGCCAGAATGCAAAGCCGACCTGTGCGATTTTTACGCACAATGGATGGAAACAGTTGGACATGTAATAGCAATGCTTTATAATAGCAAAGCCAGTTTGATCAAGGGGGGTCTGTGCTGTGGACAGAGACGATTTATGCTCGCTCACCGTCCAAAGTCCAAACAGCACAATCCAGCTTTATAAATACTCACTGTACATGCATTATTTGTCATGAGAGAAGTGCTGGAGCGAAGGAGCTTTGGGCCCCAGTGCAAGTTTTACATTGAGCCCCTCAAGCATTCTATACATAACAATTCATATGGTGCCATAAAACCTGCCAAGGACATCCGCAGTATGAGAGGTGAAGGCAGAGGAGGGGAACAGTGTGTTAATGATTACCAAAAACGTATATAGAAGTGATTTTTACCAGCATTCAAGAGCTAATAATGTGAAAGAGGGCCCCTCTGGTCCAGTGCAGTGCACTCGCAACCTCTGCATACCCTTTTGTTATGACATTGCACGAGAGCTAATCATAACCCTAGTTCAGCATCCAATTTTAATGCGCATGCTAGTAGATTAGAATTGAGTAGCACTGCACAAGCCATCGCATGTCACACAAAAGGAGACAGCTCCTGTGTTCATTGCCTGAAAAGTTTAGGAATCTTGTTATGAAAATGTGCATTTTTTTTTCTCATAGTAACATGGTGGTTTTATACAGTATATTCCATGCAAATAAAGGACTCTGCTTCCATCTTGTGGACAAAACAGGGCATGCAAGAAAAGCATGAGCATCTTTACAAGAAATCTGTTTATTTCATGCACTTGTAATGCCAGCACATCATGTTCTTACTCAAAGTGAAACAAAGCAAGGATCACTTTATTTCATGTGCAAGGGCTGGTTCACACTGGCAATCGCTAAACGCAAGCGCAATCACCTAGCGATTTTGTGATTTTTTTCTAGCGATTTTCTAGCGCTTTTGGGGAGATTTTGTGTTCAGTATAAAAGCGATTTTTGAACGATTTCAGAGTTTAGCAATCAGCAATTGATTGTTGAGTAGTAGTTTTTATTTGAAAAATGCGCTCAAAAATTGTTGCACTTAAAAAGCGATTTTGAACATTGAAAGTATTATATACGTTAATGGAAGCGCTATCGCTTCAAAAATGCTGCACGCACTGCGTTTGCGATTCTTAAAATTGCAAATTGCTTAAATGAGAACAGCTCCAGTGAAATACATTGCTGTAGCACTTTTCCAGCGATTTGCCTGATCGCCAGCGATCCGAAACGCTGCCAAACTTACTGGAGCCTTCAGACCTAAAACAGCTGATTAGATGCAACACAATCACCACCTGAACCTGTAGGGATTTTATGCATACATCAAAAAGGGCACCTAGAAAAGCCAATAGAAGTAAATTTACTGATATTCTAGTATTAAAGTGGAACTACAGATATTTTACTGCAGCTAAACTTAAGCCTACTCTCACACAGTACCCGCTCACTAACTATGCCTAACCTTAACACTCCCCCATGACTAACACCTTCCTACCTCCCACACTAATGATGCCTAACCTTAACACTCCCCCATGACTAACCTTAACCTTCCTACTTCCCACTGCTAACCGTATCCAGGCACCATCCATGGCCAACCTTAATCTTCCTACCCCCACAGCTAACCTTATCTGTCCTTGCCGCCGCAATTAAAAAAAAAAAAAAAAAAAAAAAAAAATTAAATTTTTGAGTTCTGTCTGCGGCCCTGACATTTATTGAGTACCCAAATTTACCCTTCTTACCAATAATTCAATGGGAGCCTATGGCAGCACCCAAACTTCCACCGCTATCTGGTACCCAAATTTCTGTTTCCAAATGTTATAACAATTAACAGAACACATTTGTTTTCAGAATTTCTCATCAAAAATTTCTTTGCTGCTGCTGTACTGAAATTGCAAGTAAAATAAATCTGGCCAGTTGCTTACCTGTGGCTTCTTCCAACCCTCTGAAGTCCTCCTGCTGTCTTGCAGTCATTCCACGCTGCTCCATATTTCCACTCTCGCGCTCCAAACACTGCATGCACAGCCCCTGTTCCGCACATGTCCTCCATCGCGCTCACATAGCCGAAAGTATTCTGTGCTTGCGCACTATGTTAAAATTACTGTGAGGAAGAGGCGCACTGCCGGGGCCACGCATGCACAGTGCCCCACGACTGGCTGAGTCGGCCAGCTTACGCAGGAGGACAGAGCCTCAGCAGATTTCGTTTATTTAATACCTCTCTGGTCAACCCCTCTCCCCCTCCAAAAAAATGGTAGATACAGCACTCTGAGTTAAGCCACATACACACGCTCAACAAAAGTCTTCTCCTATAAACATCTTTAAAAACTACGATTTAAAAAGTTGCAAAGATAAGTCTTGGCGTGCAAACAACTATTATACACACTGAACAACTTGATGAACAACTACAAATTTGCATATTGTTACTCAACTGATGAACAACCAATATGTTCTAGTTAGTAATGGAAGTCATTGAAAAGTCATAGCAGACTTCTGTACACATTGCAATGTTGGACACAACTTCTCTCAGTTGTTCGTCAAATCAATCCAACAGTTGGACTGACTTGAGCTGCATATTATCAGTTGTTGGTCGCCTCTTATCAGTGATAATGCCTTAATGCTCGGCGGATCAGTCAAAAACAGTCTTATCAGTCTGCCGACAGCTTGTACTCACCTGCAACTGTCGACAGAATGACCGCAGCGCGGGAGGGTCTGGCAGACCAGTCGTTTGAAGAAGTACAGCGTGTGTACGTGCCTTATGAGCCTTTATAATTGTTTGCAGAGCTCCTGTTTTTTGGCAGGTCGGAGAGTAGGATTTTGGAGGTAGTAAAAATGAGAAATGATTAGGCATACACAAGCATGTTAGTAGGCTCTTCTGTATAGCTGGTGATTGATTATTTCTAGTCATCACACAGGGGGGATAGTGGTCCATTGGTTGTTATTAAACTCTGCTGGTCACATAAGCACATTCTGAAGTGCTGACAGGGGTCTTTGCACCAAATGTGCTTTTTATTGTCTTATTACAGAGAGGTTTAAGGAATCTGTGATAGGAGACTGTTCATGGAATAAAAGGACTTTAAAGGGACTCCGAGCAGTAACTAAAATCAAAATCTGAACTTACCTGGGGCTTTCTCCAGCCCACCGTAGGCCCCTCGGCGTCCTTCTGGCTCTGCTCCCAGGCCCTGCTCAGAAATGGCTCTCGGCGGCTCCCGGCGACACTGGGCCCGAGTGTCAGGCTCCTTCTTCCTGAAAGATGACGTCAGTCGTCACGCCAGCCGCCTCGCGTCATCGCGGCGGCCGGCGTAACAGTATTGCACATGCGCAATTAAACCACGCATCTGCAGTACTGTCATGCCGGCCGTCGTGATGACGCGAGGTGGCTGGCGTGGTGATGACTGATGTCATCTTTCAGGAAGGAGGAGCCCGACACTCGGGCCCAGTGTCGCCGGGAGCCATTTCTGAGCAGGGCCTGGGAGAAGAGCCAGAAGGACGCTGAGGGACCTGCCGACCAACGGTGGGCTGGAGAAAGCCCCAGGTAAGTTCAGATTTTTATTTTAGTTACTGCTCGGAGTCCCTTTAAGCATCTCATCCAGATTGGAGTTATTTAACCCATTCGCGTTCCGTCGTTTTCACGTGAGAAATGTTCACCTCCCATTCATTAGCCTATAACTTTATCACTACTTATTACAATGAACTGATCTATATCTTGTTTTTTCCTCCACTAATTAGGCTTTCTTTGGGGGGTACATTTTGCTAAGAGCCACTTTAATGTAAATGCATTTTAACAGGAAGAATAAGAAAAAAATGGAAAAATTAATTATTTCTCAGTTTTCAGCCATTATAGTTTTAAAATAATACATGCCTCCATAATTAAAACTCACGTATTGTATTTGCCCATATGTCCCGGTTATTACACCGTTAAAATTATGTCCCTATCACAATGTATGGCGACAATATTTTATTTGGAAATAAAGGTTCATTTTTTCCATTTTGCATCTATCACTATTTACAAGTTTAAAATAAAAAAAATATAGAAATATTTCATCTTTACATTGGATATTTAAAAAGTTTAGACCCTTAGGTAAATATTCACATTTTTTTTGTTTTTTTATTGTAATGTTTTTTTTTTATAGTAAACATTTTATTTGGGTAGTTTTGGGAGGGTGGGAGGTAAACAATAGATTTATAATGTAAATGTGTGTTAATTTTTTTTTTTAACTTTCAGTTGTAGTATTACTTTTTGGCCACAAGATGGCGGCCATGAGTTTGTTTACATGACGTCACTCTAAGCGTAACACACGCTTAGAGTGACGCATCGGGGAGGGAACAGCCAGAAAAAGCACAGCTTCTGAGAGAAGCTGTTGCTTTTTCAGCGGGGGAGAGGAATCAGTGATCGGGCACCATAGCCCGATACATTGATTCCGTGGCTACCGAATCCGCGGCCGGGAGTGCGCGTGCATGCGCGTGATCGGCCTCGGGAGCGCGCATGGTTCCTGGACGTAGTTTCTACGTCCAGGAACCAAAATAGGTTAAGCGATCGACTCGACTGCTTTCTGAGGTGGCTTTTATCTGGTGAGCACATTGGGAGTAGGGGTGGGAAGTGAGAGCACATGTATTGCACCCAATGAGTGATTGGACTTGTGTTACAGTAATGCACTACATTGATTTTAGTTTGATGCAGATTTTCCTGTGGACTGCGCATTGAGTCACCGGAACCTAGTCTATTTTAGATACGTATTATAGCAAACCCACACACATCAGATTGGATTAGTTAAGACATTGCATCAAGAACTAGTAGAGCTATTCTAACACGGAGGTGCAGCCAGACCTAATATATATATATATATATATATATATATATATATATATATATATATATATATATATATACACACACACACACACACACAGATACTACTTGCTTTGAAACACCCCATTACATCCCATAATGCAATAAGGTTCAAAGAGAGCAAACTGTCACGGGCCATGGCCCTGACATCAGCGTGGGTGGAGTTTTACCACAGTATCAGCCATATAGAGGATTCCTCCTAATGACCTCTTTGAGGAAAGGTAAAGATTTCTCATGGGAGAGGGGATATTAGCTACTGATTGGGATGGTGTTCAATCTTGGCTTAAAGTTCCTCTTTAAAGGGAACCTGTACTGAGTAAAATTATTTAAAATAAACACATGAGGTAACTTCAAATGAACATTAAATAGTTACCTTGCCATCAGTTTCTTTCAGAAGCGCACCATTTTCTTCTGACAATGATCCCTTCCAGTTCTGACAACATTTTGTCAGAACTGAAATATATCAGTTGCTGTAAGTTATTTATCAGTTGCTGTCAGTTATAGCTGAGAGGACAACTGATGTGCCAAGTAATGTCTATGTTTCCCTATGGCTCAAGTGGGCGATGTTACAGTTTAACAGTGTGCTGACCAGGAAGCTGTTATGGGGTAATGGCCATTTTCAAAATGGAGGACGGAGAATTCCCTTGATCACAATGGACAAACAGGATGCGGGAAAGAAGAAAGATTGTGGAGTAGACTACACGGGGGATAAGTATGACTTGTGTATGTTTATTTTGACTTTTAATTTTCAGTTCAGGTTTTCTTTAAGAACTTGTTTCAGGTACATTTCAAAGCAAAACTAGGCTGATGTTGTTAACCCCTGATATACTATAGCAACTCATAAAAGCAAGATCTTTTGGACTTCTGAACATGTCTTCCCCATCTAGAAGTGCACAAAGGAAGCCCTTTCTTCCACCATTCCCAAGAGATAGATGTACAGATCTGTCATCAGAACAATCTGAGATACACTGCAGTGAAGTAGAAAGATAAAATGTAAATACTGCACCATCCTCTATATACTCACACAAAAAAGCAGCGTTTGAAAAATTCAGGACACATTTTAATATACAAGAATGAAAAGTACAACAGTTTTACAATGTAGGAAAATTTAATACATACTATATAAACAATCTATTTACATGGGAAAATCACAAAGAGAAATAGCCTTTTCACAAATATAAATTAATAATTACACGCCTTCCCGTTCACATCTGTACAGAGAGATCAGGGTGATTGCGCTGTAAGATTGGTTAGCCTGTAGACTTGTGCCAAGGACAACACATTATGAAAGAGGGATTCCCAAACTGCACACGCTTAAAGAAAGAAAAAACTAAAGAAAGTCTCACGCACCACAAAACTTTTAGCTTTGGAGAAACAGCCCATCATGTTTCAGACATCTAATGCACATCTTCAGCAGACACAGCCTGGCTGCAGTGGTGGTCCCAGCATGCCCTGCCAGCCAAAGGAATAGTCAGACATACCTGCCTGACTCATATTTAAGGTGCATACATACATCAAATTTTGATTGGCCAATCACTGACCAATTTTACCACCTCCCTGTAGTAAGAGGTCCAACAGATCCTGAACACTATGAATAGATGGTGTCGGTAAGCTCACAAGCTGCATGCAAGTGGTAAAACTGGTCAATCAAAATTGCATGTGTGTGCCCAGCTTTATGCTCATCTCTCTGACTTGAGGGCAGTGAAGCGGAGTAAAGCCTGGTACACGCCTTCCATTTGGATTGGCTAATCACTGACCAATTTTACCACTTTCATGTAAAATGAGAGTTTAACTACACAATCTGCTCATAGTATTCAAAACCTGTTGATTCTCATACTACGTGGAAGTGGCAATATCAACCAGTCATTGGCCAATCAAAATTGAAGGAGTGTGCAAAGCTTTAGTTCAGACTCTCTTCTCTGATACTTGTACACAAGCCCACAACAGGTCCGGAGTAAAAAATAAAACAAAAAAAATGTCTACTGACCTGGGGCTTCCTCCAGCCCCTGGCAGCCTATCTGTCCCTCACCGCAGCTTCGCTTCCTGCCGGTGTCCTGGGGTCCCCTCCACTGCAGATGCTGACGCCGCCAGTTTGGCTTCTTCTGCGCCTGTGCGAGTGGCCGTGCCTCTTGCGAATGCATTCACATAGCCTGGAGTGTTCTGCGCAGACACAGAAGTATTGCGCATGCGTAGAATGCTCTCGGGAGCGCGGATGCGAGCAACACAGCCGCTAACTTGCGCAGAAGACATCTGCAACGAAAGGGACCCTGGGCCACTGGCTGGAAGCGGAGCTGCGGTGAGAGACAGATAGGCTGCCAGGGGCTGGAGGAAGCCCCAAGTAAGTAGATCTCTCTCTCTTTTTTTAAGCTTCAGATGTGTCCTTTAAGTGACATAAGCAGCCTTATGCTTTCATGATTTAAATACAGTATTTAATCAAGTAAATGAAAAATCATCATGATTGGATATTTAATTACTCATAATTCATGGGTTCAAATTGCATAAATAATGTGCAAATGTTCGAGGTGGAATATAGAATAATATAATCTACATTTAAAACACAGGTGTGCCAATTGCTCAGTAGAGATGATCTATCGGTTGCAAATTTGGTTGCAATTTGCATGCAGGTTGAAATTGGACCTATCAGAGGAACACAGCATTTGGTTGTGATCTGTTCAATGTCAAGCTGCATAAAAAAATACAACCAAAATTGGCATCAACTCAATCCGAACATTTGTATAACGCTTTTCTCCTATTAGACTCAAATCGCTCAAGAGCTGCAACCACTGGGACGTGCTCACGACGAGGCCACCCTGCAGTATTAAGTAGTCTTGCCTTAAACTCCTTACTGATTAGGTACTGACCCTCACCAGGATTGGAACCCTGGTCTCCCATGTCAAAGGCAAAGCCCTTGACCAGTACACTATCCAGCCATTGCAGAAATCCAGCAACTCAGAAATGTTAGAATCTCATTAAACAAATCTACTGCCAATCAGTCAAGTTAAAATATATTATATATATTATTTCTTTAGACGTAAATGTTCTGCATCCTGATCTGTGTCCAATTCGCAGACCTCTGGCGAGATGATGTAGAAGCTGTGGTCACAAGTGGTCTTCTGTATAAAGTGTCTAATGCCGGAATATTTTCTGTCTCCCCTAGCAACCAATCCACTGGTCCCTTTGATGTTACTATGGCACATAAGAACATGCAGGGGGAGCACACTGGTTACAAGGAGAGCCTAAAGACAGAACAATCCATATACAGGCTGCAGAGGATGATTCACTAGTAGTAATTCTAGAACTGTCTCTATTCCCACCAGGCCAGGTGATAAGCTTCAATACTGTCAGATGTGGTCATGCGTATGGCCAGTTCTGATACAGCCCAATGGGTGAGTAATGCTGCCTGAGCTACTAGTGTATAGACAGTGTAAACACACGCTACTTGTTTGATGACTAAAATGACTAAACCTATCCCTGACCACTTCTGTGCAAAATATCAGCTTTGGTCTTAGACAGAAAGTGCATTTACTCTTCTACCACTAGCTGATAGCATTTCAGGGTTATTTTCTCAAAATACAACCTAACATTGGGACAGTACAGGCTACTTTTTGCAGTTGATAATGCTAAAATCATGGCACGTTCTCTGATGAAGTAGCATTTGCCTATTTAGTGATTTGCCCAATTCACTGACTCACTGTAAGTCTGCAGAGGAAATGTACAAGTCAAAGTAACTTCATAACTTAGAATCAGATGCAACATACAAGAAAGATCATCTATGCAGCTGCAAGCAACATAGCTGAATTTAGAAATATGTAGAACTGTCTGCATTACTTTAAATGCTAGAGAAAGAAAGAAAGAAAGAAAAGAAAAAAAGGGAAAAAAACATTATTCTTAACAAATGTCTAACAAAAGTATATATACAAAAAAAATTGCTGAAAGAAGATTAGTGAATGACTGTGACAGCATAGTGTTTTTATAGAGTTAAGCATGTAAACATTGGAACATGTTACAGTAACCAATAGAAAGAAGTCCCTTTCTTGCAGAGGATGAATGGTTATGTACTTGGGGGCAACGACATGTGTGGTTTGTGAGATTGGCAAAACTGGTCGGCTCAGGACCAAACAATCCCTTCCCTTTCAGAAAGCCAAAATGATAAATAGTGGTGATGTGGCAAGACTTCACAAATGATTACACGGTCATCGTATGGCGTGTTTTAGTTGAAAAATTAAACCAAAATTAAACCAAAATATGCAAAAACTGTAGGAACACAGAGACTACAAATAATTTGAGCAGGCAGGGCTGGGCCGAGGCTCCAGCCTCAGGGCGCAGTGTAGGAGGGGGCAAACTCCCTCAGCTATCATTCCCCTATGTTATTTAAAGCAGAGAGAGAGATTAGAAAAGGGGATACATGGCATGACTGCAAGCCAGATAACTGGAGATTAAGGTGTTGGGGGCCCTGTGGTGCATCCTAATCTAATAGCAATCAGTGTGGGGTGGCTGGAGTGGGACACGTTGGTGTCTCCAGTGGCGTAACTAAGGAGCTGTGGGCCCCGATGCAAGGTTTACAATGGGGCCCCCAAGCACTCTATACATAACAATGGATACGGCGCACCAAAACCTGCCACTGGCAACCACAGTGTCAGAGGTGCAAGGAGGGGATGGAGAACAGCTTGTTAATGATTACCAGTATTCAAAGCATCTATAGAAGTTATTATTATGAGCACCGGATCAATAGAGAGCGAATACTGTAGTTGAGGGAGGGCCCTTTGGGGCCCCTCTGGCCCAAGGGCCCCGATGCGGTCGCTACCGCTGCAACCCCTATTGCTACGCCCCTGGGTGTCTCAGCCTTGGGTGTTGGAGGACCTTGTCCCGGCTCTGTGAGCAGGGAATGGAGCTTCTTCACGCTGCAAGTGTTTCCCAGCATTATATGGCCTTCTAAATAGCTCTTAGCATTACCTAGCTTTTCTAAAGATTCTGCTGCAGGCCTTTTGGCACCAGTGAAGTCCCTAGCAAGCACCAATCAACACCTGCTGAAAATGCCAGGAAGTATTGTGTGCAACTGTAAAATGTTGACTTACAAAGACCAGAAATCATGAATAAGAGGCTAATAATTCTGGTACGCATACTAATTTCATCAATTTTTATGCAGCTTGGTAAGCCTGGCCAATCAAAAATCAATTGTCCAGTAATGCATTTCATTGGCCCATGTTACATATAATTTCAATTAGATTAGCCAGCATGTCAGAAGTGGCAACATTGGTGTCATTCTGCACCACTAATCAGGAGAAGCTGCCGGACTTTAGTGGAGAAGTTGCCCATGGCAACAAATAAGAATCTTACGTTAATATGGTTGCTCTACTACTGATCCAGTCTTCTCTGCACCTTTGTTGATAAATCAGTCTCAGGGCTGGTGCACACCGAGCGGCTTTTTCAGCGTTTCTGCAGGATACGCTTGGTCAATGTATCTCAATGGGGTGGTGCACACCAGAGCAGGAGGCGTTTTGCAGAAACGAAAAATGCCGGGGTGAGGCATTTTTTGGATTGCGGATGCGTTTCTGCCTCAATGTTAAGTATAGGAAAAACGCAAACCGCTCTGAAAAACGCCTGTTCAGAGCGGTTTTGCAGGCGTTTTTGTTACAGAAGCTGTTCAGTAACAACTTTACTGTAACAATATATGAAATCTACTATACTGAAATCCGCTGCAGCAATCCGCAAAACGCTAGCAAAGCGCCATAGAAAAAATAAAAAAAGCGTTTCAAAATCTGCTAGCATTTTGCGGATCTGCTAGCGGTTTTTGGTGTGCACCGGGCCACAGTGTGTGTGCGGGATCACTGCAATTTGTGAAAATAACCATTTCGGAAGATCATTTCTCTGTTGTGATCAACTAAATTGCTAAGGCACTCAGAAAGTGAATGTGAAAACATATTTATGGGTACGGGACTTTACATAAATACATCAGTTATACCATGTGATAATTCATGCTTATATTTTTACCAATGTGCAAATCCTAATTATAAACGACTTCCTGAAATAGCTGGAGCACATAATACTAGTGCTAATGACTTCTAGTCATTAAAGCAAGACACAAAACGAATTTCATCATCCCTCATTTTAAAAGAGTAACATTTCAGATGCCTATTACATTGTA
This sequence comes from Hyperolius riggenbachi, assembly GCF_040937935.1. Lineage (NCBI taxonomy): Eukaryota > Metazoa > Chordata > Amphibia > Anura > Hyperoliidae > Hyperolius > Hyperolius riggenbachi. The sequence continues at coordinate 156,001,978 of NC_090648.1, read as the reverse complement.
TGTGTCACATGTATTCAATGAGGTGTAACCAATACATTTGCCAAAGAGAACCCCTCTGCAGAGCCTAAAAATGGACTGTACTGTTCACAGCCAAAACTCAAACATGTAATGAGCCCCAAAATGGCTAGCTCCATGGTATTTAGTTTAAGGGCCTGTTAGTCACACTTATTTAATTCCACGTGCTTTCTGCTGTAAAAAACAAAACAAAAAATATTTTGCAAAAACTACAATTTTTTACAAAATTTTGTTGAAATGCATATAAAGAATCTGTTCAACGGGGGTTTTAATCTAGAATAGCGTGGGAAGGAGGTGTGAACCATTTTTTTTTTTTACTAGTGAGTCTCTACCATGGGGAACATTTTCCCCTCATTTTCCATCCCTGGGGTGCCTCAATATCTTAACCAAGATCTCTGTTGGCCTCAGGGACATAAAATCTTGATAAGCAGCAAAAAAACAAAAAAAAAAAACCTGGGTATGCTAGATTTGCCCACTTCCTGTCAGGAGTCAGATAAATTCTTCCAGGTACACAGACAGTGATCAAAGCAATATAATTTCTTGTAGATGGGTTTAGAACTGTGGATGGGTTTCGAACTGTGGGTGGGGTTTAGAACATGTGTGTCTCAGAACCATTTCTAAGCAGAAGAGGATTCTGGGAACATGGATCCCAATATCACACCTCTGAATCTTGGGCATTACCAAGTGCCTAATACTGATATTCTCAGTCCTCCTTCTTTCAATAAATAATCATTTTGGCAAAATACAGAGACAAGAGCGCTGGAAGCAGCACAAATGTTATGGAATATTACCAGCTAAAGACTGTATATAATGCACTGGCACAGCCTAAACAGCATAAAGCATGAACTGCCCTCGATAGATGTGACACATTTTAAAATGTTCAGTATATACGTTTCTGGCGAGACGTCATAGGGCTCCACTCCGAAGCATAACAGACCACAAGTCCGTCTGACAAGGGAAATGCCTGGTAAGAAGTTCTTATTACGGGAAATGACCATAGAAAATATTATTGTGATGAGTTCTAAACGATTAAAATCTAATAATTATGCAAAAATGCATTTATATTTATTACACTTCCAATATAATAAAGAAGTATTAAATAGTGTAATCAGTTGGAACATGGCTGATACTGAAATGCTACACCCCGAATGGTATTTTTGGTAATTTAATAAACACTGAGGTGGTATATGGCAACTGATCTTAAAAGTGCCTGAATAAATAGCAACTTTCAAACAGTATGTACAAAAATACATGAGGGGTGTCCTTTCTTCCATTGCGTCACCTGCTTCCAACTACGTATGAGGCTTACAAAGGAGACATTACACTCGGGACTACAAGCATTCCTTGCTTTGTGATCGGGCTACCATTCTGTGCATCAAAATGAAGAGACATTTCAATCTCTCCATCTGCCGAGTTCTCGTGTGGCAAGCTAGAGGATTTAGTGCAGCCATACATTTCCAGGCAGAGACTGGTAAATACTAAAAATAATAAAAAAAATAAAATAAAGAAGGTTGTTGTCACCAGGTCATATCGCAAACTTTAAACCAGATTGTCCCCATCTGCCGTTTTGGAAGTTCTTATGCTGCGTAAACCTCTCCGAGCCGCAACCACAGAGGGCCTTCTCTTTGTTGAATTTGGATCCAAGAGGATTTGCTGCAGTAGTACTAAACACTGACATCTGAGCTACAAAACTGCATGACACTGCACTGTTTTTGCAGCATTTACAGATTCAACGTGAAAATGAACTTATTTCTTAGCATTCCAGATACCCCCATTGTGTCAGAAAGAGGAAGTATTTGAAATGATATAAAATTTTCAGCAAGTGTATGCAGGAGAGAGACATCTGATGGATCCACACACTTGGCACAGATGCTTGAAAAAGGAGTCATACGTGTATGCATCATGGTGGGTTATCCAGAACCCATAATTCTCACACAAGTTCAGGCTATAGCAGCACGGGCCACTTTCAGCAAGTGGCCATTGTGGGCTTTCATTACAATTCAAAGCAAGACATTGTCGTCTTATGTTTTCCGATTTGTCCAATTGTAATCTGTACTTTTTGGATCTCCTGATCTGTCCATTGGGGATTTGGAGTCATGAGGGGATCTTTGAGTGGGAGGAGAACGAGGGTCCGAAAGAGTAGAGGACTGCTGGGTAGAACTTTTATAGTCCCCAGACTTTTCTGAATGGAATGAGCGGTAATGATCAGAAGGTCCTTGTCCATGATATCCCATAGGTGGTCGGTGGTCAGACCCCATTCTTCTAAAGTCCTGCTGGTGATACCCCTGAGGACGAAATTCATCTGATCTTCTCCTCTTGTTATCATGATGATGTCTTCAAAAAATAAAAGTTAAAATTTAACTGCACTTGCTTTAACAAAATCAATTATGTATATGTCAAAGATAGAGAATATTATTTTGTAACTTAAAGCCAATGGGTACCGTTCAAAAAAAAGGAAAAGTCAGATACTCACCTAAGGAGAGGGAAGGCTCGGTCCTAATGAGCCTTCCCTCTCCTCTCCCGGTGCCCTCGGTGCTGCGCTGGCTCCCCCGTTCGCGTCCGCCGCCGCAGGGACTTCGGAGGTCTTCGGGAGCACTCAGGCTTTCCGAAGACGGGCCACTCCATACTACGCACGCGCGAGCGCGTCATAGAGGGCGCTCGCGCATGCGTAGTATGGAGCGGCTGCGTCCTCGGGAGCTCGAGTGCTCCCGAAGGCTTCCTAAAGCTCCCGAAGGCATGCGGAAGTGGCAGTATTTGACCGAACTGGTCGAATACTGCCTCGGGGGATCCTGCGCGGGACCGGGCACCAGGAGAGGAGAGGGAAGGCTCATTAGGACCGAGCCTTCCCTCTCCTTAGGTGAGTATCTGACTTTTCCTTTTTTTGAACAGTAAACATTCACTTTAATGTACATTTTCAGTTCAGTCTACAGCCAGCCAATCTACAGCCAGCTTGGTTTTTTTTTAGACCTGTTGAATTATGCTTCCTTGAAGCGGTATCACTAGCCAAATAAACATCCTACATGCATAATTTTACTGAAATGAAACAAACTAATTAACTGATATAACTAGAGGGGTACTTTTATTTACTTTGCCTCAATACAATTAGTTTTATTCACATCCAGTACTCTTGTTGGGTATACCTGTCATAATAATCCCTGTGACCTCGATGGTCCCGATCATTGCTGTACTGGTCATAAGGCCTCTTGCGGGGCATAGGGTTTGGCCTGTAGTTCCCTGAATTCCTCCGAGGATCACCATGAGGAGGACGTCGTTCAGAATAGTGGTGATCTTTGTACCGATGTTGATCATACTGGTGGTGGCGGTCTCCTCCCCATGGTTGGTTGTTGTTACTGTTGCCACCATAGTTAAATTTTCGCTCCCTCCACTCACCTCCTCGATCTGAATGGTAAAAATAATCTCTGATAAGACTGCATCTTACAATCAAATTGTACAATTTTCAAATAACGTGCCAACAATTGAACTTGGTTTAATTACACAGCTTAAAGTAGACCTCTGCCTAAATTCCAAGTTTACATCCATTAAATTATGCTTTAATGTCATAATAGCACGTATAAAATTATTTTCCTAGAGCTAGATCATTTTACTAGCAAAATGCATCCCTGGAGACTCTGCTTGGTTATTTTGTGGACACAGGTCTATTTTACCTAAGGTAAAGTAACTTTAAAAAAGTGCTGTGGAAGACAGTGCTATTATCAATACAAAAAAAAATAAAAAGTGAACTTGCCTGCGTTATTGAATGGTCTCTTGACATAGTTTTCTCTTTGGTGCCCATGCATTTGCGGCGGATGTGGTGGCATAGCGGGAGGCTTCGGTGGCACATGAGATCCATGGGAGGTGCCAGACTCTCGGCTGGACACAGAAGGCTCTGGTCGAAATATCTTCTTGTTGGGAGGTCCATCTTTCTTTTTATGCTCCTAATATAATGAGATACATAAAATAATCAAGTTTCCATCATTAATTAAAAATGTTACAAATAAAAAAATCAGGTTTGCGGAGTTGACATTTGTTAGCATTTGAACTGGTCACATCTCTTGGCATGTGCCCTTACCCTATTTAATGCTTTATTGGGGACACATCCACAAGGTATCTGACGGACGGGCATACCTACACTTGCTTGGTAGGATATTGTGGCCTGCTCTCCTGCCACTACAACTCAATATTTTACATGGTGTAGGTGTCAGAGTTTGTTGCTCCTTGAATAGTTGGTTGAACCTCGTGTGTATTTTTTTTATATAAAATAATAATCTGATAAATAGGTGTTATGGGTTCGGAGTATGACGGTGCAGGGTATGACCACACATCCCAAGTGGAGTTGGGTTTGTATTTTCCATCAGTTCAGTGAATGGTTGCTTTATAGGAGTCTTGTGAGTGTCCAAATCCTGAACTATTTTTTTTTTATACTACTACACTAGAAGTGGTTCTCGGTTGAGTATTTGAGTGCATCGATCTTTATTTAATGGTTCAAAACCCTAATTGCACCCAGTCTGGATGCATGCAGTATCTGCTTGCTTGGAATGGTGTGGGAATTCAGTAGAAGGCAGTTGGAAAGAAGGAAATTGGCTTAATACAATGTTTTTTTTTTTGGAGACAAACCCTAACTTCTCACTGTTAATTACTTTTGCCTGCATGGATGGAAACTTTACCCCTTGGGAATCAGACCCACTACTAGCCTAGAAGCTAGTGACATGTCTGTTGCTATGGAGTGGAGAGGAGGGACAATGCACAACATAGCATCTTTCGGTAGACGGGGCAAGTAGGGACCCAATGTGCTTAGGGAACGCTCTAGAGTCAAGTGTAGCTAGATTTCTGACATGCCAGATCTTTATGCTGGGCATAGACGGTATGTTTTTTTCTTATCAATCGAGCCGCTGATGACTCGATTCCTGGCTCGATCCCTGCGGGCGGACAACAGGCAAAAACGAAGCGCTGATAAGGAAGTGCCCGCGGGGACGAGCGGGAATCGATCCGCGGGCACAAGCGGTGACGCGCCGGCATTGAGCTGCTGGCTCGATTTCGGCGCATAAACGTAACGTCTATGCCCAGCATTAGGCAATGCAAGGGGGCTTTCGTGCACATGCTAGATTCTCGCCCAAGGAGGAGACAAAAGCAGAGTTTAATCCAACAAGTGTATGTTGCTTGGTACCCTCTATGTACCATCTTTAGCGTTTATCCCCGATTGTGTCAAAGGTTGCTTAATGTATGACATATAAGAGCAAGGGGTTTGCATTGGATTTGGCCACATCACTAAAGCTACGTACACACATACGACAATGATCGTTTGCTGTGAACGATGAACGATCTTTTAATTGACGAAAGAACGACCTAAGTAAAGTTAGCTTTTAAAGGTGTGTAACGATCTGATCGTTTGTTAACGAACGATCCGGAACATCAACACATACTGTTCCTGGAAGTGACATCATAGCAAGTTCCGTCCGCACGTAACGAACGGTTCAAAACGTATGTTACACTGTAAAACTAACGTTACGCATATGACATAACTAAATTTCTATTTCATACTGTCAGTATGTAGTAGAGCATCTAGATAATATAGGGTTGACAAAACATACAAAAATACACTTTGTCCTGTTAAAATAAAAATGATGGTATAATCATGTAGTATACAACGTGTCACTGGGCACAATCATAGAACGAACGTTACATCGCGAGGGGAAAATTTAATGTGCTGCGACTATAAAACATGTCTTGCCTACTACTACGAACGACCGTTTCTTAACGATGTACTACTTTTGCTAACGATCGCCATTTAAAAAAATCCTCCAGGACAGATCTTTAGTTTTTAACGATCTAGCTCATCCATCGTTTGACTTAATGATCGTTGGCTGTTTTTTTTAAACGATCGTCGTTTGAAATGATCGGGGAACGTTCGTTTCAAACTACTATAGTCGCATTTGTGTACGCACCTTTAGCAACTGCCCCATTTCTGGGCTTCAACTGTGAAATCTGCCAGAGCTCCTATTATAATTTTTAACATTACATTAGTCCAACAATCCTCAAACACCAACAACATAAATAGTATTAATGCCAAAACTGTATGGAGCCATCGCACAGGGAGCCCGATATCTGTACAAGCCCTGTCGGCAGGAACCATATTAATTTATGTGGTAGGCTGAAGTCACATCAAACTGCTAATTAATGCAACATTGCAAGGTCTACCACAAATGTCTGAGGGTGGAATTGAACCACAGATCTACCGTGCACAGTACACAGGACTAACCAACTGAGCCACAACAGACACTGGGAATTCACTGAGTCACCAGATCACACAATAGAAGTATACAGGCTGCACTGCTCAGCTAGAGCAAAATGGTCTAAACTGCAAGTCAAAACATTTTATGCATCATTAATATTCTACAAATGCATAAAAAAGGATGCCTGAAGCGAACACTCTGAAACCAGCGCAGGAGATTTGGGCACAGCCGGTGCCACCATAGGCCGTAATAGGAATTACGGCTATAGCAGGCACAGGGAGTAACTTCAGAGCAGTCAGAAGACGAAGCTGAAGTTGCTTTTAAAACATAATAATTCAGCTTCCAGCAATTGCTGGAAGCCGAATTATTTCATTCCCCCACTATCCATGGCGGCCTAGAGGGGGAATAGTATGTAATGCGGCCGGGACTTGTGCGGCAGCAGGATCAGCCATATACCGGCTGAATCCTGCGCCCAAGTCTCCAGCGCCGTTATCTCTCGTACGCGCCTGAAGTTGGTCTTTAAAGAGGAACTCCAGTGAAAATAATGTAATAAAAGGTGCTTCATTTTTACCATAATTATGTATAAATGATTTAGTCAGTGTTTGCTCATTGTAAAATCTTTCCTCTCCCCAATTTACATTCTGACATTTATTACATGGTGACATTTTACTGTGGGCAGGTTATGTAGCTGCTCCTAGCTGTTTTGGCTGTTAGAGACAGCTGTAAACAGCTAATTTCTGTCTGTGAACCTTGTTACATTGTAACAAACTGCCAAAAGTACTGCAGTCCCAGAGCTTCTTGTGGGAGGGGTTTCAGCACAAAATCAGTCATACAGCGCCCCCTGATGGTCTGTTTGTGAAAAGCATTTTATTTCTCATGTAAAAGGGGGTATCGGCTACTGATTGGGATAAAGTTCAATTCTTGGTTGGAGTTTCTCTTTAAACGTCTGTTTCTATAATCCAGGCAGTTAAAGAGAGTCTGAAGCCAATTTAAAAACTTGTTTTACCTGTTATTTAGGTTAAGGAATATGGCCAGTGCTAAAATGGTGCAAAGAAGTTCACCTATAATTCAAATTTCATGTAAATTATATGCAGCTTGAAATTTGACCAATAAAAATTGGCAGGAAGTTATTTTGATTGGTCCAATTCCATGCTGCATATAAGTTACATGAAATTTGAATTGTAGGCAAACTTATTTGCATCTCATTGACCATCTCTACTTGTGTACAGCTACCTTAACCCCTTTGGTGGAATTCCTGAGTGTAGCTCGGGGTTACTTTTCACTGCAATTAGCAGTAAATCCCGAGCTACACTCGTGAAGACCACTGGGAGGGCTGTATGCAGAGATTGCAGCAGAGCTCTCGATCACTCACCTCCCGATCTAGCCACAGCAGCCCTTCTCCGTGTCCTCCAACGCTCCCAATCTCTATGCTGAGATCACTGTCTGTCACGTGATGACGCAGAGATAGAAAGTGCCCCAAGGAGGACAACTTGCAGCATGCGACTACATCCAGGGGAGGTGAGTGATCTATGGGCTCTGCTGCGCACTCTGCATAGGCCTAGGGCATGAGGCCCTCTGTCAATCTATTAGGGGGGGTTGGACCACTCCCTGGCTACCCGCACTACAGGGCTCTCTGGTTACCTATAACGGGGAGAGCACCTTCTGGCTACCTAAACTGGGGGGCACTGCCTGACTACCTATAAAAGGGGTGCCTACCTACACTTTGGCTAGCTCTACTGGGGGAGGGGGCACTTTCTGGCTACCCATGAGGGGCACAGTCTGGCTACCTGTACTGAGGCCACTCTCTGGCTACCTAAACTAGGGGAGTACACTCTGGCTACCCACACTCTGGGGTCACTCTCTTGCTATACTTAGGGGTCTGATTCTTTCTGGAAAAAATATTGTACCACTTTTAGAAACTAAAATCTGGAAAGAATCATACAGCTAAGAGGTGAATATGAACCTACAGCACAAATCTGACATTGTAGGGAGGCTGGTGTTAATGGCCAGTTGCATACAGGGCATCCTTTGTGACTGGGAGAACCATGGATCATCCATGGTGCTTACTATAAACACTTCCTATTGTGCTGATAATTGCCTGACAATCCCAAGGTAGCTATAAGCACAACATTCCCATTATGTATTTAGACAATAACACAAAAGGTACATTTCCAACTGTGCAGACTTGTCACACTGCAATGTTTTCACAACACTGGAAAATTACAAGGTGGCTGACTAATACAATGAGAATATACAAAAGAAAGCAATAATGAGATTAAGTTAAAAAGAATTAAAGAGAACTTTCACTCTTGCTAACATTTTTCTGTTAACATGTATCAGTGATGCACAAAAGGTTTTATAATTTAACCCTCCTGGCGGTTAATTTTTTTTGCCACTTAGGCAAAAATCCTTTTTTTTTTTAATTTTTTTTTTTGTTTCATGTAAAGCTACCAGAGTGGTAGCTACATGAAACACCACTAGAGGGCGCATGTGTCCCTCTAGTGCGATCGTCGCCGGCATCAAAAGCAAACAGGGGAACGCGTATATAACGCGCTCCCGTTTGGCTTCTCCTGTCGCCATGGCGACGATCGGAATGACGTCATGGACGTCAGCCGACGTCCTGACGTCAGACGCCTCCGATCCAGCCCATAGCGCTGCCCGGAACTCATTGGTCCGGGCAGCGCAGGGCTCTGGCGGGGGGGCCTCTTGCGCCGCTGCGTGCGGGCGATCGCCGCAGAGCGGCGGCGATCGAGCTGTACGCGCGGCTAGCAAAGTGCTAGCTGCGCGTACAGCAGTTTAAAGTGCGCAAACCTCCCCACCAGGGGCTGAGATATCTTCCTGCGCGGCACAGCCCGAGCTCAGCTCGGGCTTACCACCAGGAAGGTTAAAGAACCACTATATAAAAAAAAAACTAACTTAAAATATAAATGTACACAAACCTAGAAGATTTCTCCCAGAGTAAAAAACACTGTAAATAACTTTTCCCTACATAGCTGTCACTTACAGGGAGGCATTATTCATCTGATCCAGCAGGTTTTGGACCAGTACATATTCCCATGGAGGATTTTTATTTCAAAGCACTCTCTGAATAGCAAGAGATGTCCATCTGCCAGAATAACGTGTACATAAGTAGATAGTGCTTTTCATATTTAAACAAGGAAAACTTGGGAATCCTTTATGAGGTCCAAATCCTGGCAGAGAGAGGTTTTGGGCCATCAGCTTAATAATGGCCACAGTAAGTAAAAGCTAGCTACACAGAAAAAAAAGTAGTTTGCAGTGCATTATCTCTGGGACAAACATATATATATATATATATATATATATATATATATATATATATATATATATATATACATACACACACACACACACACACACGTGCACACATGCATTTTAAATACAGGCAGCAAATTGGCATAGGTGGCACAGCACTACACTATCTGCACTGAGTTTGTAAACCCTCCACCTCCTGTATGTGTGGGTTTCCTTCAGGCACTCAGGTTTCCTCCCATGTCCCAAAAACATACAGATAAGTCAATTGGATTTCCACTACATTGCCCTAGGGTACGATACATACACTACATGATACAGACATATGATTACGGTAAGTGACAAGACAATAGTGCTGCAGAAGTTTACAGCTCTAATACTAAATATTAAAGGGTCACTTAAACCAGAAATAATAAAAAAAAAAAATCAGTTTTACTTGCCTGGGGCTTCTACCAGCCCCCTCCAGGCGTCCCGTGCCCTCGTAGTCACTCACAGAGCCTACGGTCCCCTGCTGCCAGCTAGTTTCGTTTTCGCTGACGGGCTCTGACAGGGAGTCGGTGGGCTTTCTGCGCCTGCGCAGGCCAGGCCACGCGTATCCTTCTTCATGTTCCCATCCTCAGTAGCGTCCTACTATTGTGGACGGGAACGCCCCAAAAAATATGCGTGGCTCGGCCTGTTGGGCCTGTCAGCGCAAACGAAACTAGCTGGCAGCGGGGGACAGGAGGCTCCGTGAGTGACTGCGAGGGCACAGGACGGCTGCAGAGGGGGTGGTAGAAGCCCCAGGAAAGTAAAATTGATTTTTTATTCCTGGTTTAAGTGTCCCTTTAATCTACAGTTCTTTGTCATAGTGTCCCTGTAAACACATTTCTATTTCAATTTCCAGTGAGCTGTGAATTTCCAAAAATGACTAAAGCCAAGCAGTCTGCCTTTTCTTGTCAGTCATTTGGAATATGTGCTGAGCTAATTTTCAGTACAGACAGCTCAGTTATCACTTCTTCTGCAAATGACAAAACTAAATGGCTTGAACAAAAAAAAAAAATCAAAAACATTTTTTAAAGTCATGCATATCAAGTCGACAGAAGCGAACAAAGGAACAGAGAATGCTATTGTTACCTCTTCTTCCTGGGACCTCTTTTTATTTGCCATTTTGTACAACTTATGCAACTTCCTGGCATCAAATTCGGTAAACTTTGAGACAAAAATCCAGAGGTTTCTTGGGGGGAAAAAAAGTAGAGTCAATAATCCACATGGAAGCAAACTGTAAACTATACATGGATCCCTTCTACTCTAGATGTGATTCCATGAAGGAACACACACTTCTCACAAGTGAAATTGCAACACCATGAAGAAAAGCACATAGCCATATGCAAATCACAGAGCCAGTAGAAGACAGAGTCATATGCAAATGATTATGGTTTTCATACATATCAGGTCACGTGACAACCAGTTTAAAGTGTATAAAAGATCAAGGTATAGTCAGAATCAATACTTACCCGGGACTTCCTCCAGCCCCATAAACACGCGAGTCCCACGCCGTCCTCCCGCAGTCTGCTGTTCAGCTGCGATCAGCCCCAGTAACTTGCTCAATCGCGTCCAGTCTGGGTCCTTTGCACATGCGCGGACCTACTGCGCATGCGCAGTAGACCCGGACTGACGCCATTGAGCAAGTTCCCGGGGCTGATCGCATCTGAACGGCACACCACGGGAGAACGGCGTGGGACTCACGTGTTTATGGAAAAAAAATGCATATATCCAGGCACATCACCTCTAGTTAGGACATTAAATAAGTTATTAAGGAAAGGGAGGTGCTGAAGGGGGTGTGGCCAGAAAACAGCAAAAATCTATTAACCCTTTGCACTCTCGCATGCAAATGTTCAAACAAATGCATTCACAGATTCACTCATCCAGGCACCACTGTTATCCCTACAGCTAAGTTCAAAGCCGGGGTCTTAGTTCACAGAAGAATGCATTCTTATGCTTAGTCACCAGTATACTGCGCAGAAGTACCCAGGTAAACATAGGTGTCCTAACTCTGGCCCTGTAACATGCATAGTGCAGACATGCAAACATTCATTGCATCAAACCTATCGAGAGATTAGGAGCACACATCCTGACGTCATCTCCTGGGACAGATAGTGCATCTTACCAATCGAACAAGGGAAGGAGGGAGTGCACTGAATTAAAACCCTAGCCACAGGCGTCAGTAACAAGAAAAAAATAAATATATCCAGGCCTTGTTACTGACCCCTGTGGTTTTAATTCAGTGCACTCCATCCTTCCCCTGTGCCTGGATATATGTATTTTTTTTCTTGTTACTGACCCCTGTGGCTAGGGTTTTAATTTAGTGCACTCCCTCCTTCCCCTGTATGTGTTTGTCAGCATGCACACAGCTTATGCTGGTGTATGTGCATGGTGCGCATGGATACATTATGTTAGCTCCCTTGTGCGATTGGTAAGATGCGCTATCTGTCCCAGGAGAGGACGTCAGGATGTGTGCTCCTAATCCCTAGATAGGTTTGATGCAATTAATCTTTGCATGTCTGCACTATGCATGTTACAAGGCCAGAGTTAGGACACCTATGTTTACCTGGGTACCTCTGCGCAGTATAGGTGACTAAGCATAAGAATGCATTCTTCTGTGAACTAAGGCTTTTAACTTAGCTGTAGGGATAACAGTGGTGCCTGGATGAGTGAATCTGTGAATGCATTTGTTTGAACATTTGCATGCGAGATTGCGAAGGGTTAATATATTTTCACGTGTTTATGGGGCTGGAGTAAGCCCCGGGTAAGTATCGTTTCTGACAATACCTCGATCTCTGGTTTCCTTTAAAGTGAGACAATATCCTGGAGCTGTGTGCAATAGGCACAAGTGTTGGGCATGACCTGAGAAACATCAGAGAACACGCTAAAGAGGGAGTGGATCAAACAGGCGCATGACAAAGCACACAGACCGGCAGATTCGCCGGTTTGCAACAGCGACATCAACAACAACCTGCCACCATCAATAGTTGCACCTGTGTGCAAACCAAACCATCTACCCCACACCATGATGCCCCGTGTGAAGGGCCAGATTTACCATTAGGCATTGTAGGCTTAATAGCACACCAGTTGCTTGCCACTGTGAGCATGCAGCCTGTTGTGAATGGTTTAGTTTCACACAGGTTCAACCGTTGATGGTGGCATCATAGTATAGGGGTGGAGTTTTTTTTCCCTAACTTTACAAGCTCTTGTAAGTAGGGATGTTACCCCACCAGTGTTGTGTTCCCAAAGAAAAAACAAAAAGAGTGATTTTTTTTAATAAAACAAACTAGCTTGTGTAATCTTAATGCTAGTTATATCAATGTCCCAACCACGAACAGCTTTCCTTTAACCACTTAAGTGGTCTCTGCCCCTTAAGGACCAGAGACCACTGGTACAGGAACGCGGAATCACGATGAATCGCCGCGACCCCCTGGACATAGACTCTGCCGTCTCTATGACGGCAGAGCCATGTGAGCCGGTCAGGAGCCGCTTTCATTGGCTCCTGACTGTGTCTATCAATGTAAGCCAATGGGAGTGGCTTACATTGATAGACACGGCCAGGAGCCAATAAAAAAGGCTCCTGACCGGCTCACATGGCTCTGCCGTCATAGAGACAGGCAGAGCCTGTGAGATGCGGCGAGACTCGTCGGGTTTGAGCGGCACGATTGGCGGGGAGAGGCGGTAATGGCGGATGTGAGCAGCGACGGCTAATTTAAATCTACGCCCTGCCAGCCAGGAGCCCACCAAAACAGGGCATAGATTTCAATTAGCGCGGTCCTTAAATAGTTAGGGCCCGTTTTCACTTTAGCGTTGCGGAATCGCCGGCGAATCACCGCAGGCAAATCGCATGCGGGTGCGATTCCACATGCGGTTTTTGCCGCGATTTCGCATGCGATTTCGCATAGGTTAGGGTGATGCGATTTTAACCATGTCACTGCCTGTGTGAATTAACATGGGTACCTATGCGAAATCGCATGCAAATTCGCGGCAAAAACCGCATGGGGAAAACGCATGCGATTTCCCTATTAAATACATTGCGTGCGATTCGCCTGCATTCCACACGCAGGCAAATTCTGAGGGCTGTGCCATGCAGAAAAATCCTGCACAGAAAAACGCACAGCAAAACTGACAAGTGGAAACAGGCCCATCCACTTGTATTGGCTGTGCGAATCCGCATGCGGGCAACGCATGCGGATTCGCGATAGTGAACACGGACCCTAAATGTTTTAAAACTTATTCAAAGGCTATTTGTGTTGTGAAAAGATTATTCTGTAGGTAAGTCTGATATTGTAAGCAGAAAATTATACAAGGACTGAAAAGAAGTTCACTGGAGTAATAACCATATTATAAAACAATACACACCTTCTCCACAGCTTGATTTGCTCCTGGTCAGAGTAAGATTTAAGGCACTCAGATATACGGTCTCCAATTTTTAGTAAGCAGGTTCGCGTGTGCTCCAGCTGATCCTGCACTGTCAGACCTTTGTCTGGTTTATCCAGCTGCTTCAGAGCTTTTTTTACTGGTCTCATTCTCTCCTTACACTAAATGAGAAAAAACAAAAACACAGACCTCTTACCAATGCTTAGTGTGATTTGCCTTCTTAAAACCGAAGGTATTTGCGATAATTCAGCTTTAAGTGAACATCTTTAGTTACCCACAATGCACGGCTACTGAATATGCAAATTATCTTGTTATGCCCCTGAAGACAGGCTTACACCCAGAACCGCTGGTGTATAGCAAGCCTATAGCTAATACATTTTTACAGAGTCACATCAACCCCACATAGACATCCTGTTTCGGACTTGTGGTCCTCATCAGTGCATGGCAGGGATTGATATGGTTCTATGGGATAGGGCTTAGACCAGTACAACAGAATACCTCAGCAGCTCGAGGCGACCCAGAACCACTAGGAAAGTAGGAGGGCTTATCGGTCTCTTTTAGTCCCCTATACTTTCCTGGTGGTTTTGGGTCATCTCTTACCAAATGATTAAACAAAACTTATTACACGTTCCATCAAAAGCAAATCTGAGTAAACACATGCAAATTAGAAATTCATCTGATCTACTGTAAAGCTTTTTTTTTCCCTTTTGTTTTTGTAACTTAGGCCTTTAAACTTTTAATGTCGTTATAATGAGGCACTGATCAAAATGCAATATACCTGTATTATCAGGGTTTTGGGTTTTTTTTGCATCTATTCTAAATTGCAACCTTATTTGCTGCAACGATTACAATACAAAAAAAATAAATAAATAAATAAAAATAAAAAAAGGACAGAAGCAGCCTGTCCTAAAGGCCCATACACACCTACCAACAATCTGTCCAACTATCTTCCAAACTTGTTAGTTGGAAGATAAGTTGGGTGTGTGTACAGCTGACAAACAACCAGATGACCAACTGATAACAGGTTGGTGGATCAATCTGTCCAACTATCATGCAGGTTGTAACGTGTGTACAACTTTTTAACAACTTTGTTGTTTTTGAATGCAGGCATGTTGTGAAGTTTGTCATTTAGCTTGCACACATAGTATTTAAGTGAGTAGTTGTTGGTTGGTGTATGTGTACACACTTTTCAGGTAAACCATTTGCATGGTTGGTCATGTTGTGTGGTTGGTTGTGCATTAATCTGTTGCCGACTGCTCCACGCCAATTGGCATGAGCAATGCGGCAGCCCCAGGACCGCTCCATGCCCATTGGCATGAACGGCCGTCTATGGGGCTAGCAGGAGATCACGCGCATCTCCTGCTCAGGGGGCGGAGCGGCTTCAGTCTCCGAGCGGCGATTCTAATTACTTTGTACAGCGCTGCGATCTGCAGCAGCGCTGTACTGGGGACAGCCGTGTGACACAGCTGTCCCCCTGGGACACAGGGAAGGCTGAAGCCTATCACAGCCGATCGTGCTGATAGGCTGGCGGGGGGGGGGGTTATACAGTTAAAAAAAAAAAAAACACACTTGGGGGCGCGATCAGACCCCACCAACAGAGAGCTCTGTTGGTGGGGAGAAAAGGAGGGGGGAATCACTTGTGTGCTGTGTTGTACGGCCCTGCAGCTTTGCCTTAAATCTGCAGTGGCCTATTTAACTAAAAATGGCCTGGTCACTAGGGGGGTTAACACTGCGGTCCTCAAGTGGTTAAGTTGGACGTGTGTATGATCCTTTAGAATGTACATGAGATAGACATGCATGCAAGTGTGAGTACACAGCATTTGCAATTAAACAGAACTATGTTAATGGATTTGGGGTTCCAGTGTAAAGGTCCATAAACACGCTAGGTAAGAGTCGACGCAAACAAAAAAGAGTGACATCGCTCAAGCAACTTTATCCGGCAAAAATAAACGTAATTTAAACAACGTTGTTCATACAAAAGATGATGTCCTTCAAATACTGCGTGCGGAAGTGGTAGTGACATTCCACACAACTTGCATGCATGCTCTGAACAATGTTTGAATGACATTGTACACACCCAGCCGAATGCAGTATACAGTATCTGCCCAATAGTCATCTGAATTGATGTGCCAGTAGGATTGGGCAGAATACCTGATATCAGTCGCTCGTCGTTTAACGTCAGTTGGCTAAATTTTTATAATGATTGTCGTCCAATATGGGGATAGTTCGTTGGAAGTTTTAAATTACATTCATCTGAACTGTGTACACAGCTTAACCCTATAGTAGCAGTGAGGACAGCGCCAATGCACAATATTGAAGCAGAGAACCATACAGATTATAGCTTCCTTATCAGTATAAAGCTGGGAATACACGGCTCGATTTTGCCGCTCGATTCTGCGCCTGATCGTTTTCCGCGCTTGATCTCGCAGGCGATTCTCTTATATTCCGCTTGTTTTTCTTATCTTTTCCCATTGTTCTCCATGCAGAATCGAGCGCAGAAACGATCGGGGCGTGAGATCGGACATGTCGGAAATTATCTTTCGAGCCATCTAAATGGCTCAGAATCGAGCCGTGTATTCCCAGCATAATGCTAGGTACACACAATACAATTTTCTGGCAGATTTACCTGCCAGATCGATTTTTTCCAACATGTCCGATCTGAATTTCAATTTATTTTCCGATAGATTTCCATAAAAGTGAACGGAAATAGATTGGAAAATCAATTGAAATTCAGATTGCACATGTTAGAAAAAATTCGATCTGGCAGGTAAATCTGCCAGAAAATTGTATCGTGTGTACCTAGCATAACCGCTTATACTGTACATGCTAGAGTTGACATGCCTGTACCTTAAAAGGGATAAAATACATAATGCAAATATATTGCACAATTGATCAGTTAATGTAGTAGTAAGTTAATTTAAACACACTTTAGGTATAACTACTCTAACACTTCAAGAACAACCATTTTGCAAACAGTATTCCCATTCAACAAAGGCAAAATCAGAATTTCTCAGCATGAGCTCTATAGACTATAGCGTGCCATGTAAAGTAGCTGAAAATATACAAATGCGCAGTCCCACTAGTCCCAAGCCTACTGACACTCTTTGCCGTGAGCAATACACAGCTTGCCCTGTCAAGATTCCCACAGTTATGCTACCACCCACTCTAATCAATTATATGTGATCATCTCAGGTGAGAGTTTGATATTTATACAGGTATTCCCTGTCTTCTACACTCAACTCTCAGAGCCCCAAGCTAAAATCTATGCACAAAAAAAGTTTCCTTACAACGCTGAATGTGTCCTGGTCCAGTTCATCATCTTCCTCCTCTCCAATGGGAACTGGGTCATTCCCAGCTGTAATATGGACCGGTCCCTGGTTCTTCTTGCTACGGCCACCAGCCTTGCCTTCACCTGGCTTTGCCTTTAAACACAAAAAAGTATAAACTAATAAGACCAAAATTAATTCTAACAAGACACAGAACATTTATATCGCTTTTTCTCCTTGTGGACTCAAAGCGCCAAAGCTGCTGTCAGTAGGGTGCGCTCTATAGGCAGTAGCAGTGTTAAAAGATACCAAAGCCTGAAGAATATACTGAAGACAGTAGTGCGCAGGCGTGCGCCCAGGAGTGCGCCCAGGAGTTCTCACAAAGGCACAGTGACGTTATTGTGTCTTCGTGTGCAAGCACAGAGTGCTCCTGACCGCGCACCCCTGTGCACTACCGCCCGATTCTGGTGACTTAAGCTGAGCTGTGGAGGAGAATTTCTGTATAAAGGAGGCCGGGGGAGGGGTGGGCATGAGGACAGACCTAATACATGCCTGCTCACCCCGCTTTCAGTATATTCTTTGACTCTGGTATTCTTTATACGGACAACTGTAATGAAAGGGATGTAGAAGCTGCCATATTTATTTCCTTTTTAGGGTAGGAACACACTAGGCAGAATCGCATACACGGTTTCCACTATGTGCTATGGAAAACGCATATGCCATTCTGCCTAGTGTGTTCCTACCCATAAACACCACCAGTTGCCTGACAGCCCTGATGGTCTATTTGGCTGCTGTAGTGTCTGAATCACACCAAAAACAAGCATGAAGCTAATCTTGTCAGATCTGACAGAAATATCTGATATGCTGCATGCTTGTTCATGGTCTATGGCAAAAAGTATTAAAAGTAGAGGGTTAGCAGGATAGCCAGGCAACTGGAATTGTTTAAAAGGAAATAAATATGGCAGCCTCCGTTGTCCTTTAAAACCTCCCTAGCGGTATGGACAGATATATCCGTCCATAAAAACATGCTGTGAACAGTATAAACGTGCATACACCTGCACTGTATACTAGACCCTTGATTGACACATTTTGGCAAGTTACAGGAAAAAAAAAAAGTTTTAAAAACAAATGTTATCACTTTTTGCACAGAAATCCTGGCAAAATTGAATGCCAGGGAGGTTAAGGAGTCTTGCTCAAGGTCTCCTACTGAATACGCGCGGTCTTACTGAACAGGAAGAGCCGAGTGGTGGCCAGTGTCAGTGGTGACACAAGGCATTATTATCCTGAATTATACTTCCATAGCAATACACACAAATAAGATTCAAAGAAAAGTGTGAATACACAGCATAGATCTGCAGGAAAAGAAATGCCCTGCTCTTAGGGCCTGGACACACTTGTGCACTTTACTCCACTTCTGTGCTGACTTCAACAACACATCAATGTTGAAACAAGCGTGCGCCTAATGCATTCACACTTCAGTCATGCTTGTTCAGGGTCTATGGCTAAAAGTATTAGAGGCAGAGGATGAGCAGGACAGCCAGGGAATCTGCATTCTTTAACAGGAAATAAATATGTCAGCCTCCATATCCACTTTACTTCAGGTGTGCTATATAAACTTAATTTAATTTTAAAATAGGAACAAATCAAATAGTCATTATAAATGCTTACAAGTTCATGGAATTAAAGTTAATGTGCATCAGCATTGCAAACAATGTTTTGAAGACACAGGGACAGATTTATCAAAATAGGAATAGGGAAAACTGCTGCAATAACAGTATAAAAGAGAAGCAGCCACTCCAAGGTGACCAATCAAAATCCTTGAAATCAGCATGTGCTTCACTTTTGCTCCAACTTTCCTTGCCTTGACAACTAGAATGGCAGGACAGCCAGGCAACTAGTATTGTTTAAAATAAAATAAATATGGCAGCCGTCACATCCCTCTCACTTCAGGTTCCCTTTAATTAACTCTACTCTATGGTTTTCTCTAATAATAGTTTACTGCTTTACACTTTAAAAATCAATACATTAGGTGTTGTCAAAAATGCCCATATAAAACTGTTAGGATGAACCATAGCTTGAGGCATGCAGATCTAGTTTCAGGAGTAATAGCACAGTTTATATTATGTTTGTATGCATATTATAGGACTGTGGACAGCACACTGGGTTTGCAAAATGAAAATTCTTCAATCTTCATGCTAATCTCAAGCATGAATGGGAGATTTGGAAAATCCTAAAGGCAAACAGTAACAGCGGCATCTAGTGGTGGACTCAGTGTGGTACATCCTCAGGCTAACATTGGAAGGTATACAGTATGTCTGATGAGGAAGGAGGTAACCAGTAGAAGCAGTGGAAAGCCTGTCCTACTTACTGAACTGTCAAAAACGTATTCATATCTGAGCCCTGTAAGCACACACAATTTTTTTTAATTAACGTACATTCCATACCTTTTTCCTTTATTTATACACC
Organism: Hyperolius riggenbachi; assembly: GCF_040937935.1. Taxonomy (NCBI): domain Eukaryota; kingdom Metazoa; phylum Chordata; class Amphibia; order Anura; family Hyperoliidae; genus Hyperolius; species Hyperolius riggenbachi. The sequence continues at coordinate 155,982,330 of NC_090648.1, read as the reverse complement.
ATATCCCAAAAACATACAGGCAAGTTTAATTGGCTTTCCCCTAAAAATGGCCCTAGACTGTGATACATACACTACACTATACACACAGACATGTGACTACGTATTACGTATTATTAGATTGTGAGCCCCTCTGAGGGACAGTTAAGTGACAAGACTATATATTATGAACAGTGCTGCAGAAGATGCCGGGCGCTATATAAATACTAAATAATAATAAAAAAATACCTTGTCCTTTGCTTTCTTCTTTTCTTTAGCCCCATCCTTCTTCTGGTTTGGTTTATCTTTATTTTCCTTGTTATCTTTTTTCTTCTGCTTTTTCTTGTTTGGACTCTTCAGAGTCCCATCCTCCTGAAGAAGAATATGGACTTATAATTGTGGATAAACTGAAAAATTAGAATCTTTGATGCACCATGAAGACAACTTGATTTGCTCTTACTTCCTGGAACAAGTTCTCTGAGAGGAAGTGTTATGCAACTGGGCACCTTTAAAATCCAACCAATGGAAAAGGCTATACCATGAGGAACCTAGAGCTTTTACATAATGGTCTGCTGTAATCAGCAGCTCTTGTGTAAATAAAAATGCCAAAAATATAGTTTTGCACACACTTGAGACTTTTGTCGCCTTACACAATATGAAATGACCTGTCAAGATAATTTCATGTGTCAGTTTTTGAATGATTACTGTACAGACATGGTTTGGTTACCAGTCAAACAGAATGTACTGATCTATGAAGGGAGGAAGGAAGCAGAGGCTGAAGTAGAAAAATGTTATATGAACTTACTCTGAAGTTCCCGCAAACCAACATATGCATCAGGTGAGGCAATCTTTCCTTGTGGACTGAGGACACCTGAATTCACTTTAGATTTTTGTCTTCTCAAAAACATTGCATTATTCTTTATTTTTTTTTAAGACTTTTGCTTTATAATTTTTTTTTCAAGATGTTGTCTTCAGGAGTTTTTGGGGAGGCTTTGGGAGCACTCGCATATGTTCGAGTGCTTCCAAAAACGGGCGTCTCTGTAGTCCGCATGCACATTATGGAGCCATTTGCCTTTGCAAGTACTTGTGAGAAACGGGTGCTTCCGAAGCCTTCCAAAGGCTCCCAGAGGTGGCAAGACAGAGCAGGGACAGTGCTGGAAGAAAGCCACTGACAGAGGACCTGGAAGGCTCTTTGAGATCCAGAGCCTCCCCTCCTGTAGGCAAGTATCTCCCTTTTTTTAGGTATTCAGTATTGCTTTAAGTTACCTCTCTAGGTGGCTGTTTATATTTGCTTGTGTTTAAAGCTGCGTAGACAGGCACTGCGGCCGTCAACGACGGGTCCGTCAGACCCTCCCGCTGGGCAGACGTTCAGCCGACAGTAGTGCATGTGTATGCGCTGTCGGCACACTGATAAGGCTGCTTCTGAACGATCCGCTTAGCGGGAGGGTCTGACGGACCAGTCGTTGGCGGCCGTAGTGCATGTCTGCCACATCCCAAAAGCAAACAGATAAGTTAACTCGCTTTCCTTCAATTTTGTCCTTTTTTATGCTATGTTATGTTTTATGCTAAACATATGACTGTGTTTTGCTAGATACACACCATACAATTTTCTGGCAATTTTACCTGACAGATCAATTATTTCCAACATGTCTGATCTGAATTTTGATTGATTTTTCAATTTTCCGATTTCTTTAAAGCGTTTTTTCGATTGATTTTCGTTAAAGGACAACCGAGGTGACATGATGAGATAGACATGTGTATGTACAGTGCCTAGCATACAAATAACTATGCTGTGTTCCTTTTTTTTTTTTCTTTCTCTGCCTGAAAGAGTTAAAAATCAGGTATGCATGTGACAGTTTCTGCCCGGGTTGGGACCGGGTCGGACAGGGTCACACTATAGCATAACCCTCACTGATAAGTAATTGCAGCCATAAAATACTTTCCTGTCATTAATTAAATGGCTTCTGAGAGCAGTAAAAAGATAAAAAGGGTCAATAATTCATAGATGTGAGCTCTAGCATACTGCAATGAAGGTGTCATTGAGCAGAGACAATGAAACGGTAAAAACTAGATTCAAATAGAAAATAAAACTGTGGGATATCTAAAAAGTCATTTTTAGGAGAAGGAGGATGGATACAATTGTTTTTCTGATCAGTTTATTTTCACCTCGTATGTCCTTTAAGTTGTATGAAAATCGGAAATGTTGGAAATAATCAATCTGGCAGGTAAATCTGCCAGAAAATTGTATGGTGTGTACCATTAGATTGTGATACCCTCTGAAGGACAGTTAGCGACAAGACTATATACCATGTAAAGCGAGGAGAACGCCAGCGCATACCACTAAGGCTGCATCTGAAATGACCACCAGCTCAGTGTGAAGCACCTAAATAGATTTTCTGCACACTTCGCATTCAATTCAGATGCAAATCATATGCAAATCTGCTACTACTTATCATGCAAACAGGAAACCTCAGATGCAGCCTTAGTGGTATGCGCTGGCGTTCTCCTCGCTGTTCAACCAAATGTAAGTTACACTTTTTTTTTGCTTAGTTGCTCCCAAGGTTTTAAATTTAGGTTAGGTCACTTGCCAGGAGGTATGCCTCACCGTGGCGCAAGTGTCTAGTATAATATACTTTGCATGTAAACCATATTGGAAGCTAAAGTTCCTCCTAGTTTAAAGGGATACTTAAGTCAAATAAAAAAAAATATGTTTTACTCACCTGGGGCTTCCTTCAGCCCCCTGCAGCTGTCCGGTGCCCTCGCAGCATCGCTCCGATCCTCCTGTCCCCACCGGTGGCTGCTTCCGGTTTCGGCAACAGCCGCCGACAGGCTGGGAAAGCGAGTGATTCTTCACGTTCCCAGCCACAATAGCACCCTCTATGCTGTTATTGCGGCCTTCTTGCTGCATTCACAGCATAGAGGGCACTATTGTGGCTGGGAACGCGAAGAATCACTCGCTTTCCAAGCCGGTCAGCGGCTGTCGCCAAAACCGGAAGGAGCCGCCAGCGGGGACAGGTGGATCGGAGAGATGCTGCGAGCCCACCGGACAGCTGCAGGGGGCTGAAGGAAGCCCCAGGTGAGTAAAACTCATTTTTTTATTTGACTTAAGTATCACTTTAATAAATGTTAGCACTTGTCTTGGATGCAGGGCATGTATTTTTCAGTCTGGCAGAGGCGGTGTATGCCTGTGCGATTAACAATTCAATTGCAACATGTGTTTAGGGATGCGCAACCTTTCCCCCCCCACCTTTCCTTATACCATGTAAAGCGTTGGGGAATTTTTCAGCAGTATACAACTACAAAATAAATAATCTTCTATATCACATCAACGTTTCTTCCAATTTTCATTGTTGAGAATTTAAAGAGGAACTCAAATGAAAATAATGTAATAAAAAATGCTTCATTTTTACGATAATTATGTATAAATGATTTAGTCAGCGTTTGCCCATTGTAAAATCTTTAGGCCCGGTTCACATTAGCGGTCGCCGTCCGGAATCGCCGTGCCGAAGCCGGACCGCATGCAGAACGGACGGAACGGACGCACGGCATAGCAATGAAAGCCTATGCGTCCGTTCACATGCGTTCGTTTCGTCCGGACCGGATCCGGACCGGACTCCGGCATAAGACCCAACATGCGCTATTTTTTGGTCCGGCTCCTCCGGCAGCCGTATCCGGAGCGGAGCCGGACTGCACCATCCGGCCAATACAAACCAATGAGAACCGGAGAGCGCACAACACACTGGCTAAAAATCCGGATGTTCTACCCCACTTCCTATGCGTATTGAAGCGGCGATTTTGGATGGGGACACATGGGCAAGCATTTTGGAGTGGAGCAGCAGTGATTTTAAACGTGCTGGAGATGTTGGCAGTATGTCGGAGGTGGAGGTGAGTGCTAAACAGCGGATGGCCTGATTCCACAGGTCCACCTTCTGCTGACCTCCCAGACCCCAACATTTTTATTCTATTTCTACTATCTTTTGCCAAACGGATCCGGATCGCATCCTGATGAACACCTGATGCAACCTGACCGGATCCGGATCAGAACCGTACGGTTCCGATCCGGATCCGGTCAGGTCATCCGGTCCGTTTGGCAGAGAACCGCAAGTGTGAACCGGGCCTTATTCTCCTTGATTTACATTCAGACATTTATCACATGGTGACATTTTTACTACTGGCAGGTGAGGTCAGTGGAAGGAAATACTGCTTGCTTTTTTGGCAGTTGGAAACAGCTATACACCGCTGTTATTTCCCACAATGCAACAAGGCTCCAACAGTGAGATGTCAGAACCATGGTCCTGACATCACACTGTGGGAGGGGTTTTCAGCCATACAGAGCCCCTGGATGATCTGTTTGTGAAAAGGAAAAGATTTCTCATGGGAAAGGGGGTATCAGCTACTGATTGTAAAGAAGTACAATTCCTGGTTGTTTGTTCCCCCCCCCCCCCCCCCCTATTTTTACAATCTACTTACAGAGGACAATCTGGAAAATAATTTGATGCAAACATTTTACATCGAAAGAAATAATCCATGAGAAAGCTCACCTTTGTGTCACCATCTTCTGAATGGTTGTCAGAGTTTTTGGGAGAGGAGATCTCATTGCCTTGCTCATCCTTTGCTTTGCTTGCTGCTTCTTTTTTGGCACGGGGCCGCCTCTTCTTTACCTTTACCTGAAACAGAAAGGTTATCTTTATAAGATATAAAAAAAAACTAAGGAAAGTAACACTATTGAATAGCCAAGAAAAAAAATATACACTAATGTTAGTAACAAACATTCTAAACATAAAGTTCACTACCTTAGCAGCATACCTACCTCATCACCTTGGCCACTTTCTTTCTTCTCGGTTTCTTTTTTCAGAATCTTCATCAGATAGTCCGCTCTGGTCTGTAAGTGCTTTCCTTGAGGTTTTTTCGATGGATCAACTGACAAGATCTAAAGAAAATAATATATCATATTATGTTTGTTCTGTTTTTTTGTTTTTTTTTTAACCCAAAGCGTAGTTTATTGAGAACAATACAGCGAAGGTTACAACACTGCCTGGTGCAAGGCAGAATGCACATATAGAAGTTTATATGGAACATATATGCAAAGTATCAGACAAGGTGTATAATTACATAGTGAAAATAAGGAGATACACAAGTCAAATGTTGTAATTTAAAGGTTTAGATCTTTTACATGGTGTCAAAGAGTGAAAGCATTATCATGCATTTGAGGCACAGATTTCTGATACAACCTAAATGGTATAGTGGGTCATGTTATTGAAGGTCAAGTGGGAACGTGGATGTTTGTTCTGTTTGAAAGGAACAAAGCACAGCTACATTTTTGATGATTATCAGCTTAAAGGGAACCTGAATTGAGAGGCATATTTATTTTCTTAAAGTGTACCAGAGATCACGATACGTAAAGATTCGATACTTACCCGAGGCCTGTTACCGGGGCTGATCGGCAGACTTCGGGAGGACGGCGTGGGACTTGCACTTGTTTTTGGGGCTGAAGGAAGCCCAGGGCAACTATCGAATCTTTACATATCGTGATCTCTGGTTTACTTTAAGCAATACCAGTGCCTGGTGCCCTGCTGATCACTTAGCTGCAATAGTGTTTGTTAACCGGTTCAGCACCGCAGTGGCGAAAATCTCATGCATCCGAGCAACGTTCACCTCCCATTCATTCGCCTATAACTTTATTGCTACTTATCACAATGAATTGATCTATATCTTGTTTTTTCTGCCACTAATTAGGTTTTCTTTGGGTAGTACATTTTGCTAACAATTATTTTTTTCTAAATCCATTTTAACAGGAAGATTAAGAAAGAAATGAAAAAAAAACTCAGTTTTTGGCCATTATAGTTTGAAATTAATATACGCTACCGTAATTAAAACTGATGTATTTTATTTGCCCATCTGTCCCGGTTATTACACCGTTTAAACGATGTCCCTATCACAATTTATGGTGCTGATATTTCATTTAGAAATAAAGGTGCATTTTTTCAATTTGCGTCCATCACTATTTATAAGCTTATAATTTTAAATAATATAATAACATACTCTCTTGACATGCATATTTTAAAAGTTCAGACCCTTGGGTAACTATTTATGTTGTTTTTGTTTTGTTTTTTATAAAAAATGTATGTGGGTAATTTTTGGTGTGGGAGGGAAACTGCTAATTTTAAATGTAAAATAATATAATTGTTTAATTAAAAATGTATGTGGGTGCAGTTTACTATTTGGCCACAAGATGGCCACAGTCAAAAAAGTCCTGGATGCGAACGATCTCGCATCTAGGAATTTAAAAGCAGAGGAGAAGTTTCCTGGGGGCAGAAATACCACGCTCTCTGGATAGAAAGAGTCGTTTTTTTCTGCAGGAAAGTTAGATCAGTGAATGGGAATTATATTCCCATTCACTGATCGGGGGGCTAGCGGCGGGAGCACGCACCATGCGGCGGGAGCAGCAGTGCCTATCTGGACGAGGAAGCTCGTCCAGATAGGCCGAACTGGTTAAAGTACAAACCTATGACAAGAATGTAGCTAATCTGGCTAGATTTTTGTCAGAAACATCTGATCTGCATGCTTGTTTTAGGTCTATGGCTAAAAGTATTAGAGGTAGAAGATAATAAGCACATGAAAACATGCAATTTTCATGCATCTAGTGTCCTGGCCATTATCTGAACGTGGGGCGCTAGTGCACTTGGCCACCAGGTTGACCAACATGATCTAGGTATACTCCTTTTGTTGACATATGAAGTGTAAATTATTAAATGCCAGATATCATGATAAAATAAGCTTGAATTGGCTACGCAAGCACGGTTTATCCTATGAAGGCAATATTAGAGAAAAGAGATCTACCGCCACACATTATCCCGGGGATAAATATATATTTTTTGTTCCTGGTGCATAGTCAATTAACAGAAAGGCTCTAAAACCTAAAGATAATTTCCATAATAATCTGCTGACTGGTGTGCAGATAAACATACATTATTCTTCCACATGATCAGATCCATGTGTACCTGAAATAAGTCATGTACAGATATCTTGGACAACAATACTGTAAGGGATCGCTCCTCTTGGCCGCAGTATGGTCTGAGGCGGCGACAGAGGTAGAGTCAGCTGACACTTAGGCAGGGGTTTATGTAAAATAGTAATATATGATGCTGACCCTGGGCTGGTATTGAACCCTGGTTTCTCACGTCAGAGGAAGTGCTCTTAACCACTATGCTATAGCTGACACAGTCAGGATGTTTTACTGGATACTATTGGTTACTCAGCTGACATGTATTGTCACCCGTGTCAGCTGATCTCTCTCTCAGCTGATACTTAAACAAGATTAATGCCTGCGTGTGATTGGCTGTTGTGTGCATGTGACCGGCCACTGATTGGATGCTGTCAGTATTTAAACTTTGCTGTGAAACTTGCATCTTGCCCGTGATAGCTTCTAGCTTGCTGGATGTGCTGTTACTTGCTATTTATATTGGATTATCTGGACTTTGACCTCGGCTTTGATTACTGGACCTCCCTTGTCTGCTGTCTGAACTGACCTCTTGCCTGGAATATCGTGACGACCTTTGCTGCCTGGTTTGATTTCGGAAACGTTCTTTGACTACTCTCTGCCTTGCCCTCCGGTACTGTGATATTTCTGCTTACCAGTGTATGACCCTGGACGGTTGCTGGACTTTGCTTACTCTGTTTCCTTGTTTGGCCTGGAAGTTTATTTGCTTACCCTGCATTCAGCTCCAATACCTTGCGCACTAAAGGCCTGGGTGTAACCGAAGTTGTGCAGGTGTTGTCTCTTCACCTACCGTTCAAGCGGGGACGCGCCACATAGGGTGAAGCGTGTGGAGTTAGATTGGGGGCATTGGAGCTGATTCATGAGTAGATATCCCTACAGGCCTGACAAATACATCTATAACTTTGTACCAGAGAGGTTTTATTTTAGAATGACTACTTCTGATTACAACTAGGTAATATAAATCAGGTAATATTAATTACAGATGATATTTTTAGGCTTTGTAACTGCTTATAAAAATGAGTATATCATTGGTATTTCAAACTACCTGTACTCAAACTTTTTACTGTGAAGTTGGTTGAATTTTATTACAACTACCAGAATATTATTATATGTATTTTGTAAGTCTGTCAGATTTATTTAAAGGATTACAGAGAAAAAGAACAAGGTAACCAAGCAGCTCGGGGTGACCCAAACCACTCGGAAAGTATAGGCGGCCAAAAGAGGCAGAAAAGTCCTCCTACTAAAAAGCAATGCTTGGTGCGATTTGCCTTCTTAAAACAGAAGGAAAATTGCAATAACTCAGCTTTAAGTGAACATTTGTGATTACCTACAATGCACCACTACTGAATATGCAAATTATCTCTTTATGCCCCTCTAGCCAGGCTGCTGTATAGCAAGCCTATAGCTTTAAATTTTACACAAAGAAAAAGTAATACCTTATCAGCCAACTTTAACTCGGGGTCATTTTTAATTAGCTCCCAGTTTCCGTAACCATGTTCAACAATGCCCAAGAGTAATTGGGAATCTTCTTCTACAGTCCAGTCCACATCAAAATGAGCAGCTTTGACTCGACTGGTCAATTGGAACCTGGAACAAGAAAATATGTCATCAAAATGAATCAGTAGTAAACAGTGCTGTGGAGTCGGAGTCAGAGTAATGTGAGTACCTGGAGTCGGGAAAAAATGCACCGACTCAGATTCCTAATGAATTTAAACTAATTAAAATAGAAAATATGATAAAATGTTCTATTTCTCAGATAATAGTCATCATAAATAATTTATATATATACAGTAATAGCGGTGCTTAGTCCACAAAAAGGAAATAAACCAATCAAAAAATAGTTATTTGTGTGCTGCAGTCCCCGTATTTTTAAAGTCAGATATACATATTTGATTGTGATTGTATATATAATGTGTACACAGGAATCTTTTATACATACTAAACATCTATGCTGTAAGAATAAAGCCTGATGTGTAGCTGTGTCACTAATAGAGATGGTCAATGAGATGGAAATAATTCTGCATTGATGCTGGTTTATGCAAATTTATGCACTTCCTTTGCTCATGAAATTAAATAATTTGATATGTTAAAATTTGGTTTGTTGACTACGAATTAAAGTGTACCTGAGACGTATGAAAAGAAAAGTTTTATACATAAATGGGGCTTCCTCCAGCCCCCTTCAGGCTAATCAGTCCCTCGCTGTCCTCCTCCGCCACCTGGATCTTCTGCTAGGAGTCCTGGTAATTCAGCCAGTCAGCGCAGTCCGGCCACGTGCCGATCCCACAGCCAGAAGCATTCTGCACCTTGCGCAATAGTGCTGCGCAGGTGTAGTACGCTCCCAGCGGCGGAGTGTGTGCATGCACACTACACCAGACTGGCTCAAGTACCTGGACTCATAGCAGAAGATCCAGGTGGCGGAGGGGGACTGTGAGGGACTGCTTAGCCTGAAGGGGGCTGGAGGAAGCCCCAGGTATGTATAAAACTTTAATTTCATCTGTCTCAGGTTTACTTTGTTAGGCACAGTTCACATTGGCGTTTATTTGCGGACCACAGCCGGACCGCAAACGGAACGGACGATTAAGGGTCCATTGTTAATCAATGGACCCGTGCACACTCGTCCGTTCCTCCGGATGCGGTCTGCGGTCCGGAATTTTTCAACATGCTCCAATTTTCCGGACCGGTCCTCCATCCACCGCCGCCGGACCCGGACAAGAAATCCAGCACAAGAGGAACTGAGGGGAAACGGAAGTGCACAACACAGTTCCGGATGAAAGCAGGACGTCCTACCCAACTTCCTGTGGGGTTCTCTATGGTGCAGGCGGCCATGTGGATGTACCCAGCGCCGGACAGCCCCCAGCCTCTCCACAACACAGCGGAGGACGGAAGGACCCGACCATCCAGACGCAGGGCCCCGCGGGACGAGGAGGATGATGTCCACACAGCAGGCTCTCCCAAAGAAGGACTCCAGCGCTTTTCCAGACCTTCCAGGCCCCTCTTTGAAAACGGAAACGGATCCAGGACGCATGAAGAACGGAAGAAGATCCGGATTATCTGAATGTGACCTGGCCAGATCCTGATGGCCTCCTGATGGCGAACGGATGTTCTCAGAATGGACCGGACCAGAATGGACCCGTGCCACCGGTAAGTATTTCATCAAAATGCAAGTGTGTACCGGGCCTTACACATTAGTACTATACTCTACATATGCACTCCCCACAGAGCTGCAGGGAATCCACTGAGAATGTTTTGCACATTGAACCCAGAGATGTTGTCTATCACCCATAAACCTGGTTCAGATTGTACATGAAGAATGTGTAATAGAGGAAGAATCTCCTTATTCCCCTGCAGAGTACCTGCACATCACTCTTACATATACCCACAGTTACATTGCCTAGGGCCTGATAGATGTTCTTTGTTCCGGTCTTACCTTCTACAAGTACTCTTTACCAAGGACTAGTTTTAGTCTATTACTAAAAGTAAAGGCAGAAGATCAGCCAAATAGCCAGGTAACTGGTATTGTTTAAAAGGGAATAAATATGGCAGCCTCCATATCCCTCCAGTTGTCTTTTAAAATTCCTAAGCATTGGCAGTTAAGAGACACATTTTATGTTACAATCAACAAGACTGTAATATGCAAGTTAGAGGAGTCGGAGTCGGTGGAATCCTAAGCTGAGGAGTCTGAGTCGGTGGATGTTTGTGCCGATTCCACAGCCCTGGTAGTAAATGAGTATAAGAAAAGCTACAAAGTGGACAAGTACCATCCATTGATCAGTTATAAAGTTCTTATGGTATTTTAAAAGAAAACTCTGAAACAATGAAAAACAGTGGTACTTTGACTGACCAGTAGCATGCAACCACATGCCACGAATTCAACAAGATTCTACTCAACACTGGACAGTTACAGCAGCAGGGCAACTCTCACACACTTCCAGGGACTTCCGAGGCGAGGGGGAATAAACAGATTTTACTCACCTGGGGCGTCTTCCAGTGCCTAGCAGCAATCTCAGACCCTCGCTGCAGCCCCGGTCCTCCGCGTTGTCCCACTGGCCGCCGGAAAAAGATCACAGCCCCGCTGTCGTGTCGGCTCTTCTGCGCCTGCACCGGAATTCGTACCACTGTCAGCTGGCGCGTACAGCGCCTGCACAGTAGGGCTGCGGCAAGTGACTGAGACTGCTTGCTAGGGGCTAGAAGAAGCCCCAGGTAAAAAAAAAAATCTGTTTAATACCCCCCTCGCCTCAGAAGTCCTTTTGATTTACAAATACTGGAGAACCTAGATGATTCAGCAAACTTGGTCTACTCTTCAAGACCCAATGAAGGCACAAATGTCTTCTCAGACCTGTGTAGGAAATTAGTTGTAGTGCTTATTTTTGATAAGTGGGAGCTACTCTGCTTGTTGATGTCAAATCACTCCGGTCCCCGCCCGCGTCCCTTCCCTCCCCGCTGATTGGAGGGAAGGGACGCAGGCGGGGACTGGAGTTATGGAGGAGGCGGAGGAGCGGCGAGACTGACAGGTGCAGAGGTAAACAGCCGGCTGCGACACGCTGTGTCAACAGCTCGGCGTATGATTTATGGGGGGCAAGCAGAGCGCAGGGGGGCCTGTGGGGGGGAACTGTATAGCAACAGAGGCTGGGCAGTATATGCAAACCCAGCCTCGGTGTGCTGATAGCATTCTTAGAACCCACCTCGGGTTCTCTTTCAATTACCTAGCCAGACACTAGCACCAGGACCTGTCATTGTTCTAGGCTGCACTGCCATCAGAGCTTCAGTTTGCTGCTGTGCTCTTGCAGTATGAACAATGAGGGTGATGATATCCAAGCAGAAGCAGTCCTATCCACTGAGCCTGTAAACTGACTCCCAGTACCTATTGCTTCTCTTCAGCTCTCGTCAGAGTTATAGCAGGCCACAACAAGTAACCAGTAGTACTAGTGCCACACTGCAGCTAGGTGCATGCTCCTGCAGCGAGAATCCAGACTATCTTGAATTTATTACTGCAGGAATATGCATAAAAATGCACAAATACTAGTTCAAGGAATGGGGATGGGGCTATGGTTCCTTATAATTGATCTCTCCAAGTGAGAAGGCAAGCTGGATCCTAAAGCGGTTTGTCAAACTCCACAAACTCAAGAGCTTTTACTACAAATACATTATTTTTTCCATTTAAAGTAAACCTGAGACGAAGGGGGGAAGGGGGGGGGGGGGGTGTTATACACATCTGGGGCTTCCTCCAGCCCCCTTTCAGGCTCATCGGTCCCTCGCTGTCGTCCTCCTTGTTCTTCTGCAATTGGCACCAGAAAGTCCTCTGGTCTGGGGCCCATTGCCTGGCCCTGGTAGGTTGTCCACTGCTGGACAACCTGCCAGGGTCGACTACGGAAGATCCAGGAGGCAGTGGAGGACAGCGAGGGAGTCTGCCTGGAGGAAGCCCCAGGTATGTATAATTTTTTTTCCACTTGCCCCATCACAGGTAGACTTTATTTAATTGACTGTCCTATCATCCTGGCCTACTGGAAACAAACAATATATTTTTTACATGAAGACAGCAGCTAGGTTACTAAGACCTTGACAGCTTCCTGCATTTTTAAGGAGAAAAGCCAAGAAACACACATGTATAAAAGAATGACAATTGTAATCTACCACAAAAAGAAAAAAAAGCATCTGTACAGAGAGCAGAACTAAGAGAGCAGCACACTTACTTTTTCTTTTCCTCTGCATCCTTAGGAATGGCTTTGTTGAGAATCTCAAACTCTTCCTCATGTTGAATAATGGCTTTCACATTCACTTGGACACCAGAGATTTTTATAGTTGGACCTCTCTTCTTGCCTGGGGCTTTTCCTATTAGGAAATAAAGGAGACTATATGACTTTCTGTAATACCGTAACTTCTGAGAATGTGGACAATCTCATACAGGAAGAAAAACAGGAATATCTCACAATGTACACTAGGCAACATTTAGACAAAAAAGCTCATATTTAATTTTGCCCTTTTCACAAAGGAACTGGTAAACTCTTGCATATTAACAGTAAGTACTGTATACACTTAATAATTGCTGAAAATTAGTAATCGCTTCAGGCACCTGTTTAGAAATGAGCGCTGTACAGACGTACTTTCTTGTGTCTTGGCTTGGCAGTTTTATAGTGAAGTGCAGATGAGCAAGAGGCACCCTGCTGCAGGAATCTCAAAGGAAGAATTAAATGCAGTTAGACAAGGACCATTCATTTTACAGGAATGGTGAAGGGAGAGGCCAATGATATTGGGGGGACCTACACTTTCTGTTTAGCTGATTTTTTAGCTGAGATGATCATTAACCCACATTTCAGCTGAGAAAAATCTGAATTGTATGTATTCGTAATATTAGTGCCCAAGTGGTTTCAGATTCACTCTCTCCAGAATTATGGACAAAGCGTGACTACTTAGTATCCAGGCTATGATGAGTTTACATGTAGAGGTTTTGAGAAGAAAAAAACTGCCCATAGACAAAATACTTTTAAATGCCAATTGGCAGGCTAGCCAGTGTATTGTAGCAGGTGGTGCACACTTATGAGAACTGTTGCTCGCAGGGATCAGGACTTGAACTCTCATGGCCACAGATGTGTTGTTTTAATATGGAAGGGTGAGGAGAGCCAGTAACACGCTGTACAACAATGCAGCACAGAGCGGCAGAGAGAAAAACAACGCTCAGCCGAGACGTCTGTCCAGTCTGATCACTTGCTGGCGCACTGAGGGAGATGATCCAGGGCTGTGGTACATGTGCTAGGTTCTGAGCAGAGATGACCCTCACCAGCCGCCTCAGCCAGGAATCATCTAGTATGTGTACAAGGCTTCACAATATTGGGGTTTGGTGAAACTGTAGCATGATCAGACAAGTTTATGGCATGAAAAAGAAAAATGTGGGAAAGCCTGTTCACCATCAGCCAGCGTTCACATGGTACCGGATATCAAATCAAATTGTTTTTCCCTTACCAATTATCTGTTTGGAAAGATGACTAAAAATGTTCTTATATAAATTGTGTATCAGTGTGAAGTTTAAATGGACTCTTAGAAGGCAGAGTCAACCATTCTAGTATTTACATATAACTATTACCTTTTTATCTGTAAATCTGTGTCTCTATTTATTGATAATTTCACATACAGGTGTCACGTTTATCCTCCTCCAATAAAGTGAATAGGATTTCTTAGCCAGGTGTATTTTTTTTTCTGGTAACCAATATTGAAAAGTCACCAAGAGTAGGCATTAAAAAGCGTGCATGTGATGTTTGGTATTGTACAGTGGTATGGTACTCGGTCTATTTTACAATAAAAGCCTACTTGTGTTCCATATACAGGGCATGACATAATGATATAGTAAAAGTACCTTCAGCTGGAGTCTCTTTTTGCTGTTCCTCAAACTCCTGCATGGCTGATGCACAGCTGGAGTGCAGTAATTCTCCCAGTCTCTTCAGGTCAGCTATGGACTTGTCCACTAGCTCTGAATCATGAGCAATGCACTCCAGTCTGAAAGCAAAAATTAAAGGGAATTGAGCTGTGTTCTGAAGCAGGTTCTTTCCTTATTCTTAGCCCTCAAAGATGCCATATCCAACATACCTTTCTAGAGGAGTCGGGAATTTCTTGTAGGCCTTGATAAACCTAGCACAAACAACAGCGTTATCAGACGTTAGTAGACAAACATTTGCATGGTATAGGCCTTAACAGTAGAGTTCACTGCATCATGTATACTGAAGTCTTAAAGGAAACCCGAGGTAATAATAAACTGATGAGATGAAATAATTGTAGCTATCCTCCATTTTCTGTGGATCAGCTACAAAAGTAGGTCTAATGTAGTATTGTCTGAACTGAATGATATAGTCTTTTGCAAAGTCTGAGGCCTAAGTCACACTCGGGTCATTTTAGCCTGCATTTCGTGCTCTACTGATCACCGGTGATCAGCTATGTGCTGCAGCACAAGTAATCCTATGGGATTAATTACAATGCTGCACCATTTGCGATTTCCAATGATTGCAAAACTGCTGCATGTAGCATTTCCTGGGCAACCGTGTTGCGATTCTCATTTACAGGAATGAGTATCACAAAATGCAATCACTGAAAAATCATTGAACAGAGCAATGCAAAATCGCAATCGCTATTTGCGGTTCCAAGTGTGAACGGGGTCTGAGAGAGTTTGAAGCAAGGATATATTAAATATTGACCTTATTTTTCTTTACCCTGCAATCAGAAGCTTTCTCTTCCAGGAAGAGTTTTATGGCTGTAATCAGTGAGAGTTACGCTATAGTCGGACTGTAGAGAAACTGTCACTTTCATGAAAAACAAGAACAGGAACACAGTAGTTATCTGTATGCTTGGCACTGTACATACACAACATGTCTATATCGGGTAAATTCTAAGACAGATCTAAGTGCCCTGTGAGCTCCTGACATGCAGGCAATAAGTTTGATTATTTTGATACTATTATTTTTTATTTGGTCTTCGCTTAGTGCATTTAGCAGAACAGAGAAATCTTGTTCTACCTCCCCACCCCACTGTAAGCTGCTACCAGGAACGTTTAGGACCTTTGTTCCAGAGGAAGCCTTCAGGGAAATCTACTGTCAAGCCATATCTATACAAGTACGAGTCCCATTTTAGATGTGGTCCGACACTAGTGTAGGAACCATGAACCTGATGCTGGATTTTGTGGCTTCCCATGTATCCATGAACATGTGTAAGTCAAGTCAGTTTATGTTGATGGTGTCATGTTTGTCTGCAAGCTTCATGCTGGTGAGCACTGAACCTCTCTTCACAAACATACCTTCTAATCTCTGCGTCCGTGAACCCCTCCACTGTGTCTTTACGAACACTGCGTGGACGCCCTCTGCGCTTGGGTTTCCTATCATCATCAGAGTCATCTGAATCGCTTTCTGATCCAGACGACCGCTGTGCTTTCTGCTTTGATTCAAGGTCTGACTCGCTGTCATTTGCTTGTGCCTGTCAAGGAAAAAGTGAGGATAAGCTTGTTCAGATGACTTTTACAGTTTCTTATGACACAGATAAACTAAACATAAATCAGTAAACCAGTAAAACAGCACTACTGAAAGTCTGTAGGGCTACCTGTAAACTATTACACAAGCACAACTTTAATGCAAGAGAATAGCTTTATAAAATATGAACACAGCGATTAAAGTTTCATATTACACCCCACTCACCACTGCGGCTAACACTGCTAAAGTCATACTACTAAATTAATTATCACGTAGAAGTTTTGCTGAAATTGGACAACACACCTCCAGCTAAACATGCCTCTACATATAATAGTAATATTCAGAGGACCTGACCAGGCTCGGCCATTTCAGCTGGAGCCCAAGGGTAAGCTGGTACTACACCTGTGCAGAAGTAAATTTTATTGCTGTGTGCTGCTTGCAGGGCCGTTTCTTGGGCAGTACGACCGCCCTAGGTGCAGACCGGCAAGTAGAAGAAGGGGGGCGCAGGCAGAAGGACAAACACTAGAGAGCTGGTGACGCGCAGTGCAAGGAAGAAGAAGGAAGATTACCAGCATGATCACCTTCCTTGACTTCTTCTGGGCTGCCTAAGTCTGACGTCAAGTTATCGCGTCACCACCGCATGATGACACCTGATGTCCTGTAGCGGTACTGCAGGCTGTCAGTGTGAGGCACCCATGGAGGAGTCGGCTTTCCAGGCTCTCTTCGCCCTGTGTGTTTTCCTGGTCCCTGATTCCTCCTGGATGAGCGCCTGGTCACTAGTATGTAGGCAGATCTACTTGTGACTTGCAGCTGCGTGACTATCCCTAAAGAGTAAGGGTTCGCGAGTCCGGGAGGGGGGGTTAGGGGAAGGGGGTGCAATTTTTACAGCCTTTCCCTCGGTGCAATTCAGCCTAGAAACTGCCCAGGGGGAACCAGCACTAGAATAAGGCGGCACAGGAGGATGGGGATGCTTCATTAGGATCCAGAGGCCTCACCCTCCCAAGGCGCGTATCCCCCCCCCCCACTTTTTAGTTTCTCACCGGTTTACTTTAACCACCTACCCCCCCATGGTAAACTTTAACCCCCCCCGGGCTATCCTTAACCACCAACCCCCCCCCCCCAAGCTAACCTTACCACCACCACTAGCCTGTGCAAATCTTTAAAAAAAAATTGTGATTTTCTGGGCGCCAAAATTTCCGTTTAAAATCGATTGTAAGCCTTTGGCAGGGCCCTTGCCCTTGTGCATCATACTTGATTGTACACCCTGGGTTTTGTGTGGGGTTGTTAAAGAGGATCTGTAACCTCAAAAAATCCCCTGGGGGGGTACTCACCTCGGGTGGGGGAAGCCTCCGGATCCTAATGAGGCTTCCCACGCCGTCCTCTGTCCCACGGGGGTCTCGCTGCAGCCCTCCGTGCAGCCGTGACGTAATATTTACCTTCCTGGCTCCTGCGCAGGCGCTCTGACGGCTGTCGGCTCCGAACTACACGGAAATACCCGATCGCCGTCGGGTCTGCTCTACTGCGCAGGCGCAAGTTTCCGGTGCCTGCGCAGTAGAGCGGACCCGACTGAGATCGGGTATTTCCGTGTAGTTCGGAGAGGAAAGCAGCCACAGCGCCCCCGCTGGAGCCAGCAAAGGTAAGTATTGAAATTAGTCGGGCCTGTCGCCAGTTGTTCAGAGGGCTGCAGCGAGACCCCCGTGGGACAGAGGACGGCGTGGGAATTCTCATTAGGATCCGGAGGCTTCCCCCACCCGAGGTGAGTACCCCCCAGGGGATCTTTTTCATGTTACAGAGTCTCTTTAATATACATGCATTGTGAGTTTGGAGAAGAGTCTGACAGACAAATGACCTTTATCCCCATCCCAATGTATCACTGTTTACACTAAGGGGTAGTATAATCTGTTTGAATTAGCTATTTTAACCCGACTTTCTTAAAAGCTATGTTTTATTAATATTAACCAATCTCTGAATAAGGATTATCTAGTGTTTTTTGGTATTGCAAATCAGGTGTGTGTTTTTTGTTTTGTTTTTTAATTGTACTCCCTACTCAGAATTTTTTATCCTATTGCTTATTACCTGTATTGTTGTATCTATTGTCTATTACCTGTATTGTGCTTTTAGTCACCCCTGTTATTGCCTGTAATGCTATGTATTTATTGGATTTATATAGCGCCAACATATTACGCAGCGTAATATGTTGGAGCTATATAAATCCAATAAATAATAATATTTGAACAGGCATCTATGGGGCGTCCAAACTTCCGCCGATAGTGTGCGCCCAAATTTCTCGGATCAAAGTTTGGGTAACTGATAAGGCACTGTTAAATGTTTACAAAACATACTTAACCTCCCTGGCGGTTTGTTAAAATCTGCCAGGGGGCAGCAAATACCTTTTTTTCAAATTTTTTTTTTTTTTCATGTAGCGAGACAATGTCTCGCTACATGATAGCCGCTGCTGAGCGGCATCCCCTCAGCCCCTCCGATCGCCTTTGGCGAAAGGAGATCAAGAGATCCCGTTCAAAGAACGGGATCTCTTGGAGGGCTTCCCCCGTCGCCATGGCGACGGGGCGGGATGACGTCACTGACGTCAAAGGGGAATCCGATCCACCCCACAGCGCTGCCTGGCACTGATTGGCCAGGCAGCGCACGGGGTCTGGGGGGAGCGGCTGCGGCGACGGGTATAGCGGCGGATCGGCGGCGATCGGAGGTTACACGCAGCTAGCTGCGTGTAACAAAAAAAAAATTATGCAAAATCGGCCCAGCGGGGCCTGAGCGGTGCCTCCCGGCGGCATAGCCCGAGCTCAGTTCGGGCTTACCGCCAGGGAGGTTAATGTAAATAGCATCCTTTTTTAGGCTGAAGACCCTTGTCTTATTTACTTGGCTGTGGCCAATCCAGGTATCAGGGCCGAATTTACCATAAGGCACTGTAGGCACTTGCCTACAGACACCGGATGATGGAAAGGCGGCTCACTCCCCTCCCCAAGCGCTTCCCTCCCTCCTTCCATATGCAGAGCCCTGAGGAGAGTGTAAATGAGGGGTTACTCACCCGGCACTCAGCATACCACTGACGAGTTCTCCCTTCAGTCAGGGGCACTAACTAGCTGGGTCTTGACCTGGATTTGTGCAAATTATAGCAAAACTTTTTATTAAGCCATAGCAGTAAGAAACACAACGTTTCGGCACAAGGCCTTTTGTGCCAAAACGTTGTGTTTCTTACTGCTATGGCTTAATAAAAAGTTTTGCAATAATTTGCACAAATCCAGGTCGAGACCCAGTCTTCCTTTCTACATTGCATGGCTATTTATGCACCCTGCTGGATCCTGGTGCTGACTGGTCGACTCCCTGGTGCTGATATAACGTTCAGCAGTTGAACTATTGGACTTTTTCTTCTACTGTGCACGAACTCTAGCTACATAAACTTGGTACCTCTAGCTACTTAATATTGAGGGTACTTCTGGCTACCTAACTGAGGTTCCTATGGCTAACTAATACTAAGGGGCACCTGTAGCTACCTATGAACTATAAGCTCCTGTAAGATAAATCCAGGCCTGCCAGGTATCATCCTCTGGATCCACTTCCCAGTGACCTCACACTTTTATCCTGCTCCCTTCCCACCCATATGATCACTAACTGCTCTCTCTGCATTGAAGCAAAGTGGGAAGAGGTCCCAGAAGAGCTGATCAGTCTTTCCTCTATCTTGAGCATGCACAGTTTTTATGTTGAATCATGCTGAAGTCCCTGGGGTAACGGTCTCCTACACAGTGGAAAAGCTGGATGTAAATCTACCATGAACCTTTACTCACTGCTGTCTTTAGTTTGGATAAGCTCTCACCTTCTTGTTTAAACTACGAATCCTGGGCAGCATGTAAATTTCTTCCAGCTCTTTCTGACGCTCCTCGTCTTCTATCTTCTTTCTCTGTTCCTCAGGAATAATATCGTCCCACTCCTTTTTGGCTTGGTCTTCCATTTCAGGCTCAACCTCCTCCATGGTGGAAAAGTTGGCTACCTGAGTATCAACATTAACAAATATTTTGGTTAATGAGAAAAAAAAAAAAAAGGATTACACTTTATGGAAAGCTTTAGTATGCAGGCTGTTTGTGCCTGAACCAAGTGGAATCAATTATTGTAATCCAATATGAATATGACATAGGAAGCCGACTACCTTGAACTGAGAAAGCAACTCATCAGTGGCACTGCTACTTGGCTCATTCTCTCTAGTCTCAGCCAGACGCAAGATCTCATCAATGTCCATTTCCTGTTAGCAGAAAGCACAGAAGAAAAAAAAGAAAACAAAAAAAAGTTCATGAACCGATCATACATAGTAGATGTTAATTTAATCAACGAACAAAACTCTTTGGGGTTTATTCCCTAAACTACGCTAAGCAGGATACAGCACTGCACGATGAGTAGAGTGTAATGCAACTTAGTACATGCAACGCATTACACGCTACTTACCGTACGGTAAGACTTTACGCACGTTATTGTGCTTATCGCAGTTTTGTGAAATGCGCTCGTTTTTCCCACGTTTGCTATATTTAGAGTATGTTTTCTTGTTACATTACATGTATTATATAAAATAGTGAATGGACAAGACCCACAAATTAGAAATAAATTAGATTAGTCTTGCAGGCACAGCAGTCTCTAAAAAAAGAAACTCTCAAATGCAATGCCCAAGTTTCCGCATAAAATAAAACAAACCTGAGGCTCAGATTCCTCTCCTTCAGGCTCCTTAAAAAGATCAGCAGCTCCAAACTTCAAAATGGCAGCCAACTCCTCTTTATTAAAAGGATTGGAACTGGAACAAAACACCAAAAAAAGCATTAGAAACAGGAGGACACGCTTCGACCTAATGTAAAATATCGACCTAATTGTTTTGATATTTTTTTTACCCCTATAGTCATTTATTACGAACACAACAAAATCCTCTTCTTTATAAAGCAACAGAGCTGCCACTTCACTTGTCTCCCAGCACCTCTGCCCAAACCAACAATGCACAATATAAATTCTGGCCTAATTATAAAAAAAAGTCAGATTTTATACTGTGTAAAGAACACGGCTGTGATCTGCAGTGATGTTCTTATTCCTCACTGAAGTGTTCTTTCTCCTCCCTCTGCCAAACAATTTATTCTTGTGGGTCCCATGACCAGGGCTGTGGAGTCGGAGCAATTTTGGGTACCCGGAGTCGGAGGTATCATAAACTGAGGAGTCGGATGATTTTTGTACTGACTCCAAAGCCCTGCTTATGGCTCAAAATAAATAAAAGAAAAGAAAAAATGATTCAGGTGACCAAATAGAGAGCAGGAGCATTTCTCCTTCCCTCTCATTGAAACAACAGTCATAATTGACAGTTTAACCTGAAGAATGGTAAGGGGACTTTTAACAAAGCATGCTTTGATTTGAATAGCTACTGCCACTAATTGGTCATGCTATTCTATAGTAAAGATCTGATGCAGTAATAGTAATGTGCCCGTCACACATGAATATCCCAGGAAGCAGTAGTTTATGAAGTGTGCAAACTGTCATTTAAGATTATCATTTTTTCATGTTTAAAAAAATAACTAAAAAAAATAAACTAAAGTGTGTGTGCCTGCAAGTTTGCTGATGTGGATAGTGATCTCCCTCTTCACTCATCTCACTGCAATGAATGTGTGTTCAGCATCTATATGCAGAGAAGTGATGGCTGTTGCAAAACTGTTTAACTATAGGAGGCCAAGTAAGGAGCATTCAGATATTGAAAAGTGGCATTCATGATCATTTATCCAATGCCAAGTGTACTGAGCAAAAGTATTGAGGATTGTACTCTGTTGCTATAACAATGATGATAAAATATTAAAATTTTCACTACAGTGGAGCGTCACCTTAATTCAAAACTATTCCTCATTCTTACTTTGAGCTTCCAGAGTTGTTGTCCAGCACAGTGCGGCCTGTGGTGTCCATACGCTGGATCACAAGGTGGTCCAGCACCATCTTTTTCTTTGCCCTTTCTATGATCTCTTCCTCTACTGTGCCCTTTGTGACAAGGCGGTAAATGTTCACCTGCAAGGAAAATAGGGAATAACAATAGAAAAGTTTATATGAAAACATTATATTTGTAATGGAGAGTAGGTAAAATTGCAGCTTTCCAAGCAAATTTCCACTAACTTAGAATCTGTAATCTGAAAGAAGAGAATCTGTTCTATCACTGAGGATGTAAAGCATCTAAAGTTACTGAACATAGGGCAGGATATGAGAAAGTCACAATGTTAGTGTTTCAGCTCAGAATGAGTGCCAGATGACATCGATCAGGTGAGAACCACACATGGCCAACAACACCCAGACAGTCACAGGCACCCTAGTTTTGGGTCTATTCAAGTAGGTAGCGGTCTCACGTAGCACCCAGGACACACAAAACAAAAACTCTAAACTGAAAAGCGCAATATAAATGTTCTGTGTCTTGTCACTACACAGTAGCGTACTTAAACAAGAAGATGACGAAAAATATTTTTGCAGTTTTCGGTCATTTAAATCTTGTTGCATAGCTCACCTGTTTCTTTTGACCAATCCTGTGGGCTCTGGCCTGGGCTTGCAGATCATTCTGAGGATTCCAGTCAGAATCAAAGATCACAACTGTATCTGCGGACGCCAAGTTTATCCCAAGCCCACCAGCACGTGTGGACAGCAAGAAACAGAAATCCTAATCCAGAAGAAAGAGGAATTCTGTTAATAAATATTGGAGTTTCGCAGCTAGAGAAGTTCATAGCTATACACATCGTAAAAATATGGCACATTAAACTACAACAGATCATACTCACAAGTAAAACACAAAGATAAGTCTCACCTCCGAGCCTTCAGCATTAAAGTGATCCAGTGCTTGCTTACGAATCTCTCCCTTTATTGAGCCATCCAGCCTCTGTAACAGAACACAAATCAGAGGATGCTGAAGGAGCAACTCAATATGATCATATCCTTAACCACTTCCCAACTGAGGGGTTTTACCCCCTGACCACCAGAGCAATTTTCACCTTTCAGCGCTCCTTCCATTCATTCGTCTATAATTTTATCATTACTTATCGCAATGAAATGAACTATATCTTGTTTTTTTCACCACCAATTAGGCTTTCTTTAGGTGGGACATTATGCCAAGAATAATTTTATTCTAAATGTGTTTTAATGGGAAAATAGGAAAAAATGTGGGAAAAAAATTATTTTTCAGTTTTCGGCCTTTATAGTTTTTAAATAATGCATGCTACTGTAATTAAAACCCATTAAAATGTATATGCCTATTTATCCCGGTTATAAAACCGTTTAAATTATGTCCCTATCACAATGTTTGCCGCAAATATTTTAGTTGGAAATAAAGGTGCATTTTTTTCAGTTTTGCGTCCATCCCTAATTACAAGCCCATAGTTTATAAAGTAACAGTGTTATACCCTCTTGACATAAATATTTAAAAAGTTCAGTCCCTAAGGTAACTATTTATGTATTTTTTTTAAATTGTAAATTTTTTTTTTTTTTAATTACAAAAAAAAAATTGGGGAGTGTGGGAGGTAAGGAGTTAATTTTTTGTGTAAAACAAGTTTATTTGTGTGTAAAAAATGGTTAGGGTGTAGTTTTACTATTTGGCCACAAGATGGCAACATTACCAATTTGTTTCATGCGACCTAAGAGGCTGGGACTTTGTTATTTTTTCACAATGATCGCGCTGCTCAGCCAAGCGGCAGCAGATCATTGCGGGGCTTAGATCAACGAACGGGAATGGATTTTCCCGTTCGTTGATGTCTGGGCGAGCGGGCGGCGGCGTGTTTACAAGCGGGAGCGCGGACAGCGGCGGGAGTGCGCAGAGTACGGATTTCTCTGTCCCTGGGGGTGAAAGGATGGAAAAAGGGGTGGAGAAATCCGTACGCGCGGGGGTAAAGTGGTTAAAGCTCATAGATTATAAATAACATGACTGCCGGGAGCAATTTGTGAACATACTCTGGCGAGAATGTGCGACGGCGGAGATGTGAAATCTACACTGGCAGGTATAACAGCATCAAAACAGGGCGTAGATTTAAATAACCGCCATCCGGAATTGGTTTATGTAAAAGTGGGTACCTTGAATAATTTACTACATTATACTGTGAGTCACTAGAGTTCCTCTTTAAGGATCTGAGCACACTTGTGCGCTTCCTTACATTTTACAGCATCAGTCTGTACCGTTGATGTGTTGCTGAAAATGCAACAGAAGTGTGCAAGTGTGCTCAAGCCCTTAAAGTGGCCATACATCTCTCGATCTGCCACCAGGTCCACCATCAAATAGATCCCTCTCTGATCAAATCTATTGCCTGCCCACACACTGCAGGCAGATTTCCAATAGGTTCAAGCATGAAATCTATTGGAATTCATCCTAGCACCGCCGCCTGCCAGGCACACTCAAGTGGGAAGTGCACTGGATTGGCCCAATTCCGAGCTGCATACAATTTGAATACAAGCTGTAATTATTAGCATGTCATTGACCATCTGAAATCATAATACCCTATATGTCTCTAGAAAATCATTGCTATTAAGGATTGGTTGATCCTTTTTCTTACCTGGAAAGGGTAGTGCCGTATAGTGAGGTACTCTGCAAGGATATCCAGCATGCGCACCATCTGAGAGAAGATGAGCACCCTGTTACCTCGCTCGTGTAATCGTGTCAGCAGTTTGTCTAATAGAATGAGCTTTCCACTGCTTCTAATCAAAGCCTGTGAAGAAAGGGGATTATTATTAAAACAGATACTGGAGACACATCAGTAAAGAAATCACTCCTCAAAGGGTCTACCACTAGCTTCTATCCACAGCTATGGCGTGCACACATATAATATACCTGCAGTGAATAGCCACATATCCCCTCAGTCCTGACCTGGGACAACTGCCAGATTGCCCTCTGCCATAGGTCAGTTCTGCTGCACAAACATTGATGGACCCCAATAACAGCTTGTTCACAGCCAGGTTACGTCCTCTTCAATACTGTAGAATGCCTTTAAAGCACACCTGAACAGGCTGAAAATTGTGACTTACTTACCTTCCAGCCCCTGTAGTGTGTCAAGTCCCTCTGCCTCCTCTCTGTTTTCCTGCTGGTAGCTCCAAATTATCTGCGACTGGAGCTCCAATCTCTGCAACTGTGCATGCGCAGTCACATCCACATGCTCCAGCTGCATTCTACGCATGCACAGTTCATTCTCTTGTGACCCGCGGATGGAAGTGCGATCGTGGAGCATGCACGGACGGGACTGCGCATGCGCAGTTGCCAGATATTCTGAAGTGGGTGGGACTGGTGGGACCCAGAGGACACCAGAGGGTCCTGATTGACTATGGGGTCTGGGAGAGGACCCAGGTAGGTAAAAGTCACAAGTTTCAGCCTAGCTCAGGTGTGCTTTAAGTGAAACTATATAAAACTACTGTAAATTCTTCTAGGCAGAACAACCACTTTCTATAGTCTCTGAATATGCTAATCAAGCTGTCTGGTTGAATTTGATGGACGTATGTCTTTTTTCAACCCAAATAACTATGTAACTATGAGAGTGCGGAGAAAGTAGGGAGTTTGTGGAACATTAAATCTTTTTAAGCTGAATGAGAAATGTTAAAAAAAAGGTCACAAACCTGCAGTCCATCTAGCCTGCTTTGCTTTTCTTGGTCTTCTGGGGGCTTAATGAGGAAGCAATGGTTGCAGCATTTCTTCAGTTCCATTACAATATTGAGGAAACCGGATGTGCTACCCCTTGTGCCTTTTGACAAAGCCTTGTAATTTCTTGTTAAAAGCCACCTAAGATAAATGAAAAGGTATGTTTCTGTAAAGAAAATGTTTGATAGCACATGGAATATATGTCTTCCTATAGACAATATTTTTAATGGACATTAATGGACTGCAACCTTTCATGAAATGTAGTTTTAGCCAATCTACAAGCTGCCTTTCAGTGGGAAACAGTACATGACTATTTGTTGCAATGGCCATGTAAGACTTACTTGTAATACTGTTTCTGCGTTGCACACATCTCCACACGCAGGATTTGCTCCACCTTAGCTGGAAGAGATTTCTCTACGTCTTTCTTGACTCTGCGCAGGAGGTATGGTTCCAGGACTTTGTGGAGACTCTGATAGCCATTGTCTCTCCCCTTTCCGTGCACATCCTCAAAGTCTTCCCAAAACTCAAACCTGAAAGCAAACACAGACAGCTTTTGGTGTGAGCAAAGAACAAATTCATCCATATACTACTAAAAATTCTAAAGATTACTTTGGAGGTCCCCAACCCTTGTCAATCTAAAGTTGGTCACATACGCAACCATCTTATCCAGCCAATTCTGCTAGTTAATCAACTTTCAATCGATTTTGGGCATAATTTGATTAGACAAATTTGAAAATCTCCAGTTGAGTAGGCAGGGGAGGAACAGTGGGACATCAGCCACCACAAATTGCTGTACAACCTTGAGTAGCATAACAGTAGTGGATCAATCGCTTCTGTGAGTTCTGCTAAAGGCCCGTACACGCGCTAGTTGCCCAATGGGGATCGGGACTTGATCCCTCAGACAACATAGCTGGATCGAGGTTGTACAGACACACAGCTAGCCTGCAGGCTAACAGCATGTGCTGTTTCAATTAAGGGGTGCAGAGGGCAGACAGAGCGGGGCAGATGTGACAACACATGGTGGGCAGGTTGAACAAAGCTGTCATCAGTCATTTGGCTGTATTGATCTGCATGGCAGATCGCTGGCTAGGTGGCCGTAAGGGGTTGCTGTAAACATGCCGAATTATTGGCAGAGGTGGTCATTATCAGACTCCTCAGAAGACTTTAATCTAGCATGGGCTTTTAAATCTAATGGAGATCTAGTAAGAACAACCCAATCAATTGCCTAACACATTTATGCCATTATCAAGGCTACTAAATACAAAAATTGTGATCACTAAAAGTTTTTAAAAAACAGCGTTCTACTTTAACGTTATGAAGCATGTTGCTTATATCTTGACTCCTGCTTACTAAAAGTGTATAGTGGAGCCCCTGTTCAGCTAAGCAGCAGTACAGCAGCTACTAGTGGTACAGAAGGCTTCCCGTACATTTCTGGAAAATTTTGCTTACATACAGGCTTCACATCTATGAAAAATGTACAGTATGTTATACATGAAAGGAGATGCTGCACGTAGATGGGAGGATGTAAATTGGGCTGTTATATACAGAAAAGTAGCATACATTTGAAGGAGGGAGAATCTGTATAAGCAGGGTTACCATGGAAAAGGGAGGTTGCTGTACATGAAACGGAGGAGAGAGAAAGCGAGCAAGGCACCTGGCCTATGGAAAGCTAAACAAATTATCCAATTCGAATTGAAAGCTGTGTCAGCCGATAACCAATCATCACTCTACAGCTAATGACAGGGGTGACTGAGGCGCTACACCTGCTATTGCCAAAATTCTGTTTTGTCCCCACGTTTATTGCCTGATGAAGCAGGCTGGGCCTGCGAAACGCGTTGCACTGTTTTTGGGGTACCGTATAATAAATGTATTGATTTATATGAAGACAGGACCTCGTGTCTGCTTTTGGGAGGCAAGCCCACCACTTCCTCCAAGCAATTTTTTAAAATTTTATTGACTTTTATCCTGCTGGTGCCTCTGTTCTACATACAAATAGGGGTGACAGGTAGGAGATCCTTACTTCTCTGGCATTATAAAGTGCAGGAGTGACCAGAGTTCCTTCAGTGAATTCTGGAGAGGAGTCCCAGTGATCAGCAATCTATTATTGGACTTGAAGTCTATCAGTGTCTTATACAGCAAGGAATCATCATTTTTCAACCGATGAGCTTCATCAACTCCGAGGAAAGCCCAGTTAATACTGCTCAATACAGCCTGCAGAGAGAGGAAATGGCTCAGTCAGGTCACTAGTGGTATAGTTAACATTTTCTATTACGTAAGAATCAAACTGCAAAAGATCAAAAATAAACATATAGCAGTTTTTTCTCTGAAATACGTTTATCCTGCAGTAATCCACTGTTATACATGGAGGAAAGAGAAGAAAACCACATTTAGGTCACCAAAGTTTGGTTTCCTTTTTGGTGGATTTGCTTTCACACTTTCGTTTTAGAGGATACTAGAGCTGATTAAAATGGGAGGAGCAGGCACGTATAGGAAGCAGTCCTCTTGCCCATTGCTCCTCCCCTCACCTAAATGGCCCTCCTCAGCCTCTTCTGGGTTGGGCAGTAGTGCACAGGTGCTGACCCGGTGGCACACGTCCTTGATTGCGCCAGCGGCTGGAAGCGCTCTGTGCATGACCTCAGTTGTGATGTCATGTGTAGAGTGCTCCCGGCTGCGTGCCACCGGGTCAGTGTCTGAGCACTACTGCCCAACCAGGAAGAGGCTGAGGAGGGCATTTACGTGAGAGTGGAGGGGGGCGGAGGAGATAAGGGGGAGTGGTGGGCATAAGACCTGCTTCCCATACATGCCTGCTTCCCCATTTTTGTCAGCTCTAGTATCCTTTAAACTGTCAGCTTTTTGCAATTTTACACAGCATTTTAGCATTTAAAGTTTTATAAACTGAAAAGAATATGAAAAGAAGAACACAAAGCAGATTCAATAAGTTTCCTACTCCTAGGGCTGTAGGAGATATCTACCTTGTCCTTTAGTAAAATTTCATAAGTTGTTAGTAGTGCATTAAACTTCATCTTCTTGCTCTGTTGATGAACCCATTCATACTCCCGTATCTAAAGAAGAAAGTTCAGGACTAGATGAGTGACTGATGCGGATAACAGTTCAGCACTGTATGGTTTTTATGCAAAGCAGGTGACTTAAACACAACATATAATTCTGTATAAAACTCACCGTGTTTCTGCTGTTCATATCGCCTATATAAACCACCACATTTATATCAGGAGCCCACACATCAAACTCTCGCTGCCAGGATGTCAGAGTGGATAACGGAACCACCAAAATGAAGGGTCCATAAAGCAGGTGCTGGTGAAACAGGTAGGACAGGAACGAAATGGTCTGGATTGTCTTTCCCAAGCCCATTTCATCAGCGAGGATAACACTGTTGTTTCTATGATCACAAAGCAAAAAAAAAAAAAAAAAAGAATTGCTTAAAAAGGGTATCTAAGTTTTCCATCAAACTTTCACAGCTTTATCAACAACAAAAACTCAGAAAAGACAGCAGAGCCCCCTAAAGGTGGCAGAGTTTTATTGACTGTTGTCCTCACCCTAGCTACTCGATGGCCAAACACTACACTGATGATCATTCAGACTGCTCCAAAGCATTCATGCTACTTTTACACCCTACTTAAACACCGGGCACTGAATAGCTGCTATGCCATGTGAATCAGGATATAGAAGTAACATAATGCTTATGCATTGCCTCTGTGATCACCAACTAATCAGATATAATGGGCTCTATTCACAAAACTCATGAGGTAAGGAGCAGAGCAACACAACAAAGTGAGCGATGCAGGAGCGTTAGGCCGCCACCAGGTTACCTACCCAAGTTCCCCAAGCCAGTACCGCCAATAAACGCCGCAGCCACCCTGAATAGGGTCTAACGCGTGTGTCGCCGCTCGACTGCTGGCTTCCTTAGAGACTACTAGTACTGGTTCACTCTTGGCACTCTAGCTATAGGTCTATTGCTAATAGACGGTTGTTATTACTATACTTGCACATTTTGTATTTAGAAGGTCGGATTGTATTCAATATTGCACATATTTTTATATTGCCTACTGTTTCATATTGGTATTGTGACTTTATTGGAGATAAACAGGAACACACTGCCTATATATACACTTTTTATACGCACATGTACTTTTTATTCCCCAACACCCAACCATATACTTATTATTGGATCATTATCCGCAGCCACCCTACCCTTATTCCAGGGTGATTTTATTAATTATTGTTTCGTCTTCCCTATCCTGTGTTTGTCACAGTATTTGTTATATGTATTTTTTATTGCATTCGTCATGATTAATAACTAAATTAGTATTATCTTTTGGCAATTTGGTGCGTTGTGCGATCTATTGTCTCTCTTTCTTTGCCAAAATGTGCAGAGTCATCATGCAGAATGTCAGTTTTTTTTTCTGCACGCGAAAAACATTAAGTGTGAACTATAGCCCATTAATTAACATGAGTTTGCAGTTTTTCTGTGCAGAAAACGCGCACGAAAACAGTCAAGTGTGTTCCCTGCCTGAAAGCATCTAATCACTGCCAATGCTTAGGAATTTTAAAGGAAAATGACCTGCTCCCACTCAGGAATCTGGCAGTCCCAGAGGTGTGAGAGAGCAGAACTCACAGCAGCAGTGACCACTCAGATCACTGCCAGGATAAATACTCCTGTGCCCACTTCAGAAACTCCTCACATTCTGCCTGCTGTCATCAACACAGCCAATGGAGACCAGCCTGACCAAGCTGTGTCCACTATACAATGGGCTCTCTGCTCCTGGCAGCGATACAGGTACTCTACACTCTTTTACAAGAGCTATGCAATCAGCAAATCACCATACAGCTTCTATCCCAGTTGCATGATATTAATGTATGGGACAGAAGCCACATGGTGATTGGCTAGTTGCATGGCACTTGAGCAGTGTAGAGGACCTGTACTGCCACTGGAAGGAGGTAATGCACATAAAACTCCCCTGCCGCTATGCATGCATAAAGGACCAGACCCCCCCATCCTCACACTAGGACCCATTGCTTAACTACACCACTGGCTACTAGTTCTATCAAATTAGTATTCAAATATGTGACAACTAGACCGCTAAAAGCAGAATGTCAAAAGATACGTACTTGCACCAAGAATGAGCCAGCCAGTTCAGACCCTCCAGCTGATAGTCCCGGAGCTCCAGCCCCTCTCCACCAATATAAGCAGGCTGCTTCTTCAACGTCACAAACCTGGGCCTTTGTCTCAGGACCTGTGTGCAGTATTCAAAAATGGTAATCACTACTAAATAGTGCAGGATTTACACTACACTATTTTACACTTTCAGAAACTACATCGAACATTTTCCATTCACTGTTCCACATGCACCACTCCTCCACTATTACACAAAGGTTTGGAAAATTATTATTACACAAGAATAATAATAATAATAATATTGGCTCCATAAAAAAAACACTTAAAATGTTGATGTTCAAGTCATATTAAAACACAAATGGTACAGCTAATCTGTCAGTAATGCACTTGAGACTTAAAGTGAACCAGAGACGAAGCACCCTCATGTATTTTACCATATATATCAGTGGGAACATTAGAGAAAATGCCTACCCTGCTCTCTGCTTCATCCTTCACTGCTCAGCCTGCTTGTGATCAGCCCTGATAAAATCCTTGACAATCATTCAGTCTGGCTTTGCTCAGGAACCATTATAGCTGAGTCATTATAACAGAGCCACAAGGGGGCAGGCTTGGGCTTGAAAAGACATCAGAGAAGACAGACTCAGCTATAATGATTCCTGAGCAAAGCCACAGACTGAATGTTCAGGCTGAGCAGTGAAGGATGAAGCAGAGAGCAGGGTAGGTGTTTTCTCTAATGTTCCCACTGATATTTATGGTAAATACATGAGGGTGCTTCGTCTCTGGTTGACTTTAAATGTAGTTTCTATAAGAATATAAACAGAGATGGGTTTGCATTCCAGATTTCAATGCAAATTTCAGCTGAGCTGAATGTAAGCCAATTAAGCTTAGTAGCTGCTGGTCAATTAAACAAACAGACGGCAGCGAATTGATGGATTTGATTAACTCAGTTTAAAATCAGAGAAAACTTATATGGAAAGTCAGAACTGAAAATCCTCTGTAAGTACAAGTGAACATTAGAAGCAGTACCTTGCAGTCCTTCACTGGGGTGGTTTTGGAGTTATTGCGGCAGTTGAAGCTGTCTATGCAGTGCTGAAATTTTTTCCCAATAAGTGCTCCATCTTCCCAGCTACTGTCAGCATATGGCAATCCCATCCACTTGCACAGATACTCTGGTTCAGTGGAGGAAGAGTTCCTCCGGCTGTGCACTAGGATATAGAAATAAAATAATCAGACATTATTAAACAGTTCTCAGGTCATTCTATTGGATATATAGAACTATATGAAAGTTCAGTTATGAGAGAAAACCTACTGTTATAATTTCCAAATCCTCCTTTTTACTCTGTTACTTTTATTTACCTTTAACCTCCCTGGCAGTAAGCCTGACCTACGCTCGGCTAGCCGCCAGGAGCTCAATGCAGAGTATAGCGCACAGCGGGCATTTTTACTCACCTCCCAGGGAATCCAGACGTTGGTAGCCGTTCTCCTTCCTGTCCTCGGAGGCTCTGAATCACTCTTGTGAGATTGCCATCAGTGATCTCACTACAGAGTTACAGCGCCCCCCAGAGGACGGAGGGAAAATTGCAGCGCTGGAGCCCAAGAAGGTGAGTGAGTGCTGAGGCAGCTGCTGGCTTTCTGGCAGCATGATTTTGTCTGATTTTAGGGTCTAAATCGCTTCAAAAAGACCCTAAAATCCAGAAATAATCATACCGCCAGAAAGGTTAAAAGCGAATGTGAATTAGGAGATTAATAAATACTACACACACACACACATTTTTGGTTTTGGGCTACATTCACAGTGGGCGTTGCACTGCAATGGAACAAAAAAAGTGGCACCACGTTATACGACCACTGCTTTGCATAGTCAATTAAAAATAGGCTTCACAGCCACTGTTAATGCACGTTATGCAGTAACACTGCATGCAGTGTGTTGGGATGCAGCACTTCGTTAGATTGCACTTGCCACACTGTGAATGTTGCATAGGTTTTGCAATGCGACTTTCCTGCTACAATGTGACCATTAAGTTGTACCAACATAGCCTTATGAGTTGCACCTGCTGGTTTGTCCAATTAAAGTTCTGTGCGCTGAAAGAATCAGTTTTATTACTGTTGTACACAAGTCGCTACATTACAAAGCTATTCAAATCAACAAAGCTATTCAAATCAACAGGTTAGGCTGCGCACATCAGAACTGCATTCAACACTTCACATTCCCAAAATTATTTTATTTAACCATTATGACACCTAGTTATAGTGCAATACTTGATATGTAAAATAAAACACGCACACACTACATTCATCTGAAAACAGCACAAAGCATTACCTGGAAAGTCGGAGTTTCCAGGGGCAGATTTCCCAGTCTTTACAGCTGTAATACAAAGAACAAGTCTCATTAGTACACACTATTTATTCTTCTGGAAAGTGAACAGGCATGACCACCTTTGTAAATGCTCATTTGTAATGAATTAATCCTTGGAGGCGTTATATCACTGGCCCAAGGAATGAGAACACACAGCTGTAAAGTTTCAGTAGTAATAATAAGTCCCACACCTACATGCTTATTCACAATCAGTTGAGCCCTCCTCTGTTCATGCACAATCTCAACCAGGAAGACAATTTTTACTGCAACATTCATGCAATAATGGTATTACAAACTGAAGACATTTTGAACCGCTAGCCTTTATTACATGCCCTAGATCTCACCTGCTGACAAGTCAGTATGTGTTGAACTGGGTGGCTGGATTAGTGTACTGGTTAAAAAGGCTCTGTGTCTGACACAGGAGACCAGGGTTAGAGTCTCGGCTCTTCCTGTTCAGAAAACCTGCACCTACTCAGTAAGGAGTCATTGGGCTTGACTCCTTAAAGGCTGCTGCTCTGGCGCTTTGCGTTTGCCAGGAGAATAGCAACCATATAAATGTTATTTGTCTTGTCTTAAATGGTAATTTGAATAGTTTCTTCTAATTCTCTGTTCAGCAACTACTGGCTGTATATCGTCCAGTCCAGTGCATGCCACTGCCGCCATCATTACCCATCCAACAGGCCTGGAACCCTCTACAAAGCGCTATCGCTAATCGCAATCGCTAGCGTTTTTAATGAGTGTTTTGTAAGTGATTTCATGAGCGTTTTCTGGCGATTTTGGTAGCGATTTTAAAAAGTGTCAGCTTTTTGCCAGCGATTGTGTAGCGATTTTAATTCTGATTGGTCCTTTAAATTAATTTTCAAACACAAATTCTAAAACAAGTTTAGTCTAGCCAACCCATACCCCAATTAATTAAACTGATCATCTTTCCTTCTGAGATTACATCGTTTACTCCCATATCGTCCCTAAAGAGATTTCTTGTGAATCACAGCGAGATGTGGCAGCTGTGCATTAGCCAGCGTAGGGTAATCACTCCCACGGGAGTTAATCATTCTCCACATCTTTCCACACTTCACAAACTATATACAGTACTTAGGTATAGCAATACTGGTATTAGATTTAGGGCCTCAATAGGGTGAATTTGTCAAGTGAATCCAACAAAGTATGGTGGCCCGCAGGCAGCACACACTATTTTATGGATTACTCAGGGAGTCCTGGGTCATCAGGGGTACCACCAGCTCTGCAGCAAACAGCCCAATACCCACAAAGCATCGACCAGAGCTCAACCATATGGATACTTTGCCGTCTTTATTGCCTCATAGCAGAATACACAGAACTGGTAGCCACAACGTTTCAGGCTCACACTATCCTTCATTGTGCCTACTGAGTTATTTAGATTGGTGTCCCTTTAATAATTGGCCATCGACTACAATGGACAGATGTCTATAGTAGGGATTAGATTGTGAGCTCCTCTGAGGGACTGTTAGTGACAAGACAATGTACTATGTATAGCACTGCTAAAGACGGGGTTATATAAATACTAAATAATAAGAATAATAATAACAACAATAAAAAAATATCTAGCATAAACTGATGGATACACAAAAGGCAGAACAGTTCAAGCCCTTTAACCACTTCGCCATATCTGGACGCATATATCCGTCCAGATAGGCAGTGGTGCTGCAGCCGTGTGGTGCGCGCGATCGGGCGCGCGCCCGTGCACGCTCCCGCTGCCTCCCGCTGCCCCCCCGATCAGTGAATGGGAATATAATTCCCATTCACCGATCTAAGTCCCCGGCAGAAATACCGACGCTTTCTCATCAGAGAGCGTGGTATTTCTGCCCCCAGGAAACGTCTTCTCTTCATTTTAGTTCCTAGATGCGACATCGTTCGCATCCAGGAATTTTTTGAATGTGGCCATCTTGTGGCCAAATAGTAAACTGCACCCACATACTTGTATTGAATAAAAAAATACATTATATTACATCTAAAATTGGCTATTTACCTCCCAAACTAAAATTACCCAAATACATTTTTGTATTAAAAAAAAAATAAAAATAATTACAATTAAAGAAAAAAAAAACTACATAAATAGTTACCTAAGGGTCTGAACTTTTTAAATATACATGTCAAGAGAGTATCTTATTAAATTTTTTAAAATTATAAGCTTGTAAATAGTGATGGACGCAAATTGAAAAAATGCACCTTTATTTCTAAATAAAATATCGGCGCCATAAATTGTGATAGGGACGTAATTTAAATGGTGTAATAAGCGGGACAAATGGGCACATAAAATGCATGGGTTTTAATTACTGTAGCATGTATTAATTTTAAACTATAATGGCCAAAAACTGAGAAATAATTATTTTTTTCCATTTCTATCTTAATCTTCCTGTTAAAATGTATTTACAGTAAAGTGGCTCTTAGCAAAATGTACTACCTAAAGAAAGCCTAATTAGTGGTGGAAAAAACGAGATATAGATCAATTAATTTTGATAAGTAGCGATAAAGTTATTAGCGAATGAATGGGAGGTGAACATTGCTCGGATGCATAAGATTTTCGAAGCTGTAGGCTGAAGTGGTTAATTAGACACAAAATGCTCTTACAGCTCACACAAGCAGTGCTTTATCCTTCAAGAATAATAAATGTATACAGTTACCTATAACCCTCTCCACTATTTGATACTGCTTGTTCAGGTCTGATGCCAATTCCTGCTGGCAGTTATAATACTCTACATCTTCAGGAGTAACTTTGGATAACCTGCAAATGAAAAGTAAAATGAAGGAGCTTAGACAAAATAACCCAAAAAAGAATATATGGATGGATGGATGGATGTATAGATAGATATAGATAATTATAAATACACACAGAAGCGATATTTAAATATCTAGTATCTAGTATTTACTTACATATAAGCAGAATTTTAAAGCACCCAAAATGTGCTGACAAATTAATCCTCCGCTTATATGCGAGTCACCACACGACAGCCATCCAAAGCCTATACTGCAAGGCTGTGTGTGGGGCACAGTTCAGAGTCACTGCTGCACACTCTGCTCTGTAAAGAGCTGGGGGGGGGGGGGGGGGGGGGCACAGGTCAGTCACCTACTGCCTAGGTTCTCAACGTGTGGTACATGTACCCCGGGGGGTACTTCTGATGGTTCCAGGGGGTGCTCAGGCTTGATATAGATAATAGGATAACAGAGGCGCCAATAGGATAAAAAACACTAAAAGAACTTAAAAACCCATTTTGGTAATAGAGGAGGCAGTGGTGGACTCACCCCCTCCAAGCAGAACACACGACTGTGGATTTTCAGTCAAAACAATTTTATTGGATACTCCAAATAAAGTGCAACGCGTTTCACGGGATACAAACCCGCTTCATCAGGCAATAACAGATAGGAGTAAACAGCATCTGCCAGTATCATCAACACTGAGCGCCTCTGTGACAGAGGCGCTCAGTGTTGATGATACTGGCAGATGCTGTTTACTCCTATCTGTTATTGCCTGATGAAGCGGGTTTGTA
Organism: Hyperolius riggenbachi; assembly: GCF_040937935.1. Lineage (NCBI taxonomy): Eukaryota > Metazoa > Chordata > Amphibia > Anura > Hyperoliidae > Hyperolius > Hyperolius riggenbachi. Next base: position 155,945,773 of record NC_090648.1, on the reverse strand, counting down.
TCCCGTGAAACGCGTTGCACTTTATTTGGAGTATCCAATAAAATTGTTTTGACTGAAAATCCACAGTCGTGTGTTCTGCTTGGAGGGGGTGAGTCCACCACTGCCTCCTCTATTACCAAAATGGGTTTTTAAGTTCTTTTAGTGTTTTTTATCCTATTGGCGCCTCTGTTATCCTATTATCTACATCAAGTCCACCCTTGGTGGAGGGTTGTACCCTTCCTTCTTCAACTACAGAGAGCGACTTTTTAATCCTGAGTGGGGTCAGGACAATCTCCCCACCTGCTTTGACAGTGGTTGCCTACTTGGTAACCCTGGTTTGTGAGTATTAAATTAATATTATTACTCTATCAATTATACCTTACCAGTACATACTACACTATATTGGGCTCTTGGTGTTCTCTCTTTTTCTCAGGCTTGATATACTTAACCAAGAACAACAAATTTAGAGTTTTAGAAGGTGATAAATCTTATTTAAACAACATCAAATTAGTATTTTGGCTAATTAAAAGCAATGATGAATGTGTGTAAATTGGTTAGAACCGATTATCATGTACTAGGATTAAACATTTATCAAGGGGTACTTGTGATAATGTTTACCATGCTAGGGGGTACTTGGTGAGTGAAGGGTTTTAAGAAGGGTACATACCAATAAAATGTTGAGAAACCCTGACCTACTGCATGCTCTGCTCTACATGTGGGGGAGGCTACCTACTGGGGGGCATATCTGGCTATAGGGAGGGGTTGGCTTATAAGCAAATAAAGTAGAACATGTACATAATGATTACTGCAGCCTGGTAACCGAGGTCTAGAAAAAGTTATCAGCCCGTACCATTGCTTGATTTCATCATCCCGCTTTTTAAAGTTTTCCAGCTTCTTCAGGCCTTTGACCTTCTGCTGTTGGAGTGACTCCTCACTTTCCCACGTGCTGTGGATGTAGGACCAGCCCTTCCATTTGATGAGGAACTGTTGTTCCCCTTCATCCGTTTCTGGGTTGAAGTCAGCACATGGATCCCCATTTGCTTCTGTGGCATACACAGTTGTAGAGGCTCCAATAGCTATAAAAAGGACAAGCCAAGTATTTAATCTGTTAGACATAGTAAATGTTACAATTATAAACCTACAAAAAACTCATAGTAAGGTTATTTCACTACATTAGCTGGTAAATTAAGTTCACATGACCTTTCACTTCTTTGCCAACAATTACAGTGGGATGCGAAAGTTTGGGCAACCTTGTTAATTGTCATGATTTTGCGCACGCTCTGTAAATCCATTTTTTTAACAACCAACGATTTATACAGGAAAATCAGGCCCATTAACAAGGTTGCCCAAACTTTCGCATCCCACTGTACATAGGATATACATTCTAAGTATAATTTTTGAGTCATACTTACTAGTAAAACAAAATGGACATAATGTAGCAAAATACAAATGGCATAATGGTGGCCACCAATGATCCAATATTTTTGTCCAATCTTACCAAATCTATATAGTAGAGGGGTAAACTGAATGAATATATTGAATTGATACTTTAGTCAATCTCTTAGGTCCCATTCACACTTAAAGAGAGTCTGAAGCGAGAATAAATCTCGCTTCAGACCTCATAGATAGCAGGGGCACGTGTGCCCCTGCTAAACCGCCGCTATCCCGCGGCTTAACGGGGGTCCCTGATCCCCCAAATCCCCTCCGTAATGCGGGGGAGCGCTTCCTGGTTGGGGCAGGGCTAACCGACCAAAAATTGAAGTTTATCCCAATCAGTAGCTGATACCCTTTCACATGAGAAATCTATTCCTTTTCCCAAACAGACCATCCGGGGGGCGCTTTAAAGAGGAACTCCAGTGAACATTTTAGTGTTGGCAGGTGATGTAGCTGCTGCATGGTTTTTGGCAGTTGGAAACAGCTGTAACAGCTATTTTCCACAATGCAACAATGTTCACAGATAGGAAACTGCCCAAAAAACAGTACGCACTTTTCTTGTGGGAGGAGTTTCTTGTGGGAGGGGTTTCACCACAATATCAGTCATACAGCGCCCCCTGATGGTCTGTTTGTGAAAAGGAATAGATTTCTCATGTAAAACAGGGTATCAGTTACTGATTGGGATAAAGTTCAATTTTTGGTCGCAGTTTCTCTTTAAGCGATTAGTGGGCGCTTACCGCTAAAGCTTTTTAAAGCGATAGTGCTATGTATCCCTATGGCAGTGTTCTCACTGCCACGATTGGTGTCGATTGCGGGCATTTTGTGATTAGCGCCAATCGCAAACACGTTACTTGTAGCATTTTGGAAACGATTCTGCAGCGATCGCGGTACAGTGCTTATAAAGCACTGACCGCGATCGCTCTGGAATCGCGGAAGTGTCCAGTGATTTTTACCGCGCTAATCGCGGTAAAATCACCATAACTGAAGCGCAAAGCACTCCCGCTTTGCCTTTTTAGATGTAAACAGGACCTTACATTACATAGAAATGGTAAGATTCGACTGTTAGCGGCCACCTTAGCTATAGTCATAGCAAACTATGTGACTACTATGAGGACCAGCAGCATAGGAGAAAGCCTCATACTGCCAAGCTACACACTAATTTACAAGGTGGAAATCAATGTTTATAGTTCGAGGAGTTCCATGTAATGACTGTGAAAGTAATTAGTATTGTATATTCTGTAATGTTTGTCACCGTAATGATTTTGCTAGGATGTTCTCTCACACCAAGTTACGCCTTTACTTTGAGAAATAATACGTCCTGCAGCATTCACAACGGCAATACGATTATTCTGTTTCTAACAAGGTACCCATTACAGGCACATGTATTTTAATATAGTTCAGGCGAGAAAGAAAGAGAGAGAACGTGTGTGTGTACAGGTGTGTGTGCGTGAACTTCAAATTGCTTTCCTTAAAGAGACCCTGAAACAAAAAAAGTTTCCCAGGGGGGTACTCACCTAGGGAGGGGGAAGCCTCAGGGTCCCAAATGAGGCTTCCCACTCCCCTGTAGCTGCAAGCAATCCAGCGCTGGCTCCCTCGAAGTGGCCCGGAATCCTCCCTCGACAAGCCTGACTAGCGCTGATTTATTTACCTTTCCTAGCTCCAGCGGGGGCGCTGTTGCGGCTCTCCGCACAGAGATATTTTCAACACTAGGACAACGAGCAAGCATCACTAGGTAACTAATGTTACTCTAAATGCCATAATAGGCTATTCAGGGGGAAAAGGGTCACCGACCCGAAACAATATACAACCAAAACAAGAAAACTAGAGATCCCCCCCTTTTTTTTTTAAAAGTATAACAATGGAGAAATGAGCAAACTACAATGATACAGGATATTTGAGAAAATGCAAAAGTCTTTATTAATGAGCCAACCACAAAATTAAAAACAATTAAAAACAATGCAGCCAGACCTGGGCCATGAGCCCCTAGTAGTACAATAATATGAGCGAAGCCCTGCGTAAATATTGATAATATTAGAATATGTGACTCATCCAGGAGTCTCTGCGAAAAGATATATCTGAAGGAAAATTACTGGACAGTGCCACAAGACCTAAAATTCAAAAATATGTGATAGTGTGGCACTGTATCGCAGAAGAAATCCATGGAGAGTCACACACAAATTGATATGGAGATCAGCAATCACAATCACTAGCTGCCACTATTATAATAAAGTGCGTGTGCATATACAACAATTCATAACATAGATGGAACCAACAAACAAGGAAGGTGAAGTAGTGCAGAAAAAAGGTGAGGTAGATTGGTGGAGGTTGATAATAAATAGGAAGTAAAGGAGGGAAGATTCCCATAAGGTGCAGTCATGAAAAATATTGTAGTAGCAGCAAGAGAAAGAGAAAGCGAAGCAGGGTTCACCTAATGTAAATGATCTAGTTCCGCCGAAGCTGCGACTAGTTCCCCCTCGCAGCTTCGGCGGAACTAGTCGGACGACGCAGGCAGCGCCCCCGCAGCCACTCCTGAGACCTTTGATCATTTACATTAGGTGAGCCCTGCTTCGCTTTCTCTTGCTGCTACTACAATATTTTTCACGACTGCACCCTATGGGAATCTTCCCTTCTTTACTTCCTATTTATTATCAACCTCCACCAATCTACCTCACCTTTTTTCTGCACTACTTCACCTTCCTTGTTTGTTGGTTCCATCTATGTTATGAATTGTTGTATATGCACACGCACTTTATTATAATAGTGGCAGCTAGTGATTGTGATTGCTGATCTCCATATCAATTTGTGTGCGACTCTCCATGGATTTCTTCTGCGATACAGTGCCACACTATCACATATTTTTGAATTTTAGGTCTTGTGGCAATGTCCAGTAATTTTCCTTCATATATATCTTTTCGCAGAGACTCCTGGATGAGTCACATATTCTAATATTATCAATATTTACGCAGGGCTTCGCTCATATTATTGTACTACTAGGGGCTCATGGCCCAGGTCTGGCTGCATTGTTTTTAATTTTGTGGTTGGCTCATTAATAAAGACTTTTTGCATTTTCTCAAATATCCTGTATCATTGTAGTTTGCTCATTTCTCCATTGTTATACTTTAAAAAAAAAGGGGGGGGATCTCTAGTTTTCTTGTTTTGGTTCTCCGCACAGAGATAGGCGAAAATAGCCGATCTCCGTCAGGTCCGCTCTACTGCACAGGCAACTTGCACCTGCGAGTAGAGCGGGCCAAAAGCGATCAGCTATATCCGCCTATCTCCGAGCGGAGAGGCGATACTGCGCATGCGCTGGAGCCGGGAAGGTAAATATTAACATCCCCGCTGTTCCGGGAGCTTTATCCCCACCACCATGGGGACTGAGGAGGATGGGGGAAGCCTCAATAGGAACCGGAGGCGTCCCCCACCCGAGGTGAGTACCCCCCAGGGGAGGTTTTTCTCATTACAGGTTTTCTTTAAAGCGGGATTGTCACCATAAAAATCAAATTTCAACAGCAACTGGTCTGAGTGTAGAGTGATTAAGATGCTAATCCTGCATTCAAAACTTTTTCTGCTGTTATGGTTTGGAGTTATGACATACCCTAGGAGCACTGGCCCTTTAATTGCCATTGCCAAACAGTTGCATGTTGGGGGAGGGGGTCTTTATCTATAATATATTCCTCCTCTTCCCTTTATTTCCCCCTTATTCGAATGACATAAGACCATGTACTTCCTAGTACAGACCTCAGTGGGAGTGTCTGAAGACTCTGGGAGAGGGCGGGTAGCACAAATATATAATTAGCAAGAGGAGGGGAAAAAAAAAAAAAAGTGTGAGGGAGGAAATTATGTAAGGAGGTCAAAGGTAAGCAAAAATGGAAACTATCTAGATTAGGATTCTCTGCTTTTCCTTTATAAAATTCACAGGAATCATAATGTGGACAGTACAATACATCTGATATGTAACTAGAACTAGTATTTATCTACGTATATATGTGTTTTTTATTTCTAGGTTAGCATGGGTGTCACTTGTACTTTCAAGAAACCCTGAGAGGAAGACAAAGCATTTATACTTAGCTGGGGCTTCCTATAGCCCCTGTGCTCTCTTGCCGTCTCTGCGGGTCGCTCCAATCCTACACTGGCGCACGTGCCCCAGGCATGCTCCCATAAGCAGGAGCGTTCTGTGCCTGAGCAGCCCCAGGTAAGTATAAATGCATAGTTTGTCTTCCTCTCAGGCACACTTTCAATGTAGCTACAAAAGATCATACAATGAAGTTCTACATTTTCCAACATCCTTACCTCCCTTCTTCCCAAATCTAGTGTCCAGTACTTTTTCTATCGTTTCATGATTATCTTCTTGTTCCTCTACCTCTTCTCCAGCCATCTCTATTAGATCATCAGAATCCGTTTCAAAATCATCATCCTCCTTGTAGCTATAAGAATTAGACACATAGACACACGGTCACTCAAAAAAGACTAAAAGAAAAAATGCATACACTCAGCAAGAAATAATTTCCTCGATGTATCAAGTTTACTTTAATGTTAACTTATTTGAATTGGAACCGGCCAATAATCTGCAAACCTGACAGTAAGCTCAGACTGCCCTTCTTTGCAATAATGGAGACAGTGCTCTAGGTTGGGTGCAGATTGCTCCTGGAGTAATTAGCAGCACACAGCAGGAGACGCTGTTGCTCATTTCCAACAACTGCACAAATCCATTGCATGGCAGCAATTTCTAACACTCCCGTCTGCCAGATTTCGTCAGAATTAGTCAAACCGGTGGCATTCATGTTTCGCCGCACAGTATTTTTGGCACAGGGTGAGCTGAACGACGGTTCACCCTGATGCCGCACAAATTCCAGGCGGGGTTAATTACTATTCCCCCTGTGTTGTTGCAACTCAGAGGAAGAAGTAATTAAGGGTCCGGGAATCACCGGATCCCTGAGTTGCCCTTCTGCGGCCATGGACATCATAACATTTTGTCTATGGCAGCGCCCAGGTCAGGCGTAGCGCGGTACACTGCGCGCGCCAAATTGACTTGCTTCAAACTGGCGTGTTTTATATGCACAGAAAACAAAAATCTAAGTAAACTGAAATAAAAGTCTACCATTAATCCTGGCAATTTATACAGCTGAACTGAAAGCACTGAGATTGTGGGATTTGGGATTTCCATTTGGTATGAGAAAAGATCTTACCTAACTTTTGTAGCTCCTCTTCGTCTTGTCTGCCTTTTAGGCGTTTCATCATCATCATCGTCATCATCATCATCTGATGACTCGGTCCTCCTTTTCCTCCCACGCACTGGCTGCTTTTGTTTTTTTCCGCCAGCTTTATAGGAACTTCTAGAACACAGAAAAATAAGGTTTGCTTCCAGTATAGGTACCGTTGCCTTTGCCTAATGCAGCAAGAATGACAGAAAATAAAAGAGGAAAACTAAATATACAAAAGTAATCTGTAGCCAGGTGATAGTGGATCTACATGTGGTAAGTTTACTTGTATTGGTGTGCAGCAATGATTGCTGGGGGAACGGCGGTGGTGAGGTTGGAAAGTGTGTGTTCCCTCCTTGCAGCACTGTCTCCTATACTGTTATGTGTCTAGCCTGCACCGTCCCCATTCAATCTTTCACAGGTGACTTAGGCGCTGTTCCTTGCAGCACTGTCTCCTATACTGATATGTGCCTAGCCTGCACCGTCCCCATTCAATCTTTCACAGGTGACATAGGCATTAGAACAGCCTTGCAGTGGCGGCTATTCCTCACCAGACCGGCAGGTACATTGCCCTAGGGGTTATGTTAGGGAAGGCAGGAGGACACAAAGCAGTCCTCTTCACATGTTAAAGAGGAAGTCAAAAGGCTACTTGCACACTTGTCACCGTTGCCTAAAATAATGGTTTGGGGATTGTGTTTGAATGATAGCTGTACAAAAAGCCCTTCTAGTTACAGTGGTCATGTAAGAGGACACAATATACATCATTAAGGCTTCTCTGGACCCCTCCACTGATATGGAGGAGGAAAAATCAAGACCTTCACAGTGTTCCGGAAAAAAAGTCTTAAAGAGAACCAGAGATGTAGAAAAAAAACATTTTTTATACATACCTGGGGCTTCCTCCAGCCCCATAAGCCTGGATCGCTCCCACACCGCCGTCCTCCGCTGCCTCTATCCGCCGGCACTATCTACCTATACTGAGCACTATACTAGCTATACTGGGCACTATCTACTTATACTGAGCACTATACTAGCTATACTGGCTATACTGGGGCACTATTCTAGCTATACTGGGCACTATCTACTTATACTGAGCACTATACTAGCTATACTGAACACTATACTAGCTATACTGAGCACTATGCTAGCTATACTGGGGCACTATGCTAGCTATACTGGGGCACTATGCTAGCTATACTGGGGCACTATGCTAGCTATACTGGGGCACTATACTAGCTATACTGGGGCACTATACTAGCTATACTGAACACTATACTAGCTATACTGAGCACTATACTGGGGCACTATGCTAGCTATACTGGGGCACTATACTAGCTATACTGGGCACTATACTAGCTATACTGGGCACTATACTAGCTATACTGGGCACTACACTAGCTATACTGGGCACTACACTAGCTATACTGGGCACTACACTAGCTATACTGGGGCACTTTACTAGCTATACTGGGCACTATACTAGCTATACTGGGCACTATACTAGCTATACTTAGCACTATACTAGGGCACTATACTAACTATACTGGGCACTATACTAGCTATACTGAGTACTATACTAGCTGTACTGGGCACTATACTAGCTGTACTGGGCACTATACTAGCTATACTGGGCACTATACTAGCTATACTGAGGCACTACCTACCCATACTGGACACTATACTAGCTATACTGGGACACACTGGAGGGAATCACACGGCCAGCATTTCCTACCCCCGGCTTACATGAGGGTCAATCGTTTTTTCCTGTTTTTTCAGTTAAAAGTTGGGGGGTCGGCTTATATGCGGGTCGGCTTGCTTGCGAGTATATACGGTAAATGGGATTGTAAAATTATAATATTAATAAAATACAATTTGAGTGGCTGACCCGCTCACTCGAGTACATTTTACGCCCAGACGTAAGTACGTCTGTATTCTACGAACACCTCCGGACACGTCCAGCGACCTTTGTTGTACCGTGATCGCGCAGTGTTCTCCCCAGGCTCTTTTAGCCGGGTGCTCCACCCGGCTAGATTTGGTGACCACCCGGCTGTCATCGGCTCACCTCCTCACCACCTCCTATGCTGTAAGCACAGTTGCCCTGCATATTCAACTCGCCCCACCCGGCTACTTTTTCATGCCACCCGGCTACTATTTTATGCCACCCGGCTGGAAAAAAATTCTGGGGAGAACACTGTCGCAACAAACTTTTGTACACATGGTTATCTTGCATGAGAATCTTCCGGTTTCTAAAAACAAACCGAACTGCGGAACGATTCAACTTTTCCTTATCTCTCGTTTTACGACCCTTATCTATGTTCTCGCTTGGTCGTCTACCCATACACACGCATGTTTTGTCGTGCAACTTTTCGAAAATGCTTGTTAATGGCTAGATACTGGAGACTGTTGTTGAGCGTGTGTATGGGGCTTTAAACATGGACAGCTTGTGGACGGCTTGGAATCAGACGATGATGATCACTTTACCAATCCATGGCAGACTGCTTCCGTTGTCAGATCACTCAGTATGTTGTTGCTTGTGTACAATTGTTGCTGGTGTGAATTGTCCCTTAAAACTGCACGCCGCAATCTTCTGTCTAGTTCCTGCCTCACAGCTAAAGACATTTGTAAGCCGTGTGTATGTACCCACCGCAAGGACATACAGAAGAGTAATACATTATTCAGAATACCCAATTTTATGTTAATTACCCTGGTTTCAGCATCAGAAATACTTCCTATTGTTATATATTAGCATGTAACCAGAGTCAGATTTCTGGAAAAGCCACCAAGACCCAGGCCTTGAGCTGCACCTGGCCAGGGGGTGACTAGACATAGAAGAGAGATTGATGCATATGAGATAAGAGGTTGCAGTTAAGGAAATAGGGCTGCTGCCCAAGGGATCTTATAACTGAAGGGGGCTGCTGTACATTAATGTTAGACATGGAAGAGGGGGTTGCTGCAAACGTAAGGGGAGCCACAAGCAAGTTGGCTGAGGGACAGAAATAAGTCCTGCCTTGTATGTAAACCTGCCCTCCCAGTGAGGTTTAGCCTTGGCTATTTAGTTATGCAGCAGCTTTCTGTCTCAGAACACTCTGGGAGACCAGGAGTTGTTTCTGATCACTTCAGAACACAAACACACACTTCACAGTGATGCAGTTGCCAGCAGTAAAGATGTCACCACCTGTGATAAATTTAATAATGTAAATCAGGGAGAAGAAAGGTTTTACAATGGTAATTACAACAGAGAGAAAATGTGTGCATCAACCAAATTTTTAATCTTGGGAGGTGTGTGCGGGCGGCTCTTCCCGGCGCTGGCCACGCTGGGGAGATCGCCTGCACCCCCCAGCCTCCACCTCTGAGGTGCCGCTGTGTGGGTTCCAGGCAGTGAGAGAGCCTGGGACCCCCGCGGCCCCCCGGTTGTATGGGGGCAATGGGAAGCCTACTCGTGGCGCCCCTGGATAGTGCTATGTAGCATGAACTAATTCCCGCAGGGCGATTGTTTTGTGGTTTTTGACCCTGCATATTTAGGCATGCGAAAGCAAATGCATATTTGCATGAGCAATGTCTCGTGATTAGCCAATAGGCCAAATTTGCAAAGCCAGATTTGTCAGGTTCACTTGGTTGATGCACACATTTTCTCTCTGTTGTAATTAGTTTTACAATGGGCAACACTGACTTACCGTATATACTCACAAGCAAGCCGACCCGCATGTAAGCAGACCCCCCAACTTTTACCTAACAAAACATGAAAAAATTAATGACCCTCATGCAAGCCGAAGCCCTGGGGGAGCAGAGCAGGAGAAATGAATGGCCACCCAGAATCAGTGAGGGGTGTGCAGTGCGGACTAACCTGCTGAGGAGAGCGGCTCAGAGTGCAGCGGTGATACGGCAGTGATCGGGCCGAAGGAGAGCGGGCAGCTGAGAGATCGGGTGCGGAGGGCGGAGATTATAGCTGCAGCCGCGAGAGCAGAGCAGAGCGGATGGATGGCCACACAGAAGTCTTTTAGAGTATAGCTGCAGCCGGCCAGCCGCTGGATGTCCGCGGCGAGAACAGAGTGTATGGATGGCCACACAGAATAGAAACACAGCAGGAGCGCTCTTCCGTGTTCATAATCTCGCGCTTCCTGCTGTGTCTGCACCTTGTACACCCATTGGCTGGTAATAGCTGGTAATAGCCAATGGGTGTACAAGGTGCAGACACAGCAGGAAGCGCGAGATTATGAACACGGAAGAGCGCTCCTGCTGTGCTTCTATTCTGTGTGGCCATCCATCCGCTCTGTTCTCGCCGCGGACATCCAGCGGATGCAGCTATACTCTGCGCCCTCCGCACCCGATCTCTTAGCTGCCCGCTCTCCTTCGTGACTCGCAAGCAAGCCGAGACCCTCACTTTTGGGCCACTTTTTTGGGGTCAAAAATTCGGCTTGCTTGCGAGTATATACGGTAATTTCTAAATTGATATTGTAAAAAAATTAGCAATTTGAATCATTAAGTTACATTTAGAAAAGTCCTCCTTAAAGGCCTCTTGCACACTGCATACATTTCCGATTCCGATTCCGCTTTTTAATCTGTTTTTACATCCGATTCTGATTTTTAATCTTTACTGCATGCTGCGTTTTTTGATCCGTTTTTCTGTTGAATGTATTCAGGGAAAATCGGAAACGGAATCGGAAAACGGATTTGCAGTGTGCAGGGAGCCAAAGAGAGTCTTTGCTGGGCTTTTAGGGGTCAATTCCTTACAAATTGAAATTCATTTTGCACTAATCCTGCAAAAGTGGAAACTAGGTGGAAATGAGAAAACTACAATGTCTAAAGGTGGCCACTAATGATCAAATTTTTAGTGAAAAATCGTTTGAGCGATCAGATAATTCTGATCGGAAGAAAAATCGCTCACTACACTATCAACGAACAAATCTTTGCTTCCTATCACAACCAACAAGAAAATGCAAATTTTGGTTTGACCAAAATCCAATCGGACGACTATTTTTATAATCGTTCATAATTGATTGTGCCCGTTAAAGGAGATTATTTACAACCAATCCGAATTTCTGATCGCTCAAACGATTTTTCGCTAGAAATTGGACTGTTAGTGGTCACCTTTAGACATGGACACCATCATTTTTGATCAGTTCAGTTTACTCATGCATCATACTACCTTTTTGCTGCCATTCGACGAGGTCTGCTTTTAGGTTTTTCTTCTTCACTGTCTCCACTGCTAGCATCCTCCTCATCATCATCCTCGTCATCATCATCATCATCATCATCATCAGAAGAAGAAATTTTTTTCTTTTCTCTGTTCAAGGGAGAAATAAATAACACTGTCTTACTGCCATTTCTTCCAAACATTTTAATGTCTAAAGTGAGTGGCTCTTGGGGATCCCAAGGGAGCTATCAGTGTTGTCAGTGAATTATACTATATGGATAAATGGCTCTAGAGGCAGAGAGAAAGTGCACACACTATTCTCCCAACAATCCATTTATAAGCCGAAGGTAGATTGATCTCGCCTCTCTTGTAGGCTGGTTTGCCTGTACAGGTTAGCAAGCTAGAGCGCTTTGTCCCTCTATGCCGGGGACTTAGAATCTCAGGCAATAGCTCCTTGAACATCCTCCCAGATACAGATGATCTCCCCTGGAGAGTCTTAAACATATATGTAAATCAAATCTTTCTGGACCATATGCAATTCACCTTTTCTCCTGTGATTTCTCTTAGGAGATACGGTAGTTTTTCATCTTTTGTTTAACTAGTTCACCACTAAGGCGTTTTCCTCTTATGGACCAGAGCAATTTTCACATTTCAGCGCTCCTTCCATTCATTTATTTACCAATAACTTTATCACACCTAAATGAGCTATACATTTGTTTCCGTCACTAATAAGGCTTTCTTTGGGTGGTACTTTTTGCTAAGAAATATTTTAATTTTGTATGCATATTAAATGAGAATAAGAAAAAAACGTATTAAAATAATTGTTTCTCAGTTTTCAGCCATTATAGTCTTAAAATAAGATTGTAGGGACTGTAGATAAAACCCACACATTTTATTTACCCATTTGTCCCGGTTATTACAAAGTTTAAATGTTAAAACATTTCTCATCCAACAATCCATCCTGTAACTGCCGGTCACAAGACATGTATCTATGCCCTTGGGACTTTAAAATTAAGTCCTGCAGGGCGTAGATATACTGCTCCCAAAATTATCCTGAGTATTTTCTTGCTTGCTGGTGGCTTAAAATGTATTTTATGGATAAGGTGTAAAAATATTACCTAGGAGAAAAGTGAATTACATATGTGCCTCTGTATAAGGCAATTATAAGACAGGGGCGAATGTTAGCAACATTAGACTAATCAGAGCCACTCACCTTTTGCCGACATTTCTAAGGCTTCTTCTCCTTGGACTCTCATTTTCAGAATCTGTGGTCTAAAAAAACATTTGAGGCAGCCAATGAAACACCTAACAGCTCAACAAGTTATTTACATACGCAGTAATGTATGTACATATACAGTGAGTTGCAAAAGTATTCGGCCCCCTTGAAGTTTTCCACATTTTGTCACATTACTGCCACAAACATGCATCAATTTTATTGGAATTCCACGTGAAAGACCAATACAAAGTGGTGTACATGTGAGAAGTGGATCAAAAATCATACATCATTCCAAACATTTTTTACAAATAAATAACTGCAAAGTGGGGTGTGTGTAATTATTCGGCCCCCTGAGTCAATACTTTGTAGAACCACCTTTTGCTGCAATTACAGCTGCCCAGTCTTTTAGGGTATGTCTCTACCAGCTTTGCACATCTAGAGACTGAAATCCTTGCCCATTCTTCTTTGCAAAACAGCTCCAGCTCAGTCAGATTAGATGGACAGTGTTTGTGAACAGCAGTTTTCAGATCTTGCCACAGATTCTCGATTGGATTCAGATCTGGACTTTGACTGGGCCATTCTAACACATGGATATGTTTTGTTTTAAACCATTCCATTGTTGCCCTGGCTTTATGTTTAGGGTCATTGTCCTGCTGGAAGGTGAACCTCTGCCCCAGTCTCAAGTCTTTTGCAGTCTCCAATAGGTTTTCTTACAAGTTTGCCCTGTATTTGGCTCCGTCCATCTTCCCATCACCTCTGACCAGCTTCCCTGTCCCTGCTGAAGAGATGCACCCCCCGAGCATGATGCTGCCACCACCATATTTGACAGTGGGGATGGTGTGTTCACATTGATGTGCAGTGTTAGTTTTCCGCCACACATAGCGTTTTGCATTTTGGCCAAAAAGTTCCATTTTGGTCTCATCTGACTAGAGCACCTTCTTCCGTATGGTTGCTGTGTCCCCCACATGGCTTGTGGCAAACTGCAAAGGGGACTTCTTATGCTTTTTGTTAACAATGCCTTTCTTCTTGTCACTCTTCCATAAAGGCCAACTTTGTACAGTGCACGACGAATAGTTGTCCTATGGACAGATTCCCCCACCTGAGCTGTAGATCTCTGCAGCTCGTCCAGAGTCACCATGGGCCTCTTGACTGCATTTCTGATCAGCGCTCTCCTTGTTCGGCTTGTGAGTTTAGGTGGATGGCCTTGTCTTGGTAGATTTACAGTTGTGCCATACTCCTTCCATTTCTGAATGATCGCTTGAACAGTGCTCCGTGGGATGTTCAAGGCATTCGAAATCTTTTTGTAGCCTAAGCCTGCTTTAAATTTTTCAATAACTTGATCCCTGACCTGTCTTGTGTGTTCTTTGGACTTCACGGTGTTGTTGCTCCCAATATTCTCTTAGACAACCTCTGAGGCCCTCACTGAGCAGCTGTATTTGTACTGACATTAGATTACACACAGGTGCACTCTATTTAGTCATTAGCACTCATCAGGCAATGTCTATAGGCAACTGACTGCACTCAGATCAAAGGGGGCCGAATAATTATGCACAAACCACTTTGCAGTTATTTATTTGTAAAAAAATGTTTGGAATCATGTATGATTTTCGTTCCACTTCTCACATGTATGCCACTTTGTATTGGTCTTTCATGTGGAATTCAAATAAAATTGATTCATGTTTGTGGCACTAATATGACAAAATGTGGAAAACTTCAAGGGGGCCGAATACTTTTGCAACCCACTGTAGAGTTTTCCAAATATACTGTACATCAATCAAATTTAAAAAGTACCCGGGGGGTATCAGTGGGCACAAATGGAACACAGAGGCATGTTCCCATCTAAAGGACATGCATCAGTGTCCCCTGGGCACTGTTCTCTGTGCGGCCTGCTCACCGCTGCCCCTTCCTCCCCCAAATTTACCGACAGCTAGCTTGTCTGCAATCTAACAGGGGAAGGGGCATGCTTAGCAACAGAGGCACTCAAGCCAGTACATAAAACTGTAAGGAGCATTTGGGCAAGGCTCCTTAATGATCCTGGTCGCCCATGCATCACGCTTTAGGTGACAGCAGCTTTGGCGCTTAGAGTCCTCCAGGAGAAGAGCGCAATATAAATGTTCTGTGTCTTGTCTTGCATAACTCCCATTCCCTGCCACTTAGGCCATCTCACTGACTCTCCCCGATCCTTCCCCTCCTCTCTCAGAGGAGAGGACAGTTTGAGGGACAGTATGCCAGTAAATATTAACTTTGTGTTTTAATAATTTTTA
Source organism: Hyperolius riggenbachi (assembly GCF_040937935.1). Classification (NCBI taxonomy): domain Eukaryota; kingdom Metazoa; phylum Chordata; class Amphibia; order Anura; family Hyperoliidae; genus Hyperolius; species Hyperolius riggenbachi. The sequence goes on along the minus strand of NC_090648.1, from coordinate 155,930,551 downwards.
TTGATTTTAACATAAAGAGCAAGATCAACAGTCATAGTATTGTAACAAATAGTACAGCGCTGTATCCAGCATAGAAACAGTACAAGTACAATGCATATTATATCAGTAATTAGCATAAAGTTGGAGGTTTGGAAGCCGTGTAAGGGATAATTGTCCTAGACCAGGGAAATGAAAATCGTATGACGACATCTCCATAGGAAGGTAGTACCATGCTATAGGCTCAGCCTGTTGGGGGGCTTAGTGACACAGCTAGGGGAGATAGCCGCTGCCCATTTAAATATTAACTTTGAAGCATTGAATGATCAACTGTATAATAGAGGTTAGAGAACAAAAAAGGGGTACATTTGGCAGAAACGGAGAAGCTAAAGGAGACACGGGAGGCGCTAAAGAACTTTTATGCGTTTATGATCATAGATAAATGTACCTGTTCTGATTTGCATATGAATTAAACTTAAAGGACAACTGAAGTGAAAGGGATAAGGAGGCTGCCATATTTATTTACTTTTACGCAATACTATTTGCTAGGCAGCCCTGCCTGATCCTCTGCCTAATTACATTTAGCCATAGTCCCTGAACAAGCATATGCAGATCACGTGTTTTTGACATTATTGTCAGATCTGACAAGATTAGCCGCATGCTTGCTTCAGGTGTGTGAATCAGACACTACTGCAGCTAAATAGATCAGCAGGGCTGCCAGGCAACTGGTATTGTTTAAAAGGAAATAAATATGACAGCCTCCATATCCCTCTCACTATAGTTGTCTTTTAAGACAAACCTACAGACCCCATTTTGTTCTTAACCCGGGGACTGCCTTCAGTGTTCGGTTTCTGTGTGCAATCTGCATTCTGCCTATTCTCTGATAATTAAATCTGGGAGAACTTTTCAAGGGAGAAAAAGCAGATCTTTCAAAGTAGATTCTGTGGCTTTGTGTACACCCTACACAAAAGGTGTTGAAAACAAGTGATCCACAACCAATCATCAGACGTAATCGTTCCTTGAAAAGCAGCCTAATGACATGACAATCTAATGACCAATAAACGTTCTTGAGCACAACAAAATTCCTATGCTTGAAAATCCGTTTAGATGATTATCATTCACATGAGACTGTGTAAACATGTACAGCTAAATCATGAACATCCCCATACACCATGCATGCATCACTTCCACAACCAAAGCCGCATGCACACGCTCATTTGTTATTTTTGTCAAAGGAGATACATTTTGAAATTGTGGTTGACTTTCTTCTATTCTGCTCCTTACCTCAGCTTTAATATTAAATCTTGATGGTTCTTGCCTACTGCGATTTGACCTTCTCACTCCATAAACATCAGGGTATTCTTCCCACATCTGTAAAAAGCATAATCAAGAAAAGTCTGCTTTATATTCCTTCGGCAACAGGATGACTATTTTGGTGACAAAGAAAAACTGTGTCAAAATAGAGGGCAGAAAGGTAGAGTTTCTATAGAACATGAATGCAGATACAGCTCAACAGTAGTAATTATGTGATCTCACACAGGTCTTTGCCTTACAGCTACTTGAGTTATTCTTTCCTATGAACACACAGCAAGTGAAAATATTGACCTACCCATAACAACTAAATGTTTACTTTCATTCTGTAACCTACAACATAAACTGATAGCCGAATTTGCATTGGTGCCTTACATCCCTTAGAAATGTTTTGTGACTAGGGTTGGTTGGGTTAGGACAGAGGTTCTCGAACTGAGAGCACTACCTTGGGGTGGCCTAGGGATGTGTTGGCGACAGTGGTGAGAACGAGTGTTTCATAGGAATAGAGGGGTGCACTATAACACCAGGAAAGCTGTATGGGGGGACTACTACACCACCACAAAAGCTAGATAAAGCTGGGGGCGGGGACTAGACCAACAGAAAGCTATATGGGGATCTCCCTAAATATGTTTGGGGGACATGTTTACATCTGTTTGGCGATTTAAAGGGGGAGTCCTGCATAATTATGTTTGCCGATTCAGGGATTAGCAACATAACAAGGTAGACCCCTTCCCCTACATACCCATGCATAATAAGGAAGAGTCCTCGTTAAATGTGCAAACATAATTAGGCATAGCTCCCCTCCCCAAATATCATTGGGCATAGTCTGTACAGGATGCTGCCTACCTAAAGGAAGGGATGGGAAGATTCACTGGGGGTCATTGCCCATCTGCGAGGGATGCCATCTTTCTAAAGTTGCTACTGCCTACTTAAAGACGGGCAATTAAATAGAAGGGCCTAATGTAAGCAGAAAGGATGATGAAACCAGTCAAAGGATTTTTTTGTTTGGGAGGGTTCTGGCTCCCACAGAGTGGTTAGACACTTCTACTCAATTAGTCACCCTCATTAAGGACACCTGTCTTAACAAGTCACCTGTATAAAAGACACCTGTCCACAGAATCAATCAATCAAGCAGACTCCAAACTCTCCAACATGGGAAAGACCAAAGAGCTGTCCAAGTATGTCAGAGACAAAATTGTTGACCTGCACAAGGCTGGAATGGGCTACAAAACCATTAGCAAGAAGCTGGGAGAGAAGGTGACAACTGTTGGTGCGATTGTTCGAAAATGGAAGGAGCACAAAATGACCATCAATCGACCTCGCTCTGGGGCTCCACGCAAGATCTCACCTCGTGGGGTGTCAATGGTTCTGAGAAAGGTGAAAAAGCATCCTAGAACTACACAGGAGGAGTTAGTGAATGACCTCAAATTAGCAGGGACCACAGTCACCAAGAAAACCATTGGAAACACATTACACCGCAATGGATTAAAATCCTGCAGGGCTCGCAAGGTCCCCCTGCTCAAGAAGGCACATGTGCAGGCCCGTCTGAAGTTTGCCAATGAACACCTGAATGATTCTGTGAGTGACTGGGAGAAGGTGCTGTGGTCTGATGAGACCAAAATAGAGCTCTTTGGCATTAACTCAACTCGCTGTGTTTGGAGGAAGAAAAATGCTGCCTATGACCCCCAAAACACCGTCCCCACCGTCAAGCATGGGGGTGGAAACATTTTGCTTTGGGGGTGTTTTTCTGCTAAGGGCACAGGACAACTTAATCGCATTAACGGGAAAATGGACGGAGCCATGTATCGTGAAATCCTGAACGACAACCTCCTTCCCTCTGCCAGGAAACTGAAAATGGGTCGTGGATGGGTGTTCCAGCACGACAATGACCCAAAACATACAGCAAAGGCAACAAAGGAGTGGCTCAAGAAGAAGCACATTAAGGTCATGGAGTGGCCTAGTCAGTCTCCGGACCTTAATCCAATAGAAAACCTATGGAGGGAGCTCAAGCTCAGAGTTGCACAGAGACAGCCTCGAAACCTTAGGGATTTAGAGATGATCTGCAAAGAGGAGTGGACCAACATTCCTCCTAAAATGTGTGCAAACTTGGTCATCAATTACAAGAAACGTTTGACCTCTGTGCTTGCAAACAAGGGTTTTTCCACTAAGTATTAAGTCTTTTATTGTTAGAAGGTTCAAAAACTTATTTCACTCAATGAAATGCAAATCAGTTGCTATCTTTTATTTAGGCTTCTTGCACACCAAGACGTTGCGTTAGGTGCCACGTTAAGGTCGCATAACGTGCACCTAACACAACGTATGGTGCTGCAAGAGCCGACGGTAGAGTGAGCCGCGTTAGGCGGCTCGATTCCTATAATGTCTCCCAGAGTGGCGCTGATTGGCCAGCGGGACCACGTGATGCGGAGCGAGACACTCCGCATCACGTGGTCCCGCCGGCCAATCAGCGCCCGCCAGTGCAGTGAATATTAAGTAGCCATGTGCGCGGCTACTGTAGCTGGCTCTCCCGCCTCCTCTCCGCCCCCCCACTGCACATGTGCAAACAGTCTAACGCGGCTATAGCCGCTCCAACGCCGTAGCATGCTGCACTTTGCGGGGAACGTGCAGCGTTACATGTAACGCAACGTGGGCTGTGTGAACAGCCCACTTGTGTTACATTGCTGTGCGTTGGGGGAGCGTTACAGGCGCACTAACGTGCGCCTGTAACGTCTTGGTGTGTAAGCAGCCTTAAGGTTATTTTTTCGATTTTCCTTTTGATGTGCTATCTGCCACTGTTAAAATAAACCTACCATTGAAATTATATTGTTCTGAGACTTTTCATTTCTTTGTCATTGGACAAACTTACAAAATCACTGAGGGGTCAAATAATTATTTCCTCCACTGTATTTACAAATACAAAAACAGTGGTTCCTCAGGGTATGGTTACCATGGCTTAATCGGGTATTTCCATATTAGACCAAGTAGCTGACATAATTGAGTTTTTCCGGGCAAGCTGAAATTGGTTCCACAAACCCACTAGAGCTGTCATAGCTATCAAATTCTATGCCCCTTACTTCCTTACCATTTTCCCCTGCTTTGTCTTTCCTCATAAAATAACCACCACCAATACCTCATTCACAGGCAAGATTAGCCAAAAAGGAAAGAGGAAAAAGCAAAGAATAGATACTGTAGGCAATGACATAATAAATACACCGGCATGAGATTTTTATTCTTACAATTGTTTTTTGTCATACATGAAACTGAAAAACAAACATATGTACTGATATAGATGGTGTGAAAAGCTTTGATCTGGGAAGTTCATCTGACTGCCTGGTGACTAGGAAGACTTCTTCCAGTTGTGATTTCAAAGTGACCATAACAAGTGGAGCTGCATGATGCTGAAAAACCCACAGTAATCTCTCAGATGATGATACATCAACTACTAGATGGTTTCTGTTTTCTGTGGGCAACAGCATTTTGCGCTGCATCCCTTAAACATGCCCAGTACAAATACTACACTTCCCAAGATGCACTACATAAATCCCTTCAAGAAGATCTCAAGAAGATCTTGCCTTTTTTACATCCGCCAATCTCGTCTTTTTGGGAAGAGCCTTCTTTTTGTTGGGTGTGGTCTCCTGGCTTTTGGAGCCTGCAGATTCGCATTCTGATTCAGACTGACTCTGTGAGGACTCTGAGCTGCTATTGGATTCACTCGCCTGCTCGCTGGCTTGTTCACTCTCCGACTGGCTGCCTGATTCAGACGCCGAGTGGTTAGATTCTTCAGAGGCCGAATGGCTACAACAAGAGGGGGAAAAAACAAAACATTACACTGTGAACTTAGTAATTTTATAGGTTAGAAGGTATTATTTTTCTTTTTAATTTCTAAGATTTGGGGCACAAGTCTTCTTTAGGGGATCCAGCAGGAAACCTCATGGACGTGGTTTGGTGGACAGCACCCTCTGGAACAACTAGGTTTCCAATAGGCTGTAGTGAACTACCCCCACTATTTGACCAATAACAACACTCTGTGCTGTAAGAGGGTGCTGAGATTGGAGAACTGTTGGCTATGAGGTTTCCTGCTGGGTCCGCTAAAGTAGACTAGCGCCAGATTTGGTACTATAATATTTCTTGGGTGCTTGTGTGGTAAAACACTTAAATGATAGGAACACAGCAAACCGATCAGATCTATCAATAGAAAACAACATCACATTGGTAAATGATTTCACTATGAATGAGTTAAAAATAAAATCAACAGTGCAGCTCAGTGCAGAACAGGATTAAAAAGGAACTAATCAAACAGCTGAATTCCCAATGGACATTTAGAAATATGACTGATAAGGTATTCAAAATGATTGACCATCAAGTGGACACAATAGCTTGTTGGCAGTCTGTACCCCTTTATTCTGTAATGTTGGATACTTCAGCATTTAATGCAAGATGAAATGGCAAAAGAACAGAGATCATGACAGGACTCTGCAATCTGCAGTATTTACCTTTCCTCTTGTTTACTACCTCCCTTCCAATCACCGCCCAGGCCTCCTCATGGCTCCCCACAGCCATATCACTCACTGGTCCTACTGCATGACCACAATGGATGAAATATAGTGATGAGGCACCATGGAAAATCAGGAAGTGGCCCAGGCAGTGATCCGATGGCAGTGGAGCAGTATTGATGGGCACTACAGAAAGCTATGGAGGGGACTACAAGAACAATACAGGGTACTACAGAGGGCACATCAGGGGCCAGTATTGGAACCAGGGCTGTGGATTTGGGAATCAGATACATTTTCGGGTACCTGGAGTCAGAGCTTGGTGGCTTCATAAACTGAGGCATCGGGGTCAGGTGATTTTTTTTTCTTTGTACCCAGGGCTGTGGAGTTGGAACAATTTTGGGTACCTGGAGCCGGTGGTTTCATAAACTAAGGAGTCGGAGTCTGATGATTTTTGTACAGACTCCAAAGCCTGGATTGAAACAGGTGGTGGAGTTTCTCCACACTTAGCCTGCAATCAAGAAGCTTTCCACCCAAATCAGCTGAAAATAAAAATTTGTGATACATGTTTTTTTTTCAGTTAATGCCCTGGGTATGCTTTAAAGAGAAACTCCTACCAAGAATTGAACTTTATCCCAATCAGTAGCTGATACCCCCTTTTACATGAGAAATGAGGGTACTTATCCGTTAGCCTGGCGCATCCGGCAGGTAGCGCTAATTCCATTCATAGTTACTTCACGTAACAAAAGTGTGAATGTAACCGCCGCAGGTGGCACTAATTGCATTCATAGTTAACGTAACAAAAGTGTGTTCATGTATACGATGTAATTGTGTTTGAAGTGGCCGTCTCGCTGCGGCCAAATGTATTGTAAAGTGTGAGAGTTAATGGAATTAAAATGAAGCCGGCGGCAATGTAACAGATGAAGCTGCTGGCTTCGCTCTCCTCCCCCTTTGCCCTCTCTCTCCTATACAATACTGGCAGCCGGCGGGGACATGCGTGTCCCCCCAGAGTTGTTCGTCGCGGCAGGGAATTCTGGTTGTTTGCTTGTGACGAACGACTCTGGGGGGATACGCATGTCCCCGCCGGCTGCCAGTATTGTATAGGAGAGAGAGGGCAAAGGGGGAGGAGAGCGAAGTCAGCAGCTTCATCTGTTACATTGCCACCGGCTTCATTTTATTTCCATTAACTCTCACACTTTACAATACATTTGGCCGCAGCGAGACGGCCACTTCAAACACAATTACATAGTTTACATTAACACACTTTTGTTACGTTAACTATGAATGCAATTAGCGCCACCTGCGGCAGTTACATTCACACTTTTGTTACGCGAAGTAACTATGAATGTAATTAGCGCCACCAGCCGGATGCGCCCGGCTAACTGATAAGTACAGAAATGAGAAATCTATTCCTTTTCACAAACAAACCATGAGGGGGCGCTGTATGACTGATATTGTGGTGAAACCCATCCCACAAGAAACTGAGGACCGTGGAACTCCTGGCAGTTTCCTGTCTGTTAATCTTGTTGCATTGTGGGAAATAGCCGTTTATATCGGTTTCCACCTGCCAAAAAAGCATGCAGCAGCTACATCACCTGCCAACAGTAAAAATGTCACCATGTAATAAATGTCAGAATGTAAATCGGGGAGAGGAAAGATTTTACAATGAGCAAACACTGACTAAATCATTTATACATAATTATTGTAAAAATGAAGCACTTTGTTACATTATTTTCACTGGAGTTCCTCTTTAAGGGCTGGTTCACGTGTGCTAAAAAGTCGCATAAACGGAAATAAAAACGTCATGGCATGGAACCGTTCACGCATCTCAGTTCCATTTAAGCCATTCTGTAAATTGAACTAAAAGGTCCGAACGGCATCATTCTTCCGGACCTGAAACAAAATGGCACTGGATGCTGGGCATTCAGTGGGAACAGTCAGTAGCTGTGTGTGTGTGTGTGTGTGTGTGTGTGTGTGCGTGTGCGTGTGCGTGTGCGTGTGCGTGTGCGTGTGGAGCGTTACACAATGGAGTTAGAGGCATAAGGGGTTGAAACAATAGAGCTATGTCTGGAGCTGGAATGTGCTGATCCAGCAGTGTTCATCTCTTAACAATGCCCTGGGGGTTGCCGTATACACATTAGACTCCCGGAAGAGGCAGCCCTGTCTGGACTTCAACCATTTGCACAAGCATGAGGGCTGTTGCCTGGATCAGGATTCAATCCCCCAGAGTTCCATACAGTCACATCACTAGCCTGTATGCTAGCGATTCTGTTTGTTACTATGGAGGGGGAGGAGGACCGATGGCATGGTGTGCATGGTGTACAATGGAGAAGCACAGAGCAGAAAGGGTGAGCAGTGGAGAATTAACCTGGACAAGTGCTCAGTTGAAACAATCCGCTAGGCTGAACTCTCATCAAAGCATCGGGTTGCTCACATTACATTCTCAGCAGAGGTTTCGCCAAGAACTATCTAGTGCGTGTAGAAGGCTTAGTTATCAGCCACCAAGTGAGGTTGCCATGCTAATGACCATACACCATAGCATTTTGTTCAACTTTAGCACATCTTTGAAGTAAAAGTGCTCATATAAACAATCTGCTAATCGTATTTTACAGCTAGCATTGGAGGTTTCTGCTTTATCTGCTAACCGCTGTGTGTCCTTCCCTAAAGCCCCGTCTACACGGGGAGAGATTGTGGCGATCCGGCGGCTCGAGTAGCCGCCGGATCGCCTCTTCCGCGTGTCCGCCGCGTCCCCGCTCGGCGCGCGTGCATCAATACCCGCTCGTCCCCGCGCCGCTCGATTTCCTGCCATTGTCCCCTCGCGGGGAACGAGCAGGGAATCGGCGGTGCTAAGATCCGTCCTGTCGGATCTTATCAATCGAGCCGCATCAGCGGCTCGATTGATAAGGAGCATCGCGGCCGCATCTACGTGTGTAGATGCGGCTTTATGTCTCCTACCCACTACCCTCTAGATTGTAAGCTTGCAAGGGCAGGGATCTCCTCCTAGTGTTTCTTATTCTAATGTAATTTATCACATGAACATGCACCAGTATTGGTGGTGTTTACACATAATGTGTGTATTTGTAATCATTGTATATGTATACATGCTCCCCACTATTTGTTCTGTACTATGTACAGCACTACATAAAAAATAATGTTCCTTTAGACTGTAAACTTGCAAGGGCAGGGCTCTCTCCCCTTTTGTGTCTTGGAATACATTATACATTGTATTCATCATGTTACTTCTGTCACTGTAATTACCAATTCTGTATGTTGTATCAATTCTGTATTGTCACCACTGCAGTATCTTGTATATTGGTGTACACCATTGTCTGTATTATTATGTACCCCATGTTTGTTTCTTACGTTGTACAGTGTCTCGTAATATGTTGGCGCTTTATAAATCAATAATAATGTGGTGATAATGAACAATCAATGTTGTATGTCGTATTGTTTAGTAAGACAGTAAAGCAATAATATCTTCTGTGAACAAAAGATTACCAGGCTAATGTGCAGGAGGCACACAAAAAATATATAAATATTTCCTATTTCTAATTAAAAACATTTAAAATGTTTAGTATTAGTGCTAAACCTAAAATAAAAATAGCATACAGTTCCTTCAAGCAAGTCTGACTTGGTCCTAAAGGTGGGTACACGCATCAGATAAATGTCTTTAGAAAATGAAAGATCACAGACCAGTTTTACCACCTTCCATGTAGTATGAGAGCCATACTTTACACGGTCTATTCTATTGAGCTGAACTCCCCATCAGATAAAAAGCTTTGCCGGATGTTGTACACAAAGATGCTGTGCACATGCAAAAGATCAGTATCTGCAAAAGATCAGCTCCTACAAAAGATCAGTTTCTACAAATTGCATTCAAGTCTATGATATCTGCAGATCTAATGCACACCTTAACAGACATTCATCAGCAGATCAGACAATTATCTGTAGATCTGAAGATCCATCCTGGTGGATCTGATCTGCAGATGATTGTCCGTTAAACAAGGTGTGTATGAGATCTGCAGATATCACAGACTATGAATGCAATTCGCAAGAACTGATCTTTTGTAAATACTGATCTGTTATGTGTACAGCATCTTTGTGTACAACATCCGGCAAAGATTTGTATCTGATGGAGAGTTCAGCTCAATAGAATAGACTGTGTAGAGTATGCTCTCATACTACATGGAAGGGGGTAAATTTGGTCTGTGATCTTTCATTTTTCAAAGACTTTTATCTGATGTGTGCACCCACCTTAATGCGGTATCGTCACCATAAAAATTAAATTTCAACAGCAACTGGTCTGAGTGTATTAAGTGATAAAGATGCTAAGCCTGCATTCAAAACTTTCAAAAAAAATTTTGCTGTTAAGATTTGGAGTTATCACATACTTAAGGAACACTGGCCCTTTAGTAGTTGTGCTAAAGAATTGCATGCTGGGGGTTCTTTTTATCTATAATCTATTCCTCCTCTTCCCTTTATTTCCCTGCCAGCTTCTTATCTGAAACCTAATCCCCTACTCACTTGTGTTTACAAGCAAGGCTGAGGCGACTCAGCGATTGGAGGAGACAAGAAAAAAAGTAAAGGGCAGAAATGACATCACGAGTTAGCCTTAACTGTGGGCAAAAGACATGGCCCCCACCAGGAACAGAATTCTCGTAATTTACTATATAACATTCACTGAAATCAAAACGTGGACAGTACAATACATGTGTTATGTAAGTTGATCAAGTATTTATCTACTTATATGTGTTTTTTTTTCCCTGGCATAATATGGCTGATCCTACTGCTTTAAGGATGTGACAGACAGCAGATAAACTGTGTTACCTAAAGCATTATACACCCTTTAAAGATGAATCTGTACCGACAAACAAGTGTACGTTATTTGTAATGTTGCATGGAGGACCTACTCGAATAGCAGCTACAACCAAAGCCAACTACCCAGCAGCTGCTGCTAGTTTGATAAAATGTAAACATCTGAGCACTATCAGCAACTTACTGCTGCAGACATGTACTGCTACACAGCATAGTGCATGTCACCGTCTTTATCTGAAACACCAGTACATTACTGGTGACAAATAGACATTAGTTCAAGTAAGGATAACACTGCTTGTGACACTGTTTCCTTCCCAAAGGTACCCATACACTTATAGATTTCCAGAATCCATGTCTGGTCTCTTCACTTTTTTTTTGTTTTGTTGGTAACCTGCAATAAAAAATAAAAAAGCAGCTTTGTCTGTGAATGAACACTGTTCAGATGGCTACAGTGAGATTGCGTTTTACACCAAGTGTCAGTAGAGGGCAGCAAAAACTGCATAAGTATTTCAAGTGCTGTCAGTAATACTCCATTTTGTAACGTAATCTGCTTGCTTGCTGGTTTCCAGCTGCTGTTCCATTGACCCAAAATGGAGAATGTTAAAATGACATGCATATAGCCACAAGCTCTTGTGTGTAATATCAAAGCAACAGATATTTCCCAAGAAAGAGCAAGATAAAACAGAAAATCATTCCTAGCACGAAGTGTATTTTATCTATGAAATATGGTTGTTTGATGGAATTTATTAATAAAGCTGGGTAGTATGATTCAAACTATAGCTTGGAGAAGACAAAAATAGTAAGTGGTGTCAAAATTCACCACTCTGTGGAGGGGAGGGACACCTAGATCTAACTTGTATGAGTCCCTTACTGCGCAATATACTGCCATAGCCTTTAGGGACAAATCCTGCATCACACAATAATAACGACACAAAAAAAATATGTACAAAAGGTATCTATCAGTTTTAAAGAGACACTGAAGCGAAAAAAAAAATGTATGTATTAATTTGTATGTGTAGTACAGCTAAGAAAAACATTAGGAGCAGAGACATAAGTCTAATATTTTTTACAGTACAGGAAGAGTTAAGAAACTCCAGTCTATGCAAAAGAGCCATTGAGCTCCTCAACTTTCAAAGTAGCAGAGAGCTCTGTCTTCTGAAGCTTATCATCTCAACTGTCAGTCATAGGCCCATATGCAATTAAAAGGCATTTTATTAACAAGTTTAAAAATATCACCGAGGAGAAAACTCAAGAGAAAAAGTGAATTGCATATGGTCCATTGTATCTTCTTTTTCTCTGCAGAGAACAGTTCAAAAGTTCACTGGCCTGCTCTGTAAAATCATTTAGAGAATGATGCAACGTTATAAAAAAAAAAAAAAACTATATAACTGAAAAAAAAATAAAGGATTTTTTTTCAGTGTCTCTTAAATGAGTTTAGCCATCCCAAAGTATTTGACCGCAAGATTAAAATGTCCGTTAAAGCTATTATCTTAACTGACTGAGGCCAGGGTCACATTATGCAGAATGGCATGAGTTTTCCACTATGTTCTATGACCCTGGCCTTAGTGCTAGAAATACATATGCATAGCATGCAGCTGGGGCATTAGGGCTGGTTCACATGGGCATTTTTGAGGCGTTTCGGACGCTGGGTTTTTTGGGATCTACCACCATCCCATTCAAGTGAATGGGAGCGTTTAGAGCTGGCTTTTGCGAGCTTTCATGAAAGCCTGGCAGTAGATCCCAGCGTTGTGTCTTGTCTCGAAAGCAACATGTGGTGTCCACTTTTCCCTCCCCTTCTCCTTCATTGGTAGGAAGTTATGTTGGTAAGTATCCTTGCCCTATCATGGTTCCTACTAGACTACCAGGGGCAATATAAGGCTATAAGGGGGAGGGAGAAATCACTAGACTTCAGGGAAAGCTATGGTTGTGGTGTTTGTGGTGGAGGTACCAGGCTCAGCTAAAAGAAGCTATCCTATATAATAATACCTAAGTGTCTCTGCATCCTGTCCTTGTGTGTATGTGTCCCAGCTTCCAGACCTGACAGTTTGCTGTCTGTGAACCTCATTGCATTGTGGGAAATAACAGCTTTTTTCAACTGCCAAGCAAGCAACATCTCCCTGTGTGCATATACTTCAGACAGTGGTGGAGGACGGGCGAACTGGTTGCATCTGTGCTCGCGTTGCTGGGGGAGTGGGTTGGTGGGAGGGAGCGCCCGTAGCATAGCGCCCATTTTTTTTAGTGGGCAGGCTTTTTTACTAGTAACTTATACGATTTGTAAGGTTCTGATTTGCTATGTCGACTCCCTGATTTAACACTGAATCATAACTAGCAAATCAGATAAATCTATCAGCTGATCAAATGCTTCTCCATGAGTTCTCCTAGGCAGGGCCATCCCTTCTGACCAGTATTAATTGACTGCTTTATTGATTACTAGCTGATGACCTGGCGTTTTCCGGGTATGTATTTGGCTGGTGTTGGCTCAGCCCCACTTTTTCTAATCCTAACACACAATTACTCAATGACCTAGTTTGTGAGCTTTGCAGTCTCTGGCATCAATAATTTGCATTGAAATGAAACAAATCTGATTGGCCGTGTCTCCACCCCCTTTTCTGAATTTGGACCCCAGTCACCCAATGACCAACTGTACCAGGTTTGAGGCTTGTGCCATTAATAGTGCAAGAATGGCAGCAATTAAATATTCCCCCTGAAAATTAATAGGTGAATTTTGATTGGCTTTTGTAGGCTCCACCCACTTTTCTGAATTGTAATCCTTGGTACTCAGTGACCATTTGTGCAAAGTTTGAGAACCCTACCATTAACAGTGTAAGTATGTCTGCAGTTTACATTTTCCCAGTGAAATTTGTATTTGTCTCCGCCCACTTTTTGATTATGGGGATAAAAAGTATCCTATATGTTATTCCAGGTAATGTACTATGTGTGTGCCAAATTTCATTCAAATCTGTTCAGCCATTGTTGCGTGACCGAGTAACAAACGTCTAAACTTTCGCATTTATAAGATTAGTGAGATTTTGGAAAATCAAAAAAGGAGGCGGTGGTCTTTAAAACTGAGTTATGTTTACTATACAGTAAAGTGTCTTGTTAATAAATAAAAAAACAAAACAAAACCAGTACCAGGATCCTCCTCTTATCCACTCTAGATAAAATAAGATTAGTGATCATTACTGATCTTCTGTTTAAAGGCGCGTACACACAACACACTCTTGCAAACGACGGGTCCGTCAGACCCTCCCACGGGGCGGTCGTTCTGCCGACAGTTGCACGTGAGTACAAGCTGTCAGCAGACTGATAAGACATGTTTTTGATAGATCTGCGGATCAGTCAAAAAAGTCTTATCAGTCTGCCGACAGCTTGTACTCACGTGCACCTGTTGGCAGAACGACCGCGGGGCGATGGGCTGAGGGACCCGTTGTTTGCAAAAGTGCGGCGTGTGTATGCGCCTTAAAAGTGAGTACACACAATCGACTGATGTAGCCCGTCTGAAATCTGGATCCAATCTCTCTGCGATATTGCTGGGCTGAACAGAAGTGAACCATACAGCTGACACCGCACTGCGTGGAGTGGGGGGGACGAGAGAGCGGCGCGTATGTGATGTCACACGGTGGGTGGGGAGGCAGTGTGCATAATGAGGTTAACCATCGCTTTGCCAAGTTGATCCACTGGGCAGATCGCTTGCATGGTGGCGGTCGGGGGCAGAAGTACACACACATGGTCATCATCTGAGGCCTGGAACCCATTGGGTGCGATTTGTGATTTGAAAAGCTCTTGCTAATGTAATGCTACAGGTGTGATCCCACTAGAGCAGGCATGGGCAAACTTGGCCCTCCAGCTGTTAAGGAACTACAAGTCCCACAATGCATTGCAGGAGTCTGACAGCCACAGTCATGACTCAAAGGCAAATGCATTGTGGGACTTGTAGTTCTGTAACTGCTGGAGGGCTGAGTATGCCCATGCCTGCACTAGAGGGATGTGATTTTATTAAAAAAAAAAACCCAACCCCCCCCCCCCCCCCCCCCCCAAAAAAAAACCCGTAGCATTGCATTAGCAAGAGCTTTTTCAAATCACTAGCGCTTAGAAAAGGCTGCTAGTCGGTTTGAGCCCTTAGACAGTTAAAGCTTCTGCACAAAGCATACTACTGCTCTCCCACTTCAAGCATGTATAGAGAGCAGACAATGCAGTGCCGCACAAATCAGAGGCAAACCATTGCACACCTCAGTCCGGGTACTGCTCATCAGGAAGTGTACGTGGTCAAAGACTAAGTATACTGCATGGAAACTGCAGCTTCATGTGTCAGTAATCGGGGTTTAGCTTATTTTGTACAAAAAAGGAACAGATAGTGATAAGTGGAAACACACTATACTAATAATAAAAAGATCATACAGAGACTTTCTTTGGGCAATTTGCAGTGATTTCATCCAAGCTTCACTTCCATAATAACAACAATTTTTACATAGCATGCTTTGTATATATTTAAATACATGACTCCTGGCTTCAAGCAGCTCTGTACATTTACATGAGCCGTTCCACTGATGAGATACACAAAATATATCCTGAAGGAGGCCTGAAAACTGAAGCTATGTATGGAAATGTCTGCCATCTCTGTTCATATCAATTTCAAATCAGGTACTCCTGCATGTGCAAATAAAAAGAAATGAAGCAACACTATACTTAGCATATGGTAGGCTCTCGTTTGTCACAAACAGCTAATCAATCATCCCTATTCCCTACCCTGGAGTAGAAGTGGAGCATGGCAATTGTACAGCCTGTCCATCTTAACTAATACAGCATTGCTTCTGCATAGCGTGAAACCCACCTCCAGCACAAAGGCCTCAATTCACTAAGATCATGCTAGAGATAATAAGGCAAGAAAAAAATTACCTCCACACGTGAGAGAGTTATCTTACCTCTTCATTCCTTAATTTACCTCCTCTGTAGTTAATTTACCTCCTCTGTAGTTAATTTCACATGCAGCTAATTAACAGCTTGTCTTTAACTCTGGAGTTATTTTAAGGATTGGAGAGTTAATTTAAAGACAAAAGAGTTAACTTTAGGCTTGCCTGAGGTAAAATGTTTCCTGAATACTACATGCCTTATCACCATGGTAACAACTCTAGAAGAGTTATTAAAGACAGGAGATAAGTTTAGTGAATTGAGGCCTTGTCTACCTGAGTAGCACATGCACCTTCCTAAACAGTGTGACTTCTGCAGTCTGCTGTGAAGAGTAGAGTCCTTTGCTTGATCTTTGTCAATGCAGGGAGTTCACAGTTATAAAGGTGGCCACTAATGATACAACTCTCCAGACGATTGTTCAACCGTTTCGATCGTCATATCAATCGGAAACGATCATTTGGGCCCACTAGCCAAAGAAATGCTGCTTTCCTATTCAATCAGGCTGATGGAATCAATCCGAAAAAAAAGGATCAATCTTATTAATCTATGGAGTTGGATAGCAGCTTTCCTTCCATCAGTAGGCCTGAACGATCGTTTCCAATCGATATTACAATTGATTGTCAAAAAAAATGTTATCATTAAAGGCCACCTTAAGGAAGGATAAATAAAACCCCTGAATCTCACACAAAGCCTGAAAAGCACTGCTCCGAGCACTAGGCTAGCTAGAAGTGCCCGGCACCCCCTAATCCCCAGCTTATACATTACCCAGCCTAGATCCAGAAATTGGCGCAACATCCCCGGACAGCGGCGGTCTTCACTATGGAGAGGATTGCATATGACGTCATGCGCAAACCCGATCCTCCCCACAGAGAGACCGAAGCTGTGCAGGGAGGCTGCGCGATCGGGGGGTAATGTGTTAACGGGGGGGTGCCGGGCACTTGTGCTAGCTAGCCTAGTGCTAGCTAAAGGTTTTCCTGGCATGGGATCTCATTTCTTATGCATGGGGGGACTCCTGGGGCCGGGAAGCGGTATGCCCGACAGTGTCAGGCATACTGCTAAGGAGGTTAAGAAAGTTTACCTCACTTAGAACCTGGTACACACCTTCAATTTTAATTGTTCAATCACTGACCAATTTTACCACCTCCATGTAGTATCAGGGTTTACCTACACAATCTGCTCATAGTATTCAATATCTGTTGGCCTGATCTGTTGACCCTCATACTACCTGGAGGTGGAAAAATTGGGCAATCATTGACCAATCAAAAATTGAAGGTATGCACCAGCAGCCTTTATCCTAATGATGTGGCCACACGCAAGATCTGATTTTACCACAATTTTTTCCCAATAAAACTTGATTGGGAGTGGTGGAAATTTCTGTACAATTTTTCAGAAGATTAAATGGTGTAGGATAATTATCCATTTCTTGAAGTATAGACCCAAGCAATCATTTTTTTATTTTTTTTTCCATAATTTGATTTGCGAATTGCAATTTCTTGACATGTCTTTAGGTATTTACCGCTTAAATCAGTACATACCTCTTTTTCAGTGCGGTAACCGGTTTAGTTAATTGATATTTGGCAAGATGATTGGTAAAATCAGCTGTTTTATACATGTGGTCATGCTTAGAGGATTGAGGCCATTGTCAGCTGGGAGAACCTGCATATTTTGAGTGCATTTAACTTAGAATTTGGTACACACATCCAAATCTTATTGGCCAATTATATCACCTCCATGTAACAGAGAAAAAGCTTTTAAAGGAGAACTGTAGTGAGTGGTATATGGAGGCTGCCATATTGATTTCCTTTTAAGCAATACTAGTTGCTTGGCAGCCCTGCTAAGCTTTCTGGCTGCAGTAGAGTGAATCACACCAGAAACAAGCATGCAGCTAATCTTGTCAAACACCTGATCTGCTGCATGCTTGTTCAGGGTCTAGGGCAGGCATGGGCAAACTCGGCCCTCCAGCTGTTACGGAACTACAAGTACCACAGGATAGCCAGGCAACTGGTATTGCTTAAAAGGAAATCAATATGGCAGCCTCCATATACCTCTCACTACAGTTCTCCTTTAAATGCTGGCCCTAAAGCCAGGGACACACCATACAATTTCCTGTCAGATTGACGGGTCAAATTGATAATTTCTTACAGGTCTGATCAGGTTTTTAAATCACTACTGCACAAAATCAATAGGAACCTGAAATTATAATTTCGACTCGTCGATCTGATGTTAAATTGCATGGTGTGTGCCAGACTTTATACTACATGGACGGGGTAAAATTGGCCAGTTACATTTGATGTGTACATATGCTATAAAGTCATCTGAAATGCCTAAACAACAGATTTCACCATATGGGATGACAATTGTCGTGAACACTATAGCCTAGCGACTGATATCAGACTCTTTGCCCGATCCAACCGGCTGTTCAACAAATGTTGGGCAGATGTTGTGCAGTTGGCCAGGTGTGTACAATATCCTTCAAACTACAGTTTACCACAGCATGCCCACAATTCGCAGTATTAGAATGAATACTTTCTCTTCACATTTCCTTTAATTACATTAAATAATCATGTCACTCTCACCGTAGGGGTTGAGTAGCCTCTTCCTTCTTGTCCCAGGTGTTTTGTGCCTCCCACCGGGTCTCTGCTAACTAGTGGCTTGAAGGTGTAATGGTTAAGGGCTCTGCCTCTGACACAGGAGACCAGGGTTCGAATCTCGGCTCTGCCTGTTCAGTAAGCCAGCACCTATTCAGTAGGAGACCTTAGGCAAGTTTCCCTAACACTGCTACTGCCTATAGAGCGCACCCTAGTGGCTGCAGCTCTGGCGCTTTGAGCCCACCAGGAGAAAAGCGCAATATAAATGTTATTTGTCTTGTCTTGTCTAGTCTAGTTCTGGTGATCCCAGTTCAAACAGGAGATGCGTGTTCATAAAGTGGGTAGAACTTGCACACCTGCTACCAGGGCCGGGCAACGGCAAAAGAAGCCCCAGCCGTGCAGTGTAGGAGGAGGTGCACAACTCACTCAGCTATCATTCCCCTGTTGTGTGAAGCAGAGAGAAATAAGAGGGGCTTCATGGCAGTGACTGCAAGCCAGATAACTACAGATTAAGGTGTTGGAGGGGTCTGAAGCGCCTCTTAGTCTAATAGCAATCAGTGAATGATGGCTGGGGTGAGAAAGATGGAGGGGCGCACTTTGGTGTCTCAGCCTTAGGTGCTGGAGGATCTTGTCCCGGCTCTGCCTCCTACCTACAACAACATGCAACAGCTAGTAGAAAGCCGTACAGGGTGGTGCTGTACCAGTCAGCACTAGCCCTAAGGGTTGGGTACCTAGCGTGATATGCAGCCTTATGTAACCTTTGGATACAATTACACAGAAACTGCAGGCCCTGGAAGGTAAAGCTATGTCCACACGTAAGGCTTCTGTCATCTGAAATAATTATTTTGAATGACAGAGTAGCAGTAATTCTTGTACGGTCCTCTAAGCAGCACAATATGTGGAGATTGCAGGTTGGGACAGGGTATTCCTGCTGCAGGGGATGCAATAGCAATTTGGCAGTCACATTGTTTGGTCTAATTCTTGTACCATTAAAAGGGTCAACTTCAGATTGTCACACAAAATTATTTTTGGTTAAAAAAAAAACAAAAACAAAACATTAACCTTAAATACTACTTCCACAAAATTCAAGATTTGTATTGTGTGGAAAGAGGATTAAGGCCTTGTTCGCATTGCGTTCCGTCAGCGTTGGCTGGGTTTTGAAGCGTTGCGGTTTTTCACTTCCTGACGTCAGGAAGTGAACTGTTTAATCCAGAAAATAATAAATACAATGTATTTATTATTAAAAAACACCAACGCAATCGCTGCACAAAGCGATTTTGTGAGCGTATACCTTCCATTGAGGCAAAAATCGCCTCAAAAATGGCTCAGGCACCACTTTTGTGACAGGAACGCGGATGGAAAGCTCCAATCTGAACTACACCATAGAGAGGCATGGTGTAGCCGCTTTCAGGGCGTTTCAGAAAAAGCATCAGAGCTTACATTTGGCCAAACACGTCTAGTGTGAACGAGCCCTGAAAGTTTTTATTTCTATCTGTATTCACTTGTGGAAGAATTTTCTTCACTTCTATATGATCTGGCAGGACAGGAGTTAAAGAGCCTGAACCTGAGGCGTGTTTGTCAAATCATATTAGGACACAGAGGACACAGAGGAATGTTTTGGGTACAGTAACCCGCCTCTGTGTACTTCTATTGTGCCTCCCACACCCCCTTAAATAAGCATTAGGCTAGCGACACGCACGCAGATTTACCTCTGCCTGTCATTCATCGTCGCTCCACCGCCTGTGTCCCTTCCCTCCCTGCATCCGCTTCCGATTGGAGGAAGCTTAAAGAAGCGGGGCAGGAAAGGACACAGGCGGGGAGCCGCACTATACAGGAGGCGGAGGAGTGGCGATGAATGACAGGTAGAGGTAAATAGCAGGCTAGCAACAATCTGCTTTTCGCTAGCCTGGTGTTTTTTTTTTAAGGGGGGAGCAGCAGAGCCTTGGGTTCTAAAGTGAATGTAATGTGGCCAAATTGGCTTCTTCTAGTCCCATGTAGTCCTCCAGGTGCCTCACCTTCGTTTTGCTCTGTTCCAGTCAGGAGGAGCGTTCTGCGCTTGCGCAGTTCCTTAAAATTGCTACTGTGTATGCAGTGAACACTCCCAGGTACAGGAGCACAATTAAGGCGGCAGCAGCTGACAGGAAATAGTATGGTGTGTACCTGGCTTTAGGGCCAGCATTTAAAATATTTGGCTCTGTCACATGGAGGTGATATAATTGGCCAATCGTTGGCCAATAAGATTTGGATGTGTGTACCAAGTTCTAAGTTAAATGCACTCAAAATATGCAGGTTCTCCCAGCTGACAATGGCCTCAATTCATTAAGCATGACCGCATTCGGTAATGCAGAAAACAGCTGATTTTACCAATCATCTTGCCAAATGTCCATTCACTAAACTGGTTACCGCACTGAAAAGAGGTATTTACCGATTTGAGCAAGAAAAAAAACCCGATTGCTTGGGTCTATACATCAAGAAATGGATAATCTATCCTACACCACTTAATCTTCAGAAAAAGTGTACAGAAATTTCCACTACTCCCAATCAGTTTTTTTGGGGGGAAAAAATTGCTGTAAAATCGGATCTTGTATTGTGTGTGGCCACATCATTAGGATAAAGGTTGGTACACACCTTCAATTTTGATTGGTCAATGATTGCCCAATTTTGACACCTACATAAAGTATGAGGGTCAACAGATAATAAGCAGATTATGATGGGAAAACCCGAAAGCCCCATCTACACTATGGGACATTGCAGCGATCCGCCTCTTCCGCGTGCCCGCCGCGTCCCCGCTCGCCGCATTCGATTCCCCGCTCGTGCCCGTCGGCGCCACTTATCTTCTGCTCGGTTCCCTGCCATTGTCCCCTCGCGGGGAGTGAGCAGGGAATCGGCGGTGCCGAGATCTGTCCTGTTGGATCTTATCAATCAAGCCGCATCAGCGGCTCGATTGATAAGGAGCATCGCGGCCGCATCTACTCGTGTAGATGCGGCTTTATACTACATGGATGTGGTAAAATTGGTTAGTGATCTGTCAATCAAAATTGAAGGTGTGTACCAGGTTTTAATTGAGGGAAACTTAATGAAATCTTAATAGGATCACAGAAAGGAGAGGGAGGGTGAAAGGAAACCTCAAAAATGTTCACAGTGGTGTGTTGCAGTTGTGTAGCTGGTGTGTTGCTTGCCACACTGCAACGATCCCCCACCCCGATGTTCAAAAGGCGGCAGGTGCGGCATAACGGCTTGCAGAATGCAAAGCACTGCATGCACACGGTACCAGTGAAACATTTGTATTGAATGAATGTGACAACACGCATATATAACACGCGGCGCCACTTTCCCGTTCCGTTGCATTCCTGCTGTTAGAGTAGGTTCACACATTCTAAAAGCGTATCTGTGGCTCCGTTTTTTAGCCCTGATCTAAACTGGAACCACGGATACCAATATTAAAAATAGTAGCTGTCTTCACCTAAAAAAAACGGATCCGTCTGCATTCAGGGGGAAGTTTTGAAAAACTGAACGGACGGTCCGGATTTGCAAAATTTTCACGGACACCGGATACACAGGGGGGTAGTGAAAGGCAATGGCAAAACGGATCCCCCTCCACACAGGCATTTTTGGACACAGAAATCCGTTTTCTGTGTCCCAGTCCTGCCTTTGGGTGGGGAGCTGCCGGCAGGATGGGGGCCAGCGTGCATAGCAGTGGGGAGAGGGGTCGCCTCCCCCCTCAACTGGGTCACCCCTTTCCCGCTTCATTCATAAAATCAATTTGCCAGCAAGCGGGGAACTTACTTCCTTGCGCTACACCGCTTGCCGCGTCACTTTCTGCAATGCCGCCCTCTGTACTTCATTGGGTGGTATTGCAAGAAGTGATGCAGCGGTGGAGCGCAAGGAAGTAAGTTCCCCGCTCGCTGGCAAATTGATTCTAAACGTTTTTATGAATGAAACTAGCTGGAGGTGGAGCACCCAGGTGAAGGGGAACGATGACTCCCCCTCCCACCACTGTGCATGCTGGCCATCTTCTTGCCTGCTACACCCTCCAGCATGGTGGCCTCCTCTCTATGGGGCTACGTTTCCACGGACTGGAAATGTATGCTGCAAATTGCCATTTTGCGGAAAAAAAAGAGTGAAAAAAAAAATAGAAAAACCTAGCCTTACAGGAAATGCAATGCCCACTGTGAATTTAGCCTTACCAAAGTGTCCTATTGCGGTGTCTTCATAGAATAATTTTCATCCAACTTCTTGAACACTTTCCAGACAAGGGCCAGATGGCAACAAAAAGCTGACAATTTGTAACCTTTAGGCCCGGTTCACATTGGTCAGTTGCATTGCAGAAAAATTGCAGAATAATTCTGAATGTCAACTCGCTGCCCATACAATTCTATGGGCCTGTTCACAGAAACGGATTGCGTTATTCTAACTTGCTGCATGGATGCTTTGCCCAGTGTCTATTGCAGTTCATGGTCATAACATGAGTTATGCAACTGACCACTGTGAACCTTGCCTTAATGGGTTAAAAATAATGTGTATTGTGCACCTTGCATGAAATCTTTCACTATCAAACGTTTATATTTGCTTGTGCAGGTTTTGATTTGTTCCAGCCAGTCCTCGGGACCACTTACAGGCCATGCTTTCCGGATGTGCAAGCAGTTCCCATGTGTTTTAACACACTGCAGTTAAAGAAGCACTTGAATCATTTCACCTCCTGTGATTGTATTAGGAGACCTGGAAAACCTCACCTTTTGGTGATCCTTGGGCACTAGTGTAAGAAACACTGCCAGTCTACTAAATGGATTTGAAGAGAGTGTGAGTGTGATACAAAATGCAATGCTAGGTGCACACAATCAGATTTTCTGGCAGATTTACTGCAAGACCGATCTAATTTCCGATCACTTTTTCTGATCGATTTTTGCTCACTCCTATGGAAAATCGATCGGAAATCAGATCGGACATGTTGGAAATAATCGATCTGGCAGTTAATCTTCCAGAAAATCTCATTGTGTGTACCAGGCATAGGAGGAATCTTCTATGCAGGTGCTTAAAGGAGAACTGAAGCGAGAGTGATATGGTGGCTGCCATATTTATCTCCTTTTAAACAATACCAGTTACCTGGGTGTCCTGCTTTTCTATTTGGCTATAATAGTGTCTGAATCACACCAGAAACAAGCATGCAGCTAATCTTGTCAGATCTGACAATGTCAGAAACACCAGATCTGCTGCATGCTTGTTCAGGGGCTTTAGCTAAAAGTATTAGAAGCAGAGGATCAGAGGGTAGCCAGGCAACTGGTATTGCTTAAAAGTAAATAAATATGGCAGCCTTCACATCTATATCACTTCAGTTGCCCTTTAAATTGGACACACATCATCATTCCCTTGTTCTCTGGTTGCCAATGGTTAATCAGGCTCTGTAGTTGTCAATTAGGAACTTAATTAGCCAACAGCTGGCTAATTGCCCAGCAGCTTTGAACCAGTTTAGTCCCTAAGAAAATCCTTGCTTCTTGACAAGGACAGATCTGCATATTGGTCAAGTTTTTTTTCAATCTGTCCTAATAGTATTGAACACTATTTATACCCCTGGTAGACACAATTGGCCTCAATTCACTAAGATCATGCTGGAGATAATAAGGCAAGAGAAAACTTACCTCCACATAAGAGAGAGTTATCTTATCTCTTCATTCCTTATGTTACCTCCTCTGTAGTTATTTTACCTCCTCTGTAGTTAATTTACCTCCTCTCGTTATTTTCACATGCAGTTAAAGAGAGTCTGAAGCGAGAATAGATCTCGCTTCAGACCTCATAGCTAGCAGGGGCATGCGTGCCCCTGCTAAAACGCAGCTATAGCGCGGCTTAACGGGGGTCCCTGTCCCCCCAAACCCCCTCCGTGCAGCGGGGGAGTGCTTCCTGGTTGGGGCAGGGCTAACCGCCGCAGCCCTGCCCCATGCGCGTCTGTCAGACGCGTATCTCCGCCTCTCCCCCGCCCCTCTCAGTCTTCCTTCACTGAGAGGGGCGGGGGAGAGGCGGCGATGCGCGTCTGATAGACGCGACTGGAGGCAGGGCTGCAGCCGTTAGCCCTGCCTCCAGGAAGACCCACGACCAACTTGCCGACCATCTTTTGCGGGGGGTGGGTTGGGGGTGAAGGGACCCCCGTTTAGCCGCGGGATAGCGGCGTTTTAGCAGGGGCACACGTGCCCCTGCTATATATAAGACCTGAAGCGAGATTTAGTCTCGCTTCAGTGTCATTTTAATTAACAGCCTGTCTTTAACTCTAGAGTTTATTTTAAGGATTGAAGAGTTAACTTAAAGACAGAAGAGTTAACTTTAGGTTTGCCTGAGGTTAAATGTTTCCTGAATACTACATGCCTTATCACCATGGTAACAACTCTAGAAGAATTATTTAAGACAGGAGATAAGCTTAGTGAATTGAGGCCAATGTGACATTCATCTGAACCTACTGAATATCTAACAGGTAGAGTGTTTATGTGGTAACGTTATTTTACTTAAAGTAGTGATATGGATTACTTCTTGTTTCTGGTAAGGGCTGGTTCACCCTACAGGAGCTTTTCTAAGTTTGTGATTTTAAAATATCTTGGTAATGTAATGCTAAAAGTGTGCATTCTAACTTGAGCAATGTGATTTAAAAGAAGAAATCCCCCATAGCATTACATTAGCAAGAGCTTTTCAAATCACTAGTGCTAATTTTTTTTTTTTTAAAGCCATCAGGCCTAGGGCTTACTACAAAGCGATATCACAATCGCTAGCTCCGGCACAAAACAGAGTGGAGCCACTCCCAAAATACTGCACGTCCTGCGATTGAGATTTCCCTAATTTCAATTGTTTCAGTGGGTCTGCTCCTCCACTTGCATTGGCACCAGTGTTGCCAACTCATCCCTTTAATTACTGACACATAAATTATACAGGTTTTGTGGCTAGGTAGATGCAGTTAAGGCACTGATTATGTGCAAATAGCCCCAGAACCTGTATAACTCACATATGTCAGTAATTAAAGGGATGAGTTGGCAACACTGATTGGCACAGAGTTTTGGGAAATCGCTAGAGATTTAAAGGGGAACTGAAGAGAGAGGTATATGGAGGCTGTCATGTTTATTTCCTTTTAAGCAATACCAGTTGCCTGGCAGCCCTGCTGATCCTCTGCCTCTAATACTATTAGCCATAGCCCCTGAACAAGCATGCAGCAGATCAGGTGTTTCAGTGGTTCAGACTTATAAGTCTGATCTGACAAGATTAGCTGCATGCTTGTTTCTGGTTTTAATCAGATACTACTGCAGAGAAATAGACCAGCAGGGCTGCCAGGCAACTGGTATTGATTCAAAGGAAATAAACATGACAGCCTCCATATACCTCTCTCTTCAGTTCCCCTTTAAAGCATTCCCAAAATGCTCTAGTGGGTTCCAGCCCTCACAGTGTGAACCAGGCCTGATACAGAGATTTGCTCTTTTGACCTATGTGAGGTCCCATTTTCACTGCCTCGCATGTGATTTGAGTACAGTTACGGACATGCGTTTTTAATGTGAGATTATAAAAACAAATGCGTTTTCAATGCAAATTTTCACACCTGATTTTTCATCTCCACAGCAACATGACAGACTACACAGGAAACAGGAAGAAGCATGTTAGATGGGGGAAGGTGTGAAAATTCACATGGGAAAAAACACAAATTTGGAAAAACGCATTCAATGGAAATTACTGCATTGGTTTCAGCATTATTGCAAATATTTGCATTGCAATTTTGTTCTCAGTTCACAATCGGGCGCTCTGCAGATGGCCTTTACTGCCCAAGCAATCCTATGGGATTAGGGCTCATTCACTCTACAAGAGCTTTTCTAAACGCTGTGATTTTTAAAATCTCTTGCTAATGTTATCCTACATGTGTGTTCACACTGGAAAGATGTGATTTTGGAAAAGTTCCCCATAGCATTAACAAGCGCTTTTCGAATCACTAGCGCTTAAAAAGCTCTTGTAGTGTGACTCAGCCCCTACTCTGACTGCAGCAATTGCGTCACGTTTGTGATCACAGAGCACAAATGCGCTTCCTGCAGCATTTTCCTGGCGAATGAGTCACGATTCTTATTCGCTGAAAGGAGAATTGCAACTGCTGAAAAATTGCAGAATATCGAAACACAATCTCGCATTCCTGTGTGTGAACAGGGTCTTAGTGTGAGCGCCTGTGCCTAATGGTGCCCATACACGATACAATAAAAACTGTCAATTTTTCCCATTTATTCGATGTAAATTATCGAATCGAATGAAAGTTGAAATTTTTTTTCGATCAAGAAATTCGAACGATTATCCCTTTTTTTTTTTTTTAGAAAAATCAGATCGGACATGCTGGAAAAATCTTTATATTCAATCTAAGGGAATTATCGAACTAAATTATCTAAATCGGGGGGAAAAAAAAGAAAAAAAAATGTACCATGTATGGCCACCTTTACAGGAAAATACTCTATACAAGTAAAAAAACAACAAAAAAACAAAACACTAGACTCCAAGTCTTTAATATAAGGGCCCGTTTCCACTAGTGCGGTGCGATTCCGAACGAATTTGCATGTGTTTGTATGCAAATTTTAACACGAAAACGCGTTAAAATTCGCATCTGTAAGTATGCGAATTTAACCATATCTGTGCCCGTTTGCGTTTACATTGATTTTAAGTGAAAACGTACGTGAATTCGCATGAAAAATTCACATAACGAAAACACATGCGTTTTCCTATTAATTACATTACAGGCAAATCGCACTCTAACCTTGCCAGGTCCAATGCATTGTGCAAGTGGCTTCTGAAGCCTTATCTAGCCCTTTAAACTATAATCTTCACAGGCATTAGGCAACACATAAGAGAAATGAAAAAGCAAGGCCAATTCTGTTGTGCAAGAACAGATGCCAGGGACCAAAATGGGCTTTATATACTGACCACTCTTGTTAACGTCACCTTAGCAAGTTTTTTGCCTGCTGAAGCAATCATATCCTCTGCATGCAGGAAAGGGTGGGAGGCAAAACTGATAATTATAGTTCCACAGAAATACAAAAAGCTTCATCCTTAATATGTGATTTAGATAAATGGGATGTAGAAGTATGTATGCCAGTGAAATACTAAAGAGCCATTTGATAGCAGCAGGTATTTTTCTGTTGAATGAGAATGTGTTTAAAGTAAAGGCAGCGAGCAGTATTTGTGCTTCACATCTTTCCCCTTTCATGTGAGAGGAAACCAGAGCCAGTGCACACAGACTATTCCCAGCTGGGGAGTGAGCTGTGCCTTTCATGCCAAAAAGGGAGTGGTATGCTGCAGCTGATGTCATGTGGAAAGGCGGAAACAGCTTGCTCTGCTGACGCCCACAGTTACCAAGGGATCCAGTAACCAATCGGATTTGCAGCATGCACAAGATGGCCTTTGAACTCCTAGAAAGCAACTTCCTCCTCCTGCTAGTGGAGTGCACACAGAATGTCAGCCTAGCATTGCAGCACAAAGGAAAAGCCATTTTGTGACAGAAGCAGAGATCGCTACACTGTGATATTTTACTGTTTCTCGTCCAATTTTCCCACCTTTAATTGTTCTCACTGACACTAATACACAGTGCAAAGTATCTTTCACTTACACACCACTTCGGAACAAAAATAATTACCAATGTCTCAAATACAGCAGCTGCTGGTCTATCTGAGGCTTTTTCATAAAATGGCTGCCAGTCACAAAATGTAGTCCAAGCACATTTCATAAGGAGCTATTGCACTGCAGCAATTGTCTGTTTCTTTTTCTATTGCTTTTCTGCATAAAACACAGACAAGACAATCCTTCCCTTAAAAGGCTGCATAATTATTATAGCTGTGTGTTTTAACAACTAAAGTGTTTCAGCTATATTATTTTAAACCTCTTTGCACAACAAAACATGTTACGAATACCCAGATATGCGGACGTATACAAACCCCTGTTCAGATCTGCATTGCACTTGGTCTAAAATGGTTGACAAGCTGCAAAAAGCAGATTCAGATTGTGTTGTGCTATTAGATTTTAACTCTTTGGATGCATGCACATTCTAAACAATTTAAGCTTTTTTTTGTTTGTTTCCTCAGTTAAACATTTGACTGATGCGAATGTCTTTAAGATCACTGAACACATCTATAACCTTATTTTGGCTCACAGGAAATTAGCTTTCTTTCAAAGAAAAAGGAAGGAGCGAGTATGAAAATATACCACAAGAACCACAACAGCAAGCAGCAGCTTTAACTACTGTGTCACCAATACAAATGTAAACTTCTGAAGCATTTCTAAAACACTTAAAATCATTGGTACCAACAAAAAGCTGAAGACTGACAAAGAGAAGCCAATGTTTATTATTTATTAGCACACAAACATAGTTCATGTACTCCCACCACTGTAACCTTTTGCTGTAAACAACATATTTGCACACATGAAATCACAATGCAGAAATGTATTTGCAGCAGGAAGCTCTTAAATTGTCAAGTAAAATACTATCAATACACAAATTATGATCAGATGAACTCGACAGCTTCCTAAATAGGTACAGTGGGGTAATGTGTGATATTGATCTTCATGTTCACACTCACAGGAGTGAGTTTCAAAATGTCAGAATTGCATTATGCCATTTTTTCAGTGAAGAATACAATATTTTCAATGTTCCATGTTTAAAACTGCACGTGTGTGTGTGTATATATATTCCCATGAACGATTGTGTATAAATGGAGTCTGTATAAATATAGATGTATAAATAAATATATATATTCCAAATGTGGTTTTTACTGTGTGCAGTGTACAAAAATGCAAGCAAAATCAATCAGCAGCATGTTGGCAAAGAAACAAGTTGTGCATGGAGACTTGGTTTGTGTGCTAATAAGTAGTGTAACACTGACAGAATGGTGAAAAATGGAATAGCACTGAAACAATACAAAAAGTGAATAATTGAAAAATGCAATAAATCCTTTCAACCTAAGCAACAAGTTCGGTGTAATTAAAAAAAAAAAGTAAAAGTAAACAGCATTGAGTCTAGGGAACAAGGTAAACATTGTTCCCAGGGGATCCTTTAGAGGAATCATTTGAGAAAATCGACTCCCAGGCTTTATTGTGGCCTTGTGTGTGAAATAAAACTTCAGGAGTTGTAAAGTAAACTATAAGTGGTGCAATGCAGTGCAGACTAAAAAAAGGACAAGGTCATAATTGAAAAACCATAAAAAAATGATAATAAACCCTGGAATTTGTGTTAAAAGTGTTCTTTAGAAATGAAATGTACACAGTGGGGCTCAGTGGATGTGGGCCTGTAAAGACAAGGCAAGTTTGTGAAATGAGCAGGAAAAATCAGGGTGTGGCAATGAGAGAAGTGAAGGTCAGAGCTGGAAGCAGAAGGCTAGAGAGGTGCATGAGATGCCAGGGTGCCCGGGGGGAGAGGGGGTGCGGGGGGCACAGGGGGTCCTCAGCTGTCTGTCATACAGGAGAGCCGTACCTGGATGCATTGCTGCGGGCTGAGGCATCCTCCTCCTCCGGGCTCTTGTCCTTGCTCCTCAGCATAGCGGCGGCAGGGGGTGAGGGGCACACGGCAGGCAGACAGGGGGTGCTCCGGCAGCCGGGGGGTCCCCAGGTAGCTGCAGCTAATAGAAGGTATAAGGCAAGGTGAGATCCCTGCAGGTCACGCTGCTCTCCAGTCCTCCCGCATGATGCCCGGACACGGCCGATCCCGACACAAAGCACACAGCGTACAGCAGAGCGGGGGTACCCCGAAACCGGCACTGACACCCCAACTTCCCTCCCCCGTCACCCCCGGCCCGCCAGCCCAACTCCTATGGCCGCTCACTCCCGGAATGCCACGGCCACAAACAAAAATTACGATTGCGTCATCGATCGAAAAAGTGGCAGAAATGTCTAAAAATCGCCCCAATAGGAGAGAAGCGGATGCCGGGGAGGCAGAGGGGGCTCACCTGATCAGCCCAGGCAGCGGGCGGCTGCGGGACGCATTGTAAGTCCGACAGCGGGGAAATCCGCAAAAATGGAGAAAAAGGGTAAAAATGTGTATAAATAGGTGTACAGGGGATATCGGGGGGCTCCGGGGCAGCAGCGGGGGGCTCTGGAGCTCGGGTGCCGGCCTGCTAGCCGGGGAGGCTGCACGGAGATCACAGCGCACCAATATGGAGGGACGCCATGAGCTGGGAAAACAACGAGCTCACTCCTCGGCTCTCTCTCCGGCGCTGCTCGCCTCCAGGCTCCACAATCCGGGGCTTTCAGGGGTGCAGGGGGTCCCCCGAGCTGCTCCAGGTGATGGGGGGTCCCGGGAGGCAGACAAAACTTCCAATAAAGTGAAGTGAAAGGGGGAAGGCGGCGAGCTGAGTGCGCTCTCTAAGGCACAGCCGCCATCTGTAGCTCCTTCCCAGCTCTGAGCTCTGCCTGTGATTGACACTCTCTACATTTACCCCAGAACTCAGGTGATGTACTAAAGACCCACCCCTTGTTTCCACCATATTCTCACAGCACTTAGCAATGGGTCAGGGCTTGGGCAGACCATTATGGAGGGGACCCAGGACACCCTGATACATGGGGTCACCCTCCTCTAGAAGCTGGGGGTAGCACCCTTTAAGAGCCAGGCAGGAAAAGAAAACCTAATAGTCTTTGTCTTCACAGGCTAAAAATGCTGCAGTCATTGGGATAAATCACTTCCTCTGTGGACAGGAAGTAAATGAAAAGTTAGCCATTTTGTGGAGAATAATTTAAAATGGCTTCTATTATGGAAACCAACCTTGCTACCTAAGGGGCAAGTATAATGGGGGCACACTGAACATATAAGCCCATACACTCTCTAGAGTACCCCCAGTGCAGACATAATTTGAAGCAATGTCATCTTGTATGTAATCCTAGTAATCCACGTTGCTGAGGGCAGACATCTTTGACTCAATTGTGCCACCCTAGTGGTTGAGATAAAAAGCCAACTAATGGGTTTGGCTAGTATAAAAGGGGTGATCAGTTCCATTTTGTGATTTTATAACATTTCTTGTAAGTCTCAGACATCATGATAAAAACAGATCATATTTTCAGCCAAATACCAAGGGTTGCAAGCACCATGGTGCACCACACAAACAAGTCTTCCAGTTGATGCATTACAAGATTTTGAATTACATTTGAGGCCACCATTTTTTTTTTCAGTATACAATTTTTACCCCCCACCATCCCCCAAAACCACTGCTTTAGGAATTACTTAAAACCAGTAAAAGTAGAGAAACACATGTGGAGACTTCATACACCCAAGGTTTGGAGGAGCTAGCATGGTTGAGGTGAGCCAACGTGAAAGTCCATAGGGAGCAGTTCTCCAATCACAGCAACATGTAAAACTTGAAGTATTCTAATTCGCTGAATATTGTGGGTGTATTACTACAACCTATGTGAAACCTAGCAGCTTGAGAGAAAGTGCTCTCCCACCACCCAATCACATTAATGGAATTTCCCTATGGACTTTCTTGCTGGCTCAACTCAACCATACTTCCAAGGTTTTGTTGATATAGCATGGTTGAGGTTAGCCTTCCCTATGGACTTTCTTGCTGGCTCAACTCAACCATACTTCCAAGGTTTTGTTGATATAGTCCCACACGCAAGTGTAGTCACTAGTGCAGGAATGCTACTCAAATTTACACCTCTGGTGGCCATCAATGGCTGTACTCCAAGTATCTTTGTAGATAGAACACCAGTTTTTGTTTACACTTAACCATGTCACCAAGAATGAGACAGATTGCGGGCAAACTTTTTTTTCCTTTATTGAAAGTTCGAAAATTTGCATAAAAAATACCATCAAAATGCAAACACTTAAAAGAACCAAACACAAACTTCACAACAATTCAATCAACATTTGTATTAAAGTCAATTTTCAGATAAGTCTCTTCTTGGGTTGGGAAACCAAGGTAAAGTTTACTCCACTCCATAAAGCTTGAAGAAAATCAGTTGTTCTGACTTCTTGATAGGTTTCACTCCAGGTGGCCAGGAACTTGAGTCTTAGAAAAAAAATCAAAAGAGATTCTATTGGAATGGGTATTTTTTTAGTTATACTCACCAAGACAATTTTCAATAAAAACACCATACCAACATACAGACTCAATTTCACTGCATGACTAACCAGTTTTGTATGGTAGGATTCAAATATTTGGTATATGGTTTTAGTATAAACCCAAATTTAAAAAGGATAGGTATATCATAATGAAACATAATTGATATAGTATGCATTAATTTCTAGTAAAATTTATGTACAACTCCAACCTAAGCAATGTGTTGAGATGGATGTATTAACCAATGTTCTGTAGAGCATTTTGTGCCCTTGGGGTCACATGGTATTTAAAGGACACCTGAAGGGATATGGAGGCTTCAATATTTAATTTTAAACAATACCAGGTGTCTGGCTGTCCAATTGATTTCTTTAGCTGCAATGGTGCCTACATCACACACCTGAAACAAGCATGTGGCTAATCCAGTCATACTTCAAATACAA
Organism: Hyperolius riggenbachi; assembly: GCF_040937935.1. Lineage (NCBI taxonomy): Eukaryota > Metazoa > Chordata > Amphibia > Anura > Hyperoliidae > Hyperolius > Hyperolius riggenbachi. Next base: position 155,897,987 of record NC_090648.1, on the reverse strand, counting down.
ACACCTGATCTACATGCTTGTTCAGGGTCCATGGCTAAGAGCATTAGAGGCAGAGGATTAACATGACTGCCAATGAACTTGCATTGTTTAAACAAAAGAAACAAAAATGTCAGCATCCATACTTCTCTTACTTTAGGTGTCCTTTACAAAGTGTGCCTTGGTGAATCAATCAAAAAGAAAAACAAAAAAAATCCTCACAATCATTATTTCCCGTCAGTGCAAGGGGAACTGAACTCTTGCACAGTGCAGAAGGAAACATATTTAGCGAGTTTAGGCTTAACTAATTCCCCCTCATCAGTGTAAAAAAATCACAGGTTGTAATTTGACCTCTCCTGTGTCACCTGCCACAGCAGATAAGGCAAATAAGCTCATTTGAAAGCACTGGATTTTTAACAATATGTCTGCTAACACGAGAACAGGAAGTACAAACTGGAGATTTATTTTAGGATTTGTATCAGCTGTAGCAAATGTTTTTCTTTAAAGGTTATAATGCTGTTGCATATCTTATGAACAGAGGAAGGTCTGAGTTCAGGTCCGCTTCAAAGGATACCCGAACTGAAATGTGACAGAATGAGATAGACATGTGTATATACAGTGCCTAGCACACAAGTAACTATGCTGTCTTTTTTTTATTTCTCTACCTGAAAGAGTTAAATATCAAGTATGTAAGTGGCTGACTCAGTCCTGACTCAGACAGGAAGTGTCTACAGTGTGACCCTCACTGATAAGAAATTCCCCTTTCTTGCTCTCAGAAGCCATTTTCTGCTAGGAAAGTGTTTTAGGGCCCTTTTCCACTAGCAATCGCTAGCGTTCACGCTGAACGCTAGCGATTGCTGAATCGCAATTACCGGCGATTCCCCGACGTTCGCGGCCGCGATTTTGCTATGCTATGCACTGCATAGCAAAATCGCAGCAAATATCGCTCCGCCGCGCGTTCGCGTTCCTGGCAAAAACGAATCGCGGTAGTGGAAATGACCTACCGCGATTCCTATGTTAAAAAGCAAACCGTAGCGATTGTAAAATCGCTAGCAGTTTGCGTTTTTGCGATTCAGCCAGCGCAAACGCGCTGGTGGAAAAGGGCCCTTATAGTTGGAATTTCTTATCAGTGAGGGTCACACTGTAGTCACTTCCTGTCTGAGTCAGGACTGAGTCAGCCACTTGCATACCTTATATTTAACTCTTTCAGGCAGAGAAATAAAAAAAAGGAACACAGCATAGTTATTTGTGTGCTAAGCACTGTACATACGTGTCTATCTCATTATGTCACATTTCAGTTCAGGTATCCTTTAGGGAATTTTTTTTTCACTCAAGAACAAAGGCAGAGGGTGGGGGTGTGGTTTGAGGAAGAACATAAATATCAAAAATAAGTCTACTTCTGTGCCATTCCATAGATGGCTGTAGTTGACTAGTGCACATGCAAAGAGTGCAATAAGACTTCCTTCTGAGAACACCAATCAGGCAGGTTGGAATACTGAGGGAGAATCTCAATATGAGAACCAGGCACAGGTCAAGCTCCAATTGACAAAAGTGTGGCTCACCTGTATCAACACAGCTACAACAATCTCAGTTCACTCATTCCACATGGTTCAAGAAGCACATTAACAGACACTAAAGAAAGGGGTCTTGCCTACTGTATTTAAAGGAGACCTGAACTCAGAACTTCCTCTCTACTCTAAGTTACGCAACAGCATAATAACCTTTAAAAGAAAAGCATTTCTTTGTTACAGCTGATACAAATCCTAAAATCTCCAGTTTCTACTTCCTGCTCTCATGTTAGCAGACATAGGTTATCATTCATGAACAGGCTGTCGGTAAGGGGAACCCGTGCGGGAGAATACCGCCGTCGGTAGTTTATCCTTCTGGGTGGTCATTCATAAACTTTGTGCCTGGGGCGGTAGCAGTGCGGAGGTTTTCTGGAGAATGGTGTCGGTAGGCGGGCGGTAGGCATGCGGAAACAGAAAAGCTGGCCAAGTCCCTCCATGCGGTGCTCTCTCTGCTGATGTGTGGGAGGTCCGTCCCATTCACTTACATGTACTCCGCAAGCTTCCCGCTACATCCAGGGGATCGGTAATCCCCTTCCGCATACCGCTATGCGGAAATGTTTATGAATGAACATTTTGATACTTTTTCTGGATAACTGCGTATCCACACTGCACAAGGCGGTACGTTGTCACTCTGCACGGGAATGTCAGCTCCGCATACGGAAAGAGGCTTTATGAATACAAAACTTGCTTAGTGCTCGGTAAAGTCAGCGGTATTACGCATTTCCGCATGCGGGAATGCTTTATGAATGATAGCCATATTGTTAACATCCAATGCTTTCAAATCAGCTTATCTGCTGTGACAGTCAGGTGACACAGGGGAGAGATCAAATTACAACTTGTGATTAGACACAGATGAGGGGGAATTTGGCTAAACTCTAAATACAGCCAGGGTGTATTTCTCTAAGTTTTCCTTCTGTCTTGTGCAAGAGTTCAGGTCCAGATGTTTGGGTCAATGTGGAGTAGTGGCAAGAGGGTTACCCACTTATCTCCTTACAGGACAAGTATAGAGCAGTCTAAAACTTTGCATGCAGGTCTCAGTGTGAAAGTCAACATCTAACACTTTACTAAGGGCCCGTTCAGATCACAAATGCGGATGGCCATGCGTGCGGAACGCGTGCGGACCGCAACACGTACGAATGCATGGCCATCCGCGTTTGTGTGCATTGCGTGGCTGATCCCATCACTGAAAAGTGGGACAGCCACGCGTTTTAGCAAAATCTGCGTGCAGCATGCGTTCCCGGACCGCACAGGTCCGGAACGCATGCAGTGTGAACATCAGACATTGCACTCTATGCAATGTCTGATGTCGTGCGTATCGGCCACCTGCACGCGTTTCCAAAACGCGGCTGGAAACGCGTGCAGTGTGAACGGGCACTAACACTAATCAAGCAAAGATAAGCAATGAAATACTGACAAAATTACCCTAAATCCAAGTCTTCACCATTACAGCTGAGGTTAAACAAAAGACATAATCTAAAAAAGGCGCAACACTTAAACACTGCCAAATACAGGTCCTTCTCAAAAAATTAGCATATTGTGATAAAGTTCATTATTTTCTGTAATATTCTGATAAACATTACTTTCATATATTTTAGATTGATTACACACAACTGAAGTAGTTCAAGCCTTTTATTGTTTTAATATTGATGATTTTGGCACACAGCTCATGAAAACCCAAAATTCCTATCTCAAAAAATTAGCATATCATGAAAGGTTCTCTCAACGAGCTATTAACCTAATCATCTGAATCAACTAATTAACTCTTAACACCTGCAAAAGATTCCTGAGGCTTTTAAAAACTCCCAGCCTGGTTCATTACTCAAAACCGCAATCATGGGCAAGACTGCCGACCTGACTGCTGTCCAGAAGGCCATCATTGACACCCTCAAGCAAGAGGACAAGACACAGAAAGAAATTTCAGAACGAATAGGCTGTTCCCAGAGTGCTGTATCAAGGCACCTCTGTGGGAAGGAAAAAGTGTGGCAGAAAACGCTGCACAACGAGAAGAGGTGACTGGACGCGGAGGAAGATTGTGGAGAAGGACCGATTCCAGACCTTGGGGGACCTGCGGAAGCAGTGGACTGAGTCTGGAGTAGAAACATCCAGAGCCACCGTGTACAGGCGTGTGCACGAAATGGGCTACAGGTGCCGCATTCCCCAGGTCAAGCCACTTTTGAACCAGAAACAGCGGCAGAAGCGCCTGACCTGGGCTACAGAGAAGCAGCACTGGACTGTTGCTCAGTGGTCCAAAGTACTTTTTTTTGGATGAAAGCAACTTTTGCATGTCATTCGGAAATCAAGGTGCCAGAGTCTGGAGGAAGACTGAGGAGAGGGAAATGCCAAAATGCCTCTCAAGTCCAGTGTCAAGTACCCACAGTCAGTGATGGTCTGGGGTGCCATGTCAGCTGCTGGTGTTGGTCCACTGTGTTTTATCAAGGGCAGGGTCAATGCAGCTAGCTATCAGGAGATTTTGGAGCACTTCATGCTTCCATCTGCTAAAAAGCTTTATGGAGAGGATTTCATTTTTCAGCATGACCTGGCACCTGCTCACAATGCCAAAACCCCTGGTAAATGGTTTACTGACCATAGTATTACTGTGCTCAATTGGCCTGCCAACTCTCCTGACCTGAACCCCATAGAGAATCTGTGGGATATTGTGAAGAGAAAGTGGAGACACAAGACCCAACACTCTGCTATCAAAGCATCCTGGGCCTCCATAACACCTGAGCAGTGCCACAGGCTGATCGCCTCCATGCCACGCCGCATTGAAGCAGTCATTTCTGCAAAAGGATTCCCGACCAAGTATTGAGTGCATGACTGAACATAATTATTTGAAGGTTGACTTTTTTTGTTTTAAAAAAACTTTAGTGGTCGGATGAAATATGCTAATTTTTTGATAGGGATTTTGGGTTTTCCTGAGCTGTACGCCAAAATCATCAATATTAAAACAAAAGGCTTGAATTACTTCAGTTGTGTGCAATGAATCTAAAATATATGAAAGTCTAATGTTTAGCAGTACATTACAGAAAATAATGAACTTTATCACAATATGCAAATTTTTTGAGAAGGATCTTTATAATACAAGTATGGAATAAAATTCACACCCTTTCTAAAAGCAGAGCTTACGGTTACTTTCACAGTATACATGGTACATCCTGAAAAATAGGATTACAATGCAGTAGCCATGTAAACTGGCATTATAGCCCACCGCTGGGATGCAACCCGCACAGTGCAGCATACATAGACCTCATGCTTGCATCACGTCACCCAGTAACACTGCATGCTGTGCATTACTCCATCAGAAATAATCACACCACACCAGTGGTAAAAGGCACATTGAAATAATTGCATTACATGGCCATGTGATTATAGTGTCCGTCGTGGCACAAGAAACATAGTGTGAAAACAAACTGAGGCCTGGAACCTACTAGAGTTTTTTTTTATTGAGCGTTTAGAGAGTGCTTTCAATCGCTAGCAATTTCCCTAAACGCTCTGCCAATGTAAATGGATGGGGCAGATTCCACTAGAGCGATTGCAATTAAGGAAATCGCAATCGCAGAACATGGAGCATTTCCATTCTAATAAATTGTATAGGAGCAGGAAAATCGCAAAATGCAAGCACAAATCACTAGCATTTTGCTCTTTCAAGTGGGTTCCAGGCCTTAGGGTTTATAGGGTCAGGGCTATAACCCTGCATTTCTCATAAGTATTGGTGAAAGGTTCTAACAATTTCAAATGACGACTCTACTGTTAGGGCCCTTTTCCACAGAAAGTTGAACTGTATGCTCAGCAGGCAGTTACCAGGCAAGAGAATGCAGTTACTAGTGTTAGTAATTGCTCATGGAAAAAGGTCCTTAGGATTGTGATGTCCAGATATGTTTGCCATATAATAGCGTATTGAGTTGGTGGAGAACACTAGGTCATTGAGCTATACACAGGAACAGTAATATAAATAGCTGAGGTGATGCTACACGAAACCACCTAACTGTAAAGCTGGTACTTATTAATTACCACTTAACCGGTTCAGCACCGCAGTGCCAAAAATCTCATGCATCCGAGCACTGTTCACCTCCCATTCATTCGCCTATAACTTTATTGCTACTTCTCACAATGAATTGATCTAGATCTTGTTTTTTCCGCCACTAATTAGGCTTTTTTTGGGTAATACATTTTGCTAAGATTTATTTTTTCTAAATCATTTTAACAGAAAGATTAAGAAAGAAATGAAAAAAAATTATTATTATTTCTCAGTTTTTGGCCATTATAGTTTGAAATGAATATACGCTACCGTAATTAAAACTCATGTATTTTATTTGCCCATCTGTCCTGGTTATTACACCGTTTAAACGATGTCCCTATCACAATTTATGGTGCCGATATTTCATTTAGAAATAAAGAACACTGTTGAACACTGTTGTGTGCTAGGCACCGTACATAACCATCTCATGTCACTTCGGGTATCCTTTAAACAGTACCAGTTGCATAGCTGTCCCTGTTGCTTGTTTCAGGTGTGTGTCAGACACTACTGATGCCAGAAAGAGCATGTGGTTAATCTAGTCAGACTAGAGTCAGAGTACATGATCTGCATAACTCGTTCAAAGTGGCTAAAAATTTTAGAGACAAATTATCAGCCAGGAAATTTGCATTGTTTAAAATAGGTCAGCCTCTATAATTCTTCAGGTAAGGGCTGGGGCACGCCGAGCGGCTGTTTGAGAGTTTCTGCAGCTGCTTGCGGCTGCGGATACGCTTGGTCAATGTATCTCAATGGGGTGGGTCACACCAGAGCGGGAGGCGTTTTGCAGAAACGAATCCTCCCGGGGTGAGGCATTTTTTGGATTGCAGAGGCGTTTCTGCCTCAATGTTAAGTATAAAAAAAATGCAAACCGCTCTGAAAAACGGCATATCAGAGCGGTTTTGTTACAGAAGCTGTTCAGTAACAGCTTTACTGTAACAATATATGAAATGCACTACACTGAAATCCGCAGCAGCAATCCGCAAAACGCCTCAGAAAAATAAAAAAGTGTTTAAAAATCTGCTAGCATTTTGTGGATCTGCTAGCAGGTTTTGGTGTGCACCGGGCCTAAGAGAGGATTATGGATGGTGGGTGCACCCACTCTTCCTAAGGCCAATACAAAAACACACACACTTTTCATCTCTCATAGGTTGGGAATAATGTGTACATGTATGCAGGTGTATCAAGGCAGCCAATGAAATGTCTGCACACCAAAACCGCTAGCAGATCCTCAAAACGCTAGAGGTTTTTGAAGCAGATTTTCAGAGCGATTCTAGGCTTGTTTAGAGAGGTTTTTCTAAACATGCCTAGCGTTTTCTGGAGCGTTTTTTGTGTAGCAGATTTCATATACTGTTACAATAAAGCCGTTACTGAACAGCTACTGTAACAAAAAGGCCTGGAAAACTGCTCTGATCTAGCGTTTTTTAGAGCAGTTTGAGCTTTTCCTAAACTTTACATTGAGGCAGAAACGCTTCTGCAAACCGCAAGACTGCTGCAGGACCCACGTTTGCGGTTTCCTAAAAACCTCAAACCACTGGTGTGCACCAGCCCATTGAGATACATTAGCCAAGCGTTTTCACAGGCGGAAGCGGTTTGCGAAACGCCTCAAACTGCCCGGTGTGCACCAAGCTTTACACTTCTACATGATTTAAGTTAACCTGCTACTGCTTATTTTTAGAATCTGCCCATTAAAGTGGACCCAAATTAAAAATAAAAGATTTCAGAAATAAAATATTTTCTAAATTATAATAATAAATAGCAGCCTTTTTTCAGCTGCACGATGACAAATATAAAATATTTTACATTTATTGGAGGAACCCCTCCCCTCCTTTTATATTGCTGGGACAGAATCCGGCAGACTGGTGGAGTAGGTGGTATCTGGCAATGGAGGAATTGCTAATGGCTGCCATCTGTATAACCCTAGCTAAGGAAAGAGAAACTTATGCACTGAAATGCTCATAGGCTTTGGGCCTGGAACCCACTGAAATCAGCAAACACAAAGCGCAACCACTAGCGTTTTGTCTGAGCGGTTTGCAAGCGGATTCATGCGCGTTTTCAGTCGCTTTTTGCAACATTGTCTTTTTTTGCTCAGCGGTTGCGTAGCGTTTTGCGTTTTTATCCCGATTGGTCCTGTGCATTATTTTTCATTTTGTTACAGTGTGCTGAACCGCAAAACGCTAGCAAAACCGCTCAGTTTAGGTTTTGTTGAGCGTTTCAATACTGTACATTGAAGCGCTAACGCTCCCAAAATGCTGCACGTCCTGCGTTTGCGTTTCTGGGAAACGCAAACGCTCCTGTGGAAGTTGCCCCATCCATTAACATTAGCCCAGCGTTTTGGCAAAGTGCTAGTGTATCGCAGCTCTGCCAAAAGCACTCCTGTGGGTTCCAGCCCTCAAGGCGTGTTTGTCTTTGTATGCGAGTGGCGCAACTAAATATTTGGAATTAAAAACATTTTTGATTGGGTCCGCTTTAAGCATATAGGATAAAAATGCAGGTACTATTTATGTGTCACCAACTTCACATTTGTTCCAGTCAGCGGTTCCCCAAGTAGGGAAGCTGTGGGATAAGCATGGTAAACCAGATACTAGCAATGTGATAAGGATAGATATTTTCTTCCATATCACCTGCAGTTAAAATCCATCTTCTTGATTATACGAATACCAGATTCAGTCTGACAATTTAGATCAAATTTGTTGCCTAAAAATAGTGCACACAATTTTCTGGCATAGTTCACCCCATCTGCATAAGGCAAATTATGGTGGGCAAATCAACAGCAGAGTGCATAGGAGAGAACCATGGTGCATAATATATAACCAATGTGAAAAGTTTTCTGCTCTGTTACGAGTGCAGAAACCTCCATTCACTGGCGGAGACCTAGTAGAGGGGGAAATGACAGCTTAATGCAGGACTGTCCAACTCCATCCTAGAGGGCCACACCCTAGCCAGTGTTTAGGGTGGACCGAGGAATGGAGAGGTGTTCTACTTTAATCACACCTTTCCCGATTCAGTCCCATCAATTAATTTGAGCCGTGTCAGAAATGTGAGGACCTTGGCCCTTGAGAACTGGAGTTGGACAGCACTAGCTTAAAGGATATCCGAGATTAGGAAAAAGTGCATGTCAAAGTGATCAGCAAATCTAGACATAAGCTGTAGAAAGCGACATGCATCCACTTGAATGTGTGAGACAACTTTTTAGATCTCTGCATACAAATAGCACAATATCAAGAGTTCCATTTCTCCATTGTTAAATGTAATCCGCCACAAGCGTCCCCACATCAGCTACTGACATTTCCATCACAGTGACGGACTAATAGGTTGTCAGGCTGCATAAAAAGGGACAAGGTCTGAGTGCTGGTTTATACTGAAAATTGCCAAATGTAATAAGCAAAAATTCATTTTTGCTTTTTACAGAATTTCTCTACTTGTTGTAAATGATCACAATCACAGTACAAATGCTACATGCAGTGCTTTTGTGGATTAAAAAAAAAAAACCCAAACAAATCACTTTAGTGTAAAACTGGTCAAAGAAACGCCTTAAGGGCTAGATTATACATTTTTAAGCTACCGTGGGAACTTTTGGGCACTTTAAGACATGCAAGTGTGCATGCAGAGGCATGATACTAGTGGCTGGATGGTGTACTGGTTAAGGGCTCTTCCTCTGACACAGGAGACCTGGGTTCAAAACTCAGCTGTTCCTGTTCAGTAAGCCAGTAATTCAGTATGGAGCTCTTTGGGCGAGACTCCCTAACACTGCTACTGCCTACTGAGTGCGCTCTAGTGGCTGCCTCGCAAGCGCTTGGAGTCCGACAGGAGAAAAGCGCTATACAAAAAAAGATATTATCATCATCAGCCTGCAGGAACATTTACGAGGCCACTCCAACAATTTAGAGAAAAAAAGTCAGGCTAGGGGCCAGCTGTAGGAACATTGGCTACCTGGCACCTAAGATTTGTCCAGCCCCAAATGCCACCTTAGACGTTTTTATAAGTGCTTAAAGTTTTCAGAGTGATCTGTAGTAAGCAAGTTTTTACTTTTCATGTAGAAAAGGTCTTGTCCCATTTATCTCACATGACTTCCCATTGGTACTATGAGGCTACTTGCACACTGAGGCATTGCATGTCATGGAAAAACAGGATCTCTTGAGGTGAATAGTTACATTATGCATTACGTGTGCAACACATTCAGTACATAAAGTATGCTTCACCACTACTGTAGACAATCATCCAGTAATGCACAGGAAACCTCACATTATTCCAAAGGATTCAACCCGCTGCTCTGGTAACATGCTTGTGCACTTATATGATATATTCACATCCCGGCTGCAATGCAATTACATTGTCCGTTCCAACATCCCAATTAGGTGAAAAGATGGTTTCAGTCACCAACAGGACAATTCTGGAGGTCTACTCATTCTACTCTCAGTGTACAGGTCACCAGCCAGTCTCCCTCACTGGTGATGTTCCCTGGTAGACCTGGTTGTTGTGCAGACCTGACACTGGCAAGCCTCACCCTTGCCTCTTTTATAGAGCATTGCTATGGAAAATGTTTGATTGCTATATCTTTTACTATTGATGGGTAAGGCACGTTTACACTGGGATGTTGCAGTGCATTGCGTCTGACAATATAACCATATTGCCATTACAATATAATTGCATTGTGTTAGCGCATTCACATTGGCTAGTCAGCAGTGCAGTGAAATCAGTCAGCGTAAGGTTAGGCATGCTGTGAGGTATCAAACAACGCACACATTTACAGTTGCAGTGAAGCAAACCTTTCATTGACTATGCATCCGTTGCAATCCTGTTTTTACAGGGGATGCAATGCGTTGCCCCAGTGTGAAACTAGCCTAGTGCAACAACAGGCCTCAGAAAGAAGTTCTAAAGGAGGCTATACATCTGTAGATTTGGCTGCAGATCAACCATCCAATTCAATAATTACCATTGAATCGGATGAAAATTACTGCTGCCAAAAGAATACCCGACTAACGTTGCAACTAATTTCGGGCAGAAATTGGCCACATGAATGGATCAGACTTGCTGGGAAGTCTCGGGCTGACATGCTCAATCGGGTACGCAGCAGTAACAGTGTGAGATAATCCAGAACTGTAGATGTACACCCCCCCCCAACAATACTTCAGCTATCCGGTGTTCGCACACCTTTTTTGGATTTGCGCACCACTTGGTTGCCGGTGCAGTGACGCCAAACACGCTTTCGGAGGGGAGGCGGGGGGCCTAGGGAGGCGTCACAAAGCCAATTCCTGAAAGATTTCATGCTAAAATGAAATCAGCCCGTGGTTTATGGTGGCCAGCAGATCTTCCTCCAATCAGAGAGAGATCTGTCTACTCTAGTAGTAAAAATCGCTAGATGTTTAGGTACAGGCAATGTGTTTTGTCTTAGTGTTACTGCGACAACCTGTTCATTAATATAGACATGTGACCTATTTCTAACAAACATTTAGTGCAATACATTGGGGTGGGGTTAGCTAACCTTTACCACCTATAGCTGATGCGTTCCACTCACTTTCAACCTAACGCCACTACTTCCTCCTCTTGGTTTAAAGAAGGAATTAGTGGCGTTACGTGGACTGCCAGTGGCGTAACAATAGGGGTTGCAGAGGTAGCAACCGCATCGGTGCCCTTGGGCCAGAGGGGCACCATGGGGCCCTTCCTCAACCAAAGTATTAGCTGTTTATTGGTCCTGTGGTGGTAATAATCGTTTCTATAGATGTTTTGAATAGTAGTAATCATTAAACTGTTTCCTATCCCCTTCTTGCACCTCTAATACTGTGAATGACGTTGGCAGGTCTTGTTGCGGCATATCAAGTTTTAGCATAGAGTGCTTGGGGGGCCCAATGTAAAACTTGCAGCGGGGCCCATAGCTACGCCACTGTGGACTTTAGTGGAATGTTTCAGCTACAGGCGGCGTCATAGGTAAATTATCTCCCCCCCCCCCCTTCAGGGGCAATGCTATCCAATTTAAAATTTCGATTACGAGTAGCTCCGCACTTGTAGCCAACATTATGACTAGCAACGCCTCTGTGCAGAACTCGGACCCAAAATGTCACTTGTGGGATTCGTCCAGATTCCTGCAGATGACAGTAATTGAGTAATTGTGCACGTCTATGTACCTAGGCTTTAAAATGAACCTTTCTTTGACTGTTTTCTTTGCATTAAGCCCCAAGTTATAATTTGTGCTCGTCTTCTCACTATTTTCGTCTTACCCGAACTAAGAGCCGCTAGTGCGCCTGTGCAGGATCACGGTAGGTAAATATTGCCCGTGCTGTCTGATCAGCCTTTATTGAGGAGCTTTTGGGGGAGCCAGCGCTGAATTCCCCAAGCTACAGAGGGTGGGGAAGCCTCATTGGGCTTCCCCCTACCGAGGTAAGTATCCCCCAGAGGGGTTTTTATTTGTTACAGAGTCTCTTTAAAAGACACTTCATGCTGAACAAGTGTTAATGAAACCTGGAAATCTGGAAACCTATAATGGAAAAGACCAAGTGGAGGACCAGGGTAGTGCACCATTTTGTTGACAGCCACATGGCTAACAGAGGGGAACTACAGCTTCAAACCAGGCTCAGTGAATAAGGATCAAGAAAGCTACTGGGTCAGCTAAGCTGGGAGGAATTTAAAAGCAGTGTATAAAGATTGCAGCAAACATTTGAACCAAACATTCATTGACCAGCTGCAAAAAAAAAAAAAAAAAAAAAAAAAAACTGGTACTGCAATTCTGCATTAAGCTTTTTAAAATGTCAGCTTCATTACATTTTAGGTCTCAATAAAACGTTGTGGACACTCGCAGCTGGTTAAAGCCATTTGGTTTTGCTAAACACAAGTTATCCAAATAGTAGGAGGTTATCTGGAAAACATATACTGATTGAGGTTCAAAGGACAGGTTCTTGAAACAGGCAGGACATACATTTGTGGTAGATCAGGAAAATACGACCTGTATCCCTGGATTACTACCTTGCAATACTAAATATTTTGTCAAATTTTAGCCCCCTTCCCCCACCTGATGATCCAAATGGCCTTTCCTAATCAATGGACAATTAATAGAACGTTCTAATTAACCTAATCTGTATTATATATTCAAAATATTGACTAGTATATGGCTAGGTTAAATGGAATGGGGATTATAAAGAAAATATACATACCTGGGGCTTCCTCCATCCACCTCTGGCCTGATCTCTTCCACGACGTCCTCTTCTGCCTCTGTTTGCCTGCAACTGGCCCCGGAAAGCCCTCCGGTCCAGACCCAACTGCACATGCGTCGGCTGGAGGCTCTTCCGGGCCAGTTGCGGGCGAGTGGAGAGGCAGAAGAGGACGGCGTCAGAGCGATCAGGCAGGAGGGGGTTGGAGGAAGTCCCAGGTATGTATATTTTCTTTAAAATCACCGTCTCAGGTATGCTTTAAGGACCATGGCACACAGATAATACCAAGGCTGTGGAATCGGAGTCGGGGCAATTTTGGGTGCCTGGAGTCAGAAAAAAATGCACCGACTCCTAATGAATTTAAACTGTAATTAAAATAGAAAATATGATAAAATGTTCTATTTCTCAGATAATAGTCATCATAAATAATTTATATATACAGTAATAGCTGTGCTTAGTCCACAAAAATGAAATAAACCAATCAAAATTAGTTACTTGTGATGCTTCAATAAAGCAGTCCCCGTATTTTTAAAGTCAGATATACACATCTGATTGTGACTGTACAGTATATATGATGTGTACACAGGAAACACACACACACACACACACACACACACACACACACACACACACACACACACACACACACACACACACACACACACACACACACACACACACACACACACACTAAGAATAAAGCCTGATGTGTAGCCGTGTCACTAATAGAGATGGTCAATGAGATGGAAATAATTCTGTGTTGATTCTGATTTATGCAAATGTACTTTGCTCATGAAATCAAATAATTTGATACGTTGTTAAAAATTTGGTTTGGCGACTACGAATTAAATGGTACCTGAGAAGGATGAAAAGAAAAGTTTTATACATACCTGGGGCTTCTTCCAGCCCCCTTCAGGCTAATCAGTCCCTCACTGTCCACCTCCACCACCTGGATCTTCTGCTGAGTCCTGGTAATTCAGCCAGTCAGCGCAGTCCGGCCGCATGCCGCTTCCACAGCCAGGAGCGTTCTGCACCTGCTCAACAGTGCTGCGCAGGTCTAGTACGCTCCCGGCGGCGGAGTGTGTGCATGCACACTACACCAGACTGGCTCAAGTACCTGGACTCATAGCAGAAGATCCAGGTGGCGGAGGACGACAGCAAGGGACCGATTAGCCTGAAGGGGGCTGGAGGAAGCCCCAGGTATGTATAAAACTTTAATTTCATCTGTCTCAGGTTTACTTTGTTACACAGTAGTACTATACTCTACATATGCACTCTCCACAGAGCTGCAGGGAATCCACTGAGAATGTTGTGGACATTGAACACAGAGGTGTTTGTCTATCACCCATAAACCTGGTTCAGATTGTGCATGAAGAATGTGTAATAGAGGAAGAATCTCCTTATTCCCCTGCAGAGTACCTGCACATCACTCTTACATGCACCCACAGTTACATTGCCTAGGGCCTAATAGATGTTCTTTGTTCCGACCTGTACCTTTTACAAGTACTCTTACCAAGGACTAGTTTTAGTCTATGACTAAAGGGAATAAATATGGCAGTCTCCATATCCTTCTCACTTAAAGAGAACCCGAGGTGGGAATTACTTTTACTATTGGGGCACAGAGGCTGGTTGTGCGCACTAAGACCAGCCTCTGTTGCCCCGTCGTGTGTCTCCATGTCCCCCCTGCTCGCCGCTATACCCCCCGCATTGCTGGCGACACGCAGCGTGTCGCCAGCTCAATGTTTACCTTGCGCTGTCAGTCAGCGCTGCTCCCCTGCCTCCTCCGCATCGGCGCACCCGCCCGTGTCCCTTCCCTCCCGCTGATAGGAGGGAAGTGACGCGGCGGGTGGCGCCGATGCGGAGGAGGCGGGGGAGCGGCGCTGACTGACAGCGCAAGGTAAACATTGAGCTGGCGACACAGCCAGCAATGCGGGGGGTATAGCGGCGAGCAGGGGGGACATGGAGGCACACGATGGGGCAACAGAGGCTGGTCTTAGTGCGCACAACCAGCCTCTGTGCCCCAATAGTAAAAGTAATTCCCACCTCGGGTTCTCTTTAAGTTGTCTTTTAAAATTCCTAAGCGTTGGCAGTTAAGAGACGAATTTCATGTTACATACTTTCAATCAACAAGATTGTAATATGCAAATTAGAGGAGTCAGAGTCGGTGGAATCCTAAACTGAGGAGTCGGAGGATTTTTGTACCGACTCCACGGGAAAGCACCTGCTCAATCTTCTAATAGCCAGCAATAGGAGAATTATTGTTCAGTCACTATACAATTTCTTTTGGCCCATTTGGACATTAGATTAGACAAAAAGTCTAATTTACACAAAGTATAAGCTATCGCAGATTGAAGTGTATGCAAACATTTGCAAGATCGATATTAAGAGCTAAAAATCAATCTAAAGCTGGGTCTACACGTGAAGATTTGTCTTATCAATCGAGACACTGATGCGGCTCGATTGATAAGATCCGATAGGTCCCATCTCGCTGCCGCCGATTCCCTACTCGTTCCCCACGAGCGGACAATGGCAGGGAATCGAGCGGAGATCGAATCCGGGGAACGCGGAAGAGGCGATCCGGCGGCTAATCGAACCGCCGGACTGTTACGTCTAGACCCAGCTTAAAGAGAGTCTGAAGCGAGAATAGATCTCGCTTCAGACCTCATAGCTAGCAGGGGCATGCGTGCCCCTGCTAAAACGCCCCTATAGCGCAGCTTAACAGGGGTCCCTGTCCCCCCAAACCCCCTCCGTGCAGCGGGGGAGCGCTTCCTGGTTGGGGCAGGGCTAACCGCCGCAGCCCTGCCCCATGCGCGTCTGTCAGACGCGTATCTCCGCCTCTCCCCCGCCCCTCTCAGTCTTCCTTCACTGAGAGGGGCGGGGGAGAGGCGGCGATGCGCGTCTGATAGACGCGACTGGAGGCAGGGCTGCAGCCGTTAGCCCTGCCTCCAGGAAGACAATCCCCACGACCAACTTGCGGGGGGTGGGTTGGGGGTGAAGGGACCCCCGTTTAGCCGCGGGATATCGGCGTTTTAGCAGGGGCACACGTGCCCCTGCTATATATAAGACCTGAAGCGAGATTTAGTCTCGCTTTAGTGTCTCTTTAAAGATTGAACCCCAATGTTGGATTTTAGTAGTCATAAAATAACTGATTGTTATACTGATCATAATATCTACTGAAAAAAGTTAAACGGTAACTGAAAAGTGTATGGCCAACTACATCAGGCGACTTATGTTGGGGATACACGGTACGTCT
Source organism: Hyperolius riggenbachi (assembly GCF_040937935.1). Classification (NCBI taxonomy): domain Eukaryota; kingdom Metazoa; phylum Chordata; class Amphibia; order Anura; family Hyperoliidae; genus Hyperolius; species Hyperolius riggenbachi. Next base: position 155,882,033 of record NC_090648.1, on the reverse strand, counting down.
CTGTACCGTGTATCGGCCAGCTGATAATATTCAGCTGGTCCGATCAAGCCGCTCGATCCCCGCCGGCGGACAATGGCAGGGAATAGAGCGCCGATAAGAAAGCGCCGGCGTGGACGATCCGGCGGCTTACTCGGCTGCCGGATCGACCCGTGTATTCCCAGCATTCGCGGCCAATCGACCATCCAATTTGATTATTATAATCGAATTGGATGAAAATCATTGCTGCCAAGTGCATGCCCGACCGACAAAGTGACCAATTTCAGGACAGAAATTGGTTGATTTGTCTATCGTGCATGCTGCAAGAGGTCGGGTCGAAGTTTCTTGGTCGGGTGCACGGCGGTAGAACAGCGATTTCCGGGAACGAGTGACGAGACGACCAAACCCCCGCCACAATGTATAAATGTGCCCCCCCCCATGTGCATTTATACGTTAATTGTCCTGTTGCAGCCTCCGCCTAAAGTCCCGTGACCTCCGGGCGACTCTGTACACGCTACTGGCGACTAGCGTCTGACGTTATGCGCCGACGTCAGACGCTATGCGCCAGTAGTGCATATGGAAAAATCACCCAGAGGTTACAGGACACCGCCCGGAGGCCGCATCAGGACAGGTAACTTATAAATGCAAACACGGGGGGGGGGGCACATTTATACATTAGGGGGCAGCGCCGGTGTGGATGCAGCGGGCTCAGCCGATTCCCTGAAGATATCAAGCTGAAATCGGATGGGAATCGTCCTGTAGTACATGGGCAGAATCAACAAGAGATACATTTGTGTCTGTCAATTATGCCCATAATCATCAGGTGCATGGCCACCTCTAGTTCTCATTTACCACCAGACCATGTACGGCCAGTAGGAGAGAGCAGTGCAGCGCCCACTCTGATGGTAATCTGTATTCTGGCTGTAGCCTGGGTCAATAACACAGAAGTGCGGTCTGCTTACTGCAATTGGGGTGGGGTCTGTTCTCAGCTCAAGTGAGAACACTATGGTCACCATTCCACTAATGGCAGAAGAGCATTTCTGCTATCATGAATGATGATGCCACAAATGAAATACATGCAAGCCTCACTAGTAACTGTCACTAAGAAATTGCTTGTGCCATAGCCCTTTGGTATCCTTAGTAACTACTCTGTATACCTCAAAGACAGGAGATAACTGATAATCAATCTTTGAAACACAAAAACATAAGATTGAACATCAAAACAAGCAAATATATAAAAACAAAATAGAGCAGATTTGAGAAACTCCATAATAAATTCATAAAGAAATTGTTATTGAAAGGAAAGCAGTTTATTATTCTGGTGCAGGTCTCCATTTTAAAGGAGTGCAGCCTGTATTTGTAGTTGAATGGCAGATTTAAAAAATAAATAAATAAATAAAAAGGAGCTCTACAAATCTCTGGAATCTTGTGACAAATGGGGGCGGGCGGAGTTGAACTTACCTGGGGCTTCTAATGGTCCCCCACAAAACGTACTGTGCCCGCGCAACCAGTCACCGATGCTCCCCTCCCTGCCACCGATTCACTTACGGAATTTGGGACTTTAAAGTCGAAAACCACTGTGCCTTCTCGGCCTCGCTCCCGCTGACTTCACCGGGAGTGTACAGTACAGGCACAGTACAGTCTGCGCCTGCACAATTCGCTCCCGGTGACATCCGCAGGAGAGAGGACGCAGCCGCACAGGTGCAGTGGTTTGCGGCTTTTAAGTCACAAATTCCGGAACTGAACTGGCGGACCGGAGCATCGGTGACTGGCTGTTGGGGGCTCAGGACGTCTGCGGGGGACCATTAGAAGCCCCAGGTAAGTTCAACTCTTCCCTCCCCCTCTTACCGCATTCCTTTAAAGACAACTGCCAAAGACAACCCAATAAAAAGAAAAAACCTCAGTGAAACAAAAAAAAAAAAAAATTGCCAATAATTTACTCAAATGTCTAAAGAAAAAGGTGAAGCCTTCTTTACCGCATAGGAAAACAGGTACATTAATTCAGTAAGTGAAATCAGTATAGGTGGCCATACATCTGTCGACTTGGCAGCCAATCGACCACCTGATAATTATTGAATCTAATGAAAATCTGTGCCCCCAAAAGCATGTTTAATCAATGATTCGACCAATTCTGGGCACAAATTGAATGTAACGATCCGACATGCTGGGAAGTCTCGGGCAGATTTGCTCAATCAGGTGCACTGCGGTAATGACGTGTAATCATGAACACGACAAACTCCTGGCCGTGTCCCCCCAAATGTTAGCTGTACCCCTGGTGCACATCCATTTATATTTTACGTGTCTCACCATGCCCTGAGTGTCCGCTCTGTACTTCCTCATTGGTGCTGCACGTCGTTTAGCACCTGTGGCGGACACATCATCAGACACTTGGGGGGCGGCGTGATAGGTAAAGTATAAATGCAGGGGACCCAGGGTGGGTACATCTAACTTTTGAGGAAAACGCTGCCAGGAGCAACGAGGCGGTGTTGCGAGAGAGATTTCCTGCTGAAATTGACCGTGGATCAGCTTGCGGTTGATAGTAGCCATCTCTCTCCAATCATGTAGAGATCTGTCTTTTGGTCGATTGGCCACCAAAATTGCTTGATGTATGGCCACCTTATCACTAAATAGCATTAAGTTACCCTTCATGAGATTTAACTTGGAATGACTGGTGTAACCCAAGGCTCTCCATAATACAAGCCCAAACATAATACAATCTGGTTGTACAAACTAACTACCGTATCTCAACGACAACCATGAAATAAGGACAGACTACATACAGATAAATTATGCATGATTTTGGTAGTTCTTCATATAACATACATGGGGTCAGTTTGGATAAAAACCTTGTACAGCAGATTGCAAAGTATACGGGTGCTATTACAAGCACTGAAAGCAGATCTGACCAAGTACCTAGTGTGTAGAGCTGCAATCAGATAAATACCCTGCTACACAACAGCAATCTTATCAGGGTTTTGGGAGAGACCAAAGGTACAGAATGATAGTTCTGTGCCACCATGATCTAAGTAGGCAGGAGTTGAAACAATTGACTCCCAACAATTGAGTGAGTTCTCTGTACCTTTCCACTAACAAGGTAACAAACAAGATGCGTCAGGTATAGATAAGGCTCGTACACACGCCGTACTAAAAGGCGACGACGGGTCCGTCGTCACTTCCCGCTGGGCGGGTTTTCAGCTGACAGTACAGCGTGTGTACAGTCTGTCGGCGGACTGATAAGGCTGTTTCTGAACGATTCGCCTGGCGGATTGTTCAGAAACAGCCTTATCAGTCCGCCGACAGACTGTACACACGCTGTACTGTCTGCTGAAAACCCACCCAGCGGTAGGGAACAACGGACCCTTCGTTGCCATCAGTCAGACGTGTGTACGAGCCTTTACTCTTGCATACAGCCAGTCCTAACTGCTTAGGAGCAGCTACACAGACCAGAACACTTTGTTTGACTGTGACTAGTAGACATAATAGCTGTAGTTACATAATTACTGCTAGCAAGAGAGTTTCACAAAACTTTTACTTTCTACTATTATTCTGCCTTTAAGCAACTTAAGCATGCATGTTTTTTAATGCTGGGAATACATGGTTCGTTTTTGAGCCATTTAGATGGCTCGATAGGACAGGTCGGTAATTATCTCCCGTTTGATCGTTTCCCCGCTCGATTTCTGATAGAAGTGAATGGACAAAGATAAGAAAAACAAGTGGAAGATAGGAGAATCGACTGCAGAACGAGGGGCAAAAACGATCGAGCGGAGAATGGAGCGCCAGAAACAAACCGTGTATTCCCAGCATAAGTGGAAGTGTTCCCAGAAGTTATTCTTCTAGTTTTGTGAAGTGCAAGGACAGATTATAATCTATCAGGCTTTACAGGAGTTAACGTTCGGTGCACCAGCCTTTGTAAATCACCCCATCAATTTCTAACATGACAACGTTCCGCATTTGACCATATTTAGAAATTTAAAAATTCAATAGTGCCCTTATCACAGAGTGCAATTTTTTTATTTTCTTTTGCCAATCTAAGCTGGTTCCCAGACATTCATTTTCAGCAATGTCCAGTATGCACATGGGAAAGTCAAATGGCTCTGAAATGTTATAGTATACATAGGGGTTTTAGCTTTAACCATACAAAGGTGGATTTTTTAAGACAAGCCACACAACCAGGTTAAATAGTAAAACAAAAAAAAAATAAAAAGTTTAAAACTGCATTAATTTTATCAGTAACCTCTATAAAAAAAATAAATAAATAAATAAAAATCAGAATGTAGCATGTTTCCTTTACTATTAAACTGTCAATTTGCAATATAATAACATTCACAGACTTTCCAAATGCCATGTTGAACACAAGTACTCAGAACTACGGTAAAAGCAAGAAGAGACAGACAAATAAAGCTGTACACTTACCATTGAATACTCTTAGTCTGGGTCAAGTGGCCTGAAAACGAGGGGAGGAAACAATGGTTACTAACGCAACATAAACCTTATCCATGCAGTGCGTTTTGTACAAGGAAAATAAATGAGGGAGTGCGCTTTCCTAAAATGACAACTTGTGTTTTCCAATCGTTTCAACTAGTGTAGTGTAGCATTTTGCGGTTTTGTGAAGCGTTTTTGGTGTAGTAGATTTCATGTATTGTTACAGTAAAGCTGTTACTGAACAGCTACTGTAACAAAAAACTCCTGGCAAACCGCTCTGAAGTGCCGTTTTTCAGAGCGGTTTGCGTTTTTCCTATACTTAAAGAGAACCCGAGGTGGGTTTGGAGAATATTATCTGCATTCAGAGGCTGGGTCTGCATATACAGCCCAGCCTCTGTTGCTATCCCAAACCCCCCTAAAGGTCCCCCTGCACTCTGCAATCCCTCATAAATCACAGCCACGCTGCTGACAAACAGCTTGTCAGAGCTGGCTGTGTTTATCTCTATAGTGTCAGTCTGCTGCTCTCCCCGCCTCCTGCAGAACTCCGGTCCCCGCCTGCATCCCTTCCCTCCCTGCTGATTGGAGGGAAGGGACAGGGGCAGGGACCGGAGCTATACAGGAGGCGGGGGAGCAGCTGAGACTGACACTACAGATGTAAACACAGCCTCACAGCACGGCTATGATTTATGAGGGATTGCAGAGTGCAGGGGGACCTTAGTGGGGTTTGGGATAGCAACAGAGGCTGGGCTGTATAGGCAGATCCAGCCTCTGTATGCAGATAACGTTCTTTAAACACACCTCGGGTTCTCTTTAACATTGAGGCAGAAACGCATCCGCAATCCAAAATCTGCAGCAGCCCGGGAGTATGCGTTTCTGCAAAACGCCTCCCGCTCTGGTGTGCACCAGCCCATTGAAATACATTACCCTAGCGGATCCGCACCCGCAAGCGGATCGCAAACCGCAGCAGAACCCGCTCTGGTGTGCACTAGGCCTAAAAGAGGTGTACACATACAATACATACATTCCTCCCATAATACAATGCACTATAAATTACTTTTTTTTTTTAACTGATGTTGCAGTCACTTATATTAGGCATTAAAGCTCTGACTGGTTTTGGACTAATTAATCTCCTAAAAGGGGATTTTCAGCAGTTCCTTTTCTCTATACAATAGCACTCCCTGGAAAAGAGATAGATAGATAGGTAGATATAGCGGCCAGACTACCAACTTTCTTGCACACGACTGCCAGTTGGACCAAGAAACTGCTGTTCAGTAACTGCTTTGGAAAATAACAGATTTCCTGAGAAAACCCCATAAGGATACTGACTAGTTCAAAATCCATCAGATCTGAAAAGAGCTTTACTACTTACTGTAAGTAACTGACATATGTAGTGTGCAAGTATGTGTATACACAGAATATTCAATCTTACAATATTTTGCAGTAGTGGTCCTTAAAGTAAACCGGACATGTTAAAAATAAAAATATATAGGTTAGGCCAATTGGTCCCTTGCTGTCCTCCACCTGGATTTTCTGCTAGGCAGCCCGTTACCGCCACCAATTGGGGCATACTGTGCATGCGCGTGCCCCGTCAGCATTCTGCACTTGCAGAACGCTACTGGCCTTGGATCACGTGCTGACTGGCGGAATTACCAGGCCATCTTTTGATGTGTTATGTGTCTATAACGAAACTAGTCAAGGACGGAGTCTCTGGCTGCGATTCTTGAAGTGAGAGGTGCACATGGGACAAGAGTGTGCAGCAGGGAGTGATACCACAGCGGTCAGACCAGGGGGACTGCACGGGGAAGAGCCCGTTGTAAAACTCAAAGCTCTGTGACACGTCAAAGAACCATGAATGCAATATATGAATAAACAAGACTGATTTTAAAGTAATGTTGCACAATGATGGTTTATTAGGATTATTGTGAGCTATTTTGCTGACCAGTATGTATGAGAAGATGTCTGCAGGAAGACAGAGGGTCTGATCGTGAGGTGAGGCTAACCAAGTTGATGCCCCACATGCGAGCAGAGACCACTGTAATAATGGTCCATCCCATTTGGCGAGTATCGCTGAAGGGCGTTGGTGAAGGTTTTGTAAGCCACATATGACAACGTGGGCGCTGTGTAGATAAAAGTTTGGAATTCACAGGCTGCCTAGCGGAGGATCCAGGTGCCTGGGAAGCAGGGATTGCTCATCACGGAATAATCACGAGTAACCACAGTGGTTACTCGTGATTCAAATTAGCTTTAATTGCCCCCAGCTGAGCAGGTATATGCGGCGGGTTAATTAAGCATAATGCCGCTCTCCGCCCAGTGTTTCAACGAACTTGCAAGCGTCTATTGGAGGCTTTGCAAGCCTCGCTATGGAGCACTTCCTCCTTCAAGCCGGAAGTATGAAGTGCGCCATAGCGAGGCTTGCAACACGTCCATTAGGACGCTTGCAAGCTCGTTGAAACACTGGTCGGGCAATTAAAGCGAATTTGAACCACTGTGGTTACTCGTGATTATTTCCCGATGAACATCCCCGTGAGGGACCGATTAGCCTGAAAAGGGCTGGAGTAAGCCCCACATATGTATTTTTCTATTTTTTAACATCTCAGGTAAAATTTAAGGTTGGCAGTCCACTTTGGAACTGTGGAATTTTTTCCCATTTTGAATTTTTTTTTTTATTAGCTCAACTGATGCCTCAACAAGCTGCTGTACATTATTCTAACTCCTCAGATACTGTCCATACTAAATAATGTGACAAGGTCTCTGTAAACAGAAAAGTTATGAAAGGGGGGGGGGGGGGAAGGGGGGGTGGGAAATCAAAAAGTATTTGAGAAAGAATAACTAGTCTGCATTGGAGTAAGGCAGGGACTAATTTGTACTCAGACATCAGCATCTGATGCACCACTTACCACGCAAATTGCAGATCTGTTTTTGACTTTTGAAACCCTATCACACAAGTTCTAGCAGTTTCCAAATAAAATTCTGTACTTGACTAGATTTCAATTATAAAGTGAAGGGGAAAAGCATTTGATCCCCTGCCCATTTTGCTTGTTTGCCTTTTGACCAGGAAAAGACCAGTCTAGAATTGTAATAGTAGGTTTATTGCAGCAGAGAGAATAAAAGAACCATCATAAACATAGTGCCTCAAAGTCAGAGCTTATTTACATTGTAATGAGTGAAATAAGTATTTGATCCCTAGTTATAAGACTTCGTATTTGGTGACAAATGCCTTGATGCCAATCACAGAGTTCAGATGTTTCTTGTAGTCGGCCCACTCCTCTTTGCAGAACCTATACAAGTTGTGGTTGATGTTTGGTAACAAACTTTCAGCACTTTATTTGATTAAGGTCTAGAAACTGGCGAGGCCACTTCAGAACAGTCATGAGCTTCTTCTTGAGCCACTTCTTTGTTGCCATAGCCATGTGTTTAAGCCATTGTCAAGCTGGAATACCCATCCACAACCCATTTTCCATACCCTGGCTGAGGGAAGGAGGTACAACCCCCCCCCCCCCCCCCAACATCGCTTTGATGTGGTGAAGGTGACCCCCAAAAGCATGTGTCCTCCATGTTTAATGGTGGGGAGGTGTTCTTGGGGTAACAGGCAGCGTTTCTCCTCTTCCATACAAGGTGAGTTGAATTGGTGCCAAAGAGTTGAATTTTGGTCTCATCTGACCACAACCCAGTTGTCTGGATCATTCAGATATACATTAGCAAACTGCAGATGGGTCTGTACATGTTCTGTCTTGAGCATGGAGGCCTTGAGAGCTCTGCAAGATTTGAGTCCTATATTGTTTAGCGTGCTACCAATTGTTTTCTTAGTAACTGGTCCCCACTGCTGTGAGATACTTGACAACTTCCTATTGTGTAGTTTTGGGCTGCTTTACCGCCATTCTTATGATCACTGCAACTCTACAAGGCGAGATCCTGCATGAAGCCCCAGAACCAAGGTAGAAAACGGTGTTTCTTCCATTTGTAAAATTATTGTACCAACTTTTGTCACCTTCTCACCAAGCTGCTGATAGTCTTATAGCCCACTCCAGCCTTGTGCGGGTGTACAATCTTGTCCCCACAGCCTTGGACAGCTATTCGGTCTTAGCCATTGTGACTATATGGAATCTGACTGATTGCATCTATGGACAGGTCTCTTTCATACAACAAACTGGGATTAGGAGTGCTAGCTTACAGGGCATACTCAATCTCAGGTCATAACCTTTGAGGCACTTTAAGTGTTTTGTTAAAGTGAAATAAAACTTATGTAACATTCAATTAAAAATGTGTTTTCCCTACTTTATTGCCCATAGTTACAATATTTGCTTTTGTGCACAAGTAACATTGTCTATTTACAAATGACAAGTTCCAAAAGTACAGTTTATCTGCTCTGAAAGCTGCCACTGCATTTTATTCATAGCTGTTAAAAATTATATATTAAAATCTTCTAGTGAGCTCTTCTGAATTGAGTGCATGTTTGAAGAAGAGAGAAATTTCAGACAGGGCTGTGGAGTCGGAGTCGAAGACATTTTGAGTACCCAGAGTCAATGGTTTTATAAACTGAGTCGGAGTTGGAGTAAGAAGATTTTTTGTACCGACTCCACAGCCCTAATTTCAGCACAGCTAAGAATGTAAACAATGTTATCTCCTCTTCAGATAGTTAGGATCATAAGATGAAGGAGCATTCCACTGCAGAGCAAAGTGCTGTGTTAGAATGCTGTTGTGCTACAATTTGTTTGTGCTAGTAGGTTTAAAGCTGCAAGAAATCTTTCAGGGCCCATTCACACTAGAGCGTTTTGCCGCAATTTCGGCAAAACACTCAAACGATAGCGCTTTTTAAAAGCGCTAGTGTAATAAAACCCTATGGGCCCATTTTTACTTGGGCGATTTGCGGTAATCGCCTGCACCATTTTCAGGTAGTTTCCCGGCTATCGCATTTCAGCGCTATAGAAGCGCTAAACGCGATTGCGGAAAAATCGCCGCAGTGTTCAGTGGTTTTTCCGCTGAAAGAAAAAAAAAAAAATCACTCACGCAAAATTGCGCTGTCAAGTGTGAATGGGCCCTTAGAGCAAAGAAGAAATGCTGAGTTTCAGACCATTTTAATCAGTCTCTCACGTAAAAAAAAAAACCTTACCAATAAAATTATACACTGGTCATATCTTGGTCAGAGGGCAAACAAGCGATAGATGGATAGTGAAAACAAGTGAGCACCGCTTATGAGGAGTGGTCTCACACAGAGCATAAGTGGACGATAATGTCAATCCACCAATATTCTTGAGCAGGTTAACAGAGATAAAATTGCGTTTAACAGGGCATCTTATAAAACACTATTAGCTTAAAGGGAAGGTCCAAGCAAAATAAAAAAATGAGTTTCACTTGCCTGGGGCTTCTCCCAGCCCCCTGCAGCCATCCTGTGCCCTCGTAGTCACTCACTGCTGCTCCAGTCCCCCGCTGGCAGCTTGCTGACCTCGGAGGTCGGCGGGACGCATTGCGTACATTTTTACGCATTCCCACTAGTGCAGAACATTAACACATACATTTTTACGCGTTACTGGTTCAATGCGTAAATTTTTACGCATTGAACCACTAACGCGTAAAATTGTATGTGTTAATGTTCTGCACTAGTGGGAATGCGTAAAAATGTACGCAATGCGTCCCGCCGACCTCCGAGGTCAGCAAGCTGCCAGCGGGGGACTGGAGCAGCAGTGAGTGACTACGAGGGCACAGGATGGCTGCAGGGGGCTGGGAGAAGCCCCAGGTAAGTGAACTCATTTTTTTATTTTGCTTGGACCTTCCCTTTAAGGTTCATTGCTTCTCACTAAAGAATGAACAAGCTAGAAATAGGAACTAAAGGCAGGTGTTAAGACTCATATACACTTCAAACTCACCTGGGGTGGGGGTGAACCCTTAAGAATTGCATTACGTGCAAGATTTGGAACAATTGATGTACTCACAAGTGTTTGACTCCAAGAAAAGCTGTACCTTTCTCTAAAAATACCCACAACAATAGGTAGTCAAGAGAAGACCTGCCATGATAAAGATCTAAAGGCGTGGCCTGTGACATGGGGCAGGGCTTTGAATTCACTATAGAGTCTTTAACCACAGGGAATCCATTCAGCATACATAGACTTATGCATATTACTTTCCAGAGTTCTTTTAAAGCCCCCCGCCCTAGGGCGCCGTCACACAGGTAAAAGCTGACAGATTTTGGACTACCCATCTTCTTATGAGAGATTATGATATTTTTTGATTTACCAAAGTGTTTATTAAAGTGCAGTTGATCAGTCCAACTGCTAAAATAAGGTGTACCTATCCAAGTAATGAATTTGTAAAACATGAAGTTAATGCTGACAATGTTCCACAAGGAACGATCATTACTGCCGACTGACAGCAACATCAGAAAAAATGTATTGTGCATTATACTCCTGGAGAAATCTATATTTTATGTGTGTATGTCACATTTTTCAGGATAAGCGGTGCTTTAATGTCGCCGCCCACTTCAACCACGTCAAAGTGCATCGATATGCATTTTTCTTTTTTCACTGGGTTGCATGGCACAGGATGTGATGGAAATGTTGCGATGTCAGTGAATGCAATTCCTGGACAGAAGCGGAGACAAAGCAACACGGAACAGTGTGTGGTGTGAAGAGGACCTTAACCTTGTTACATGGACGGTGCAGTCTCCAGCCAAATCTGGTTTACCACTTTGTAACTTAGTTTTGTAAAATATTTGCTAACACCAATTTTGTTTTAATATGCAAGAAAGTGGGTGGATGAACTGTAGGTGTTATTAAAAGCAACAGCTGAATTTAGAAGAATTTCTGAAGCAGCACTGAGTATTTAGTACTGATCTTTAGTTGAAAATATCAAATATTTACTAGCCATTCCAAACACAAAATTTCCTGTGCCTAATAGTGTAAGGAATAGTTCACACTAGAAGTGCTTTCTGATCATTGGCGATTGGCAAAACAATGTAACCGGTTGCACGAGGATGATCTTAATGCAGCGTTGCAATTTGTTTAAAACTACAATTGTCCCTCATGCAGCATTTTCTGAGCAACTACACTTAGAAAAAATGCTGTAAAATCGCTTAGCAATTGTATTTTGCAGTGTGAACCAGGCCTAAAGGCTCTAATGAAGCATGGACTTCCACAAAGCATCCCAACCTTTAAAATACCTTGCACCAATTTTAAGTCCAATAAGGTGTGAAGTGGGGCCTTCATGGATTGGACTTTTCCAGCACATCCCACCAATGCAAAACTGGATTGACATGTGGGGAATTAAAAAAAAAAATAAATATCAAGTCATACCCTTACACTGCTTCATGGTCCAGTTCGAACACTAGCCTCTTTTTTTGGCAGTGGGCATTGGTCAGCATGACCACTCTGATCCAAGAACATGCAACAAGCTGCAATGCACTGTTTGAATACATCTCATGCCAGCATCAAGCAATTCATGCTACAGTGGCTATTCTGTGAAATCATAGCAGACAGGATAGTCTTCATGTACATAAATAAGCCTTAGGTGTCCATCTCCTGCTTCACTGGTCATTCCTTAGAATAGGTAGTAACCACTGCACACCGGGTACATCCCACAAGACCTATTTTGGTAATGTTCAGTTTATTTAGCCATCAAAATGCATCCCTTCGCAAAGTAATTTAGATCAAAGTTCTTGTCTATTTGTCCTGATTTCAACACGTCACCTTTTAGTTGACATTGTTCACTTGCCGTCTTATAAATTAGACAGGTGCCACTGCTGAAACTTTTCCAATGTAATTTACTAAACATGTGAATGTTTTGTTTTTTTTAATTTGTGACTAATCAGTATAAAAGACTTCTAGCCCTAGATCGCCAACTCCTTTGAGGTTAAGTTACAAGAATTGCACATTGCTCTTTGGAAATTTGTTGAGACAAACGTGTCAGCATTTTGTAAAAGGTGTAATCATTTAAAATATTGCAAAGAAAATCTTTACTGCCAAGATTTTGTGCGTGGATGATTTGTTGGCCGGATGCGTTCTGAACAGGTGATGCCAGCTAACACCATCAAAAATACTGAGGAGTTTCAGGTGTACAGTATACTAGGAAATATTTCACTTTTCTATATTTTCTAATTAAGTCAAAATAGAGTCTCATTTTCTAAACAGAGACACGCTTTAGACTTAAATTGTAAAAATAAAAAGCCCTTTATAAGTATTGTTTACATACATTTTCATAGAGCGTGTAGGTAAACGGTATTGTGAGAGATTTTCGCATACTATGCCAAAGCGAAAATACAGGCTTACAACCTGATCATGTGTTTACATAATTTTGTTTGTGGGGATACAGTTCATAGCAGACTGCTAGTCTGTTCTGTGTTATGCAATGACCCCTTAAAAAGTAAAAAACAAATAAGCAAACAATGTTCACATTCATTTTTTTTTTTTGAACATTTTAACTGGAAGGCAGTGAAAAAAAAAAAAATATATGTTTTGATCTAAAATAAAAAAAACCTCTGATCTTACACTTAAAATGTTTCTGCTGAAAGTGCTTGAAAAAATTACAACATAACAAAAATAGGACATTATTCTTGTGATGCCATTCTTAACTTCCAGCAACTGGGCTACCAAAGTTTCCCAGCCTGGCACAATGAGCTTTTTCTTCAGTGGCAATTGTAGTTAAAAAAAAAAAACAAACAAAAAAAAAAAAAAAACTTATTTCAGACAGCCTAATCGAAGGATCTTAAAATATTCACTTTCAATAACTGTAAATCATTGAAAATGTGTTTAAGTAGTATATGTATCGATTACATGTGAAAACAGGAAAAGGCAAAAACAAATATATCACACACACACACAAAATCTTTGTCAAGTCTGCTAATATAAAATACAGCCAAAATTATGCAATTTCATTATTTTTCCAGGTATTCACATTATTAAAATTGTACTATTAAATCATTATTTAAAAATAGTCTGACTACTATTTGAGAATCAAGCTAGGATGTTTGTTTATACAAATATCAAAATATTTTAAGTATTTAAGACTTTACATTTAACAATACAGATAAAATACACAATAACTATATTAAATAAGTGATGAACTTCTATAAAAGGTTGTGCACTTGAATTCCACATATTAATTACTGTAATTGGTTAAACAAAATGTGGACGTTCTGTATATTTTACTTTTAAATTTGCTAGTCACACATGATATGCTTCCTATAGATCAAAAATGCACAAACTTCCGAATTGCAGATTTTAACCAGATTAAGATATTGTAAAGCATGAGGAAAATGTTTACTAACTGCAGCATAACTTCTTTGATGGCATTCAGGAATTTAAAAGACTTACTGGGAAGGTAGAGGGAGAGAAATTATGTACTAATGTTAATAATAATATCTAGGACCTTTAGTCACATTCCCCATAGTTTCTATAATTAAAAATACGTGTGCTACTCGTACTAGTAGTGAGGTTTCCGAATACTTACTTGTAAACATCTGTCATCCAATGTCTTTTCAAACAAACATAAAACCTAAAAGAGAAAGATTTTTTTTTATTTATATATATATATAGTGCTTCGAATTAAAAAAAAACAATCACCTTGTTTTTGCCATAAAAGTATTATAATCTTACCCGATAATACTGTATATATATCATGGTCTTCTCTGACAGTTTGTCATATTGGTTACCTGTAAACAATAAAAGAATATGATAAGGCATTTTGTAATTTACGGAAGTATTGATTCTGAATCAATACATCCAGCCTAAAGCATTCCTAATCATATTATATTAGAAAGAAACAAGCCTTTACAAAAAATATTGTACTCTCTTTAAATTGAAACTCTTGAGTCTCGAAAAAAACAGAATGGATACCTGCAAGCATTATATCTTATTTTCGAAATGGACAATCAAAATAAAAAATTACAAAAGCAAGGGCAACAGTTACTGTGCTTCATACTGTGTATATAAGCTAAAATATTAAGGGCATGCCATGCTCTTCAAAATTACTTAGAACAGCAAAAATTATTTTGATAAATTCCAAGCTTACCACATTTTAGAAAAGCTTTTCATTACTCAAGATAAACAGCAAAATCAATTGTGGCTGCAATTTTCAAGAGGCTTTCTGTTCCAACTATTTAGCAACAATACCCAAAATAATTATGCAAAGTATATAAAATGTTTCTATAGATTATCTGCATTCTCTCCAAATGCAAGATGGAATATAAAATTACATTATGGATACTGTAAACGTATCACTATAACACTTTGGAAGTGGTCTTAGCAGAGGAATAAGGTAATGACAAAACAAAATGATATTACCTTACGTCCTAACTTCACAATTTACATACCTTGCAAACCAAAAACAGCAAAAACCGCAGACAAGGTTATTACCTAAACTGTAAAAACAAGTCTACTTCTGCACAAAGCCACAATTCTTTCTCAAATCTATATGAAGCCATATTTACATAAAGTATAAGCTATGTTTACACAAATCAGAAAAGCTGTCAAAGAATGCATTATAAGAACTACAAACGGCAAGGAAATGGTTAAAAGACTACACCCTACATAAGTGAAAATATATGATTTACACCATATCCTCAAACTGCTTCCCAAAGAAACAAACAAGCAACCACACTATTCCCTATAGCTTTCACATAAATCACATACAGTTCAAACAGGCAATATGTATAATTTCTTATCCATGTCTGTAGATCTCAGGGGCAGAAAAAGCCCATAAAATGTGGGCATAGAGGAGCCCTGTGTGTGATGCACAAGCCAGGTATGCAGCTCTGTGAAGCCAGCATGGCAGACAAGGTGCAGCCTGGAAACATCTACAACACAGCAAATCTGTAGAAAAAGCTGGAAATATGCAGATAAATGGTATAAAGTCTATGCTGAGCCCCTGGAGGGGCAGGCAGAGGGCAGAGCCAGGATTGGGGCTCCTGGGCTGGGGAAGGGAGCCCAGCAATGGTCAGGATTCAGCTTTTTCAAGGACATTAGCTTGTTTTCTCTCCCCACCCCAAGGACAAAGAAGCAGCAGCCATACTCACCCAGCTGCACCGCCATTACAGGGAGGAGATGTCACTCGGTGTCCAGGGCCCCCCGAGCCCCTCAGCATCCGGGGAAGCCGCAGCCAGGCAGCCTGCATTGCTCCCCACATCACTAGACAGGAGTCCCCCGTGTTACCCCACAAGCTCAGCCCAGGGAGCCCCTCACCCCTGTCCTGCCGCCATTTTGTGCAGTCTTCCTTCTTGCTGGAGGAATACAGAGCGGCGCCTCTGCTCAGCCTGTGCGGCCAGCTCTCTGCGCTGCTGCTCGCCTAACCCTGGCATTATGTAAGCGGGGATACTCTCCCTGCACCCCGACTCTGCTCTCCCACACCCCGCCATCTCCCCCACAGCAGCTCCCTTCCTTTCTCCCCAGCTCAATGGCCACTTCTCTCTGCACAGCCGCCGCTACATGCTAGTCACTCAGCAGCCCGGTGACGTCACGCTCATGTGACTAGCACACAGAGGCGTAGCTAGCAAGTGAGGCGCAAGGCATAAGCTTGCTATGGGCGCGTTGTCTAGGAGGGCTGCTGCAGTTGTGCTAGCAGCTTTCTGCCTGTGTGAGAGCAGCCCCGTCCTCCTCCTGCTTCCTTTGGCTGTGCTGTGCTCTGCTATGGGAGTTCAGAGCAGGAAGACGGGCTGTTATTCCATTCAGGCTCCTCCAGGTCAGGGCCTTCTCCACTAGCCTGCGATTTGCTTCTGATCGCAAATCGCAAGGTACATTAAACTAATGGAAACTGCAGCAGCAATTTCCATTAGTGCGATCCGATTGCGATGCGATTTTGGACAAAGCGCAATCGTCGTCCTGCTGCGTTTTGTATGCGATTGAGCTAGACTATAATGAGTATAGTAGCTCAATCGCATGATGGAAATTGAAACGCGATCGCGTTTCATAGTGGAAAAGAGCCCTGAGTGCAATCCGATTGCGATGCAATTTTGGTCAAAGCGCAATCGTTGTCCTGCCGCGTTTTGTATGCGATTGAGCTGGATTATAATGAGTATAGTAGCTCAATCGCATGGTGGAAATTGAAACGCGATCGCGATCGCATTTCATAGTGGAAAAGAGCCCTCAGATTGAAAGCAGTACAATGCTTCTTCTCCCCCCCCCCCCCCCCCCCCCTCCCCAGGCAGTACTGCTAAGGACTTGGATTTGCAGGAATCAAACTGCAGAGTTCTATTGCTACTTCTAGTAAGTAACAGTAAGGCCCGGTTCACATTTGCGTTTTCTTCCGGAACGTATACTGTACAGACGGAACGGATGTGAATGGATCCAATGTTAACTTATGGATCCATTCACATGCGTATGCGTCTGTTGGTACGAATACATTCCGTACATTCCAGCCCCCAGATCCATAAAATGCCGCAGGCCCTAATTTTCCGGACCGTTCTGCCTAGCGGTATGGATCCGGACAAAATATACTGCAGCATTGGGGTCCATGGGAATCAGAACGTTTCTTCACACTAGTGAAGAAACAGACCGTTCCATGGGGGCATGGGCCGGCGCAATCCTGAGCGAGGGGAGGGTGCAGCAGCCGGGCGGGTGGGCTAGGGAGGCTTAATGCATACCTTATCTTCATAGGCAGCCGGCGGTAGAAGCTTCCATCTTCGGCGTCACAGAGGAAGAAGAGGAAGCCTCTACCGCCAGCTGCCTATGACGATAAGGTATGTATTGATGAGTGAAAACGGATCCGATCAATCATTGATCAGATCCGTTTTCACTAATGTGAACAGGGCCACGGACGAGCCATCTGGATCCGGTGAAGCAGAGACCGGATCCGCTCACTGGATCCGTGTGGCTGAAAACTCAAATGTGAACTGGGCCTAAGGCCTCGTTCACACTATATGCGCTGCCGTGCGCATTTCAGCAGTGTGTATGGCGGGCGACACGCAGAGCCAGGACAAGGTCCTCCAGCACCCATGGCTGAGACACCAAAGTGTGCCCCTCCACCCCTTCCACACTCAGCCGTCACACACTGATTGCTATCAGACTAAGAAGTGCCCCAGGGTCCCCAACACCTTAATTTCTAGTTATCTGGATTGCAGTCACTGCCATCAGAATCGCATTTATTTCGCCAAGCACGACTGGGTCGTGCCCGGAATTGGGATTGGCACAATACAGGGCATATACATAGAAACATAAGAGACAACAGAGCATAGGACATAGTAGACCTCACTTCATCTCAAAGACATACATGATACTTTTTCAAACACATCTGCCATGTGGTTTACAGTCCGAAAGTCAAAATGGGGGGCCTACGGGGGGGAGAGCACGTGCAGAGTTTATAGAGTTCAGCGAAATTACAGCTGAGGGGAAGAAGCTGTTTTTGTGTCTCGTGGTCTTTGTGGAGATGGATCGGTACCTCAGGTACCTCCGCCCCAAGGGGAGCTGATTGAAGAACTGGTGGCCAGGGTGGGAGGGATCCTTGGCGATCTTCAGTGCTCTGGAGTGTAGTCTGGCATTATAGAGGACGTCTAGGGCAGGGAGTGTATTCCCGATGGTCCTTTCCGCTGTCCTGATGACCCTCTGTAGTTTGCGTCTGTCGTCTTCGGTGGAGCCAGCATACCAGACAGTGATGGAAGAACAGAGGACGGATTCGATGGTTGCGGTATAGAAGTTCGTCAGGAGTTTTCGTGACATGCCAAACTTCTTCAGTTGGCGGAGGAAGTAAATCCTTTGCTGGGCTTTCCTCTGGGTGGAGACAGTCTATCCCCTTTTCTTATTTCTCTCTGCTTCAAATACAATAGGGGAATGATAGCTGAGTGTGTGTTGTGTTCCCCCTCCTACACTTCACACTGAGGCTGGAGCCTCTCGTGCCACGCAAGAATGTCAGAAGTGCATAGACAGCACTTATGACGTTCAGACTATATGCACTGTTTCAGCAAAGCACAGCAATGATCCCATTTACTATAATGAATGTGATCAGCAGTGCAATGCAGATGGCGGGCATTGTGTTTCGAACACATGGCCATCTGCATTGTCTAATGTGAACAAGGTCTAAGGCTTGGTTCACACTGCAAGTAAATCAGAATGTTATGTTATCGGAATGGATGTGAACGGATCCTATGCAAAACAATAGGATCTGTTGACGTCACTCCGTAATGCATCTGTATGGTCAGTTCCTAAGAACGGAATGCAAGATTTTGCGGTACGTATTTTTATGGATCGAGTGGCCGAAGTGGATGGCGATGGAGGTTGATGGAACCGATTCTTGCCTATGAGAACTCGTAGGGCAGAATGAGAACAGACTGTGTCCGTTCTCACTACGCGTACATTTTGCAAAATACTCACCTTCCAACGCCCATTTTGGTCTTCTACCGCTGTCAATTTGGGTACCTGCATAAAAAAATGACAGATACACCAACAACCACAATTGTCGGTTACTTTATGTGGAATAATGCACAATAAATGTGCGTTGCATTAATAATCATAACTGGTGTGCTGATTTCTGCTACTGCTTACTTTGTAATGCAGAGGACCTGAACAGCAGTGCCAGGGGCAGGAGACAACCTAATTGGATAGTGGCAGGGAGCCAGATGAAAAACTGATGCCCAATGTAACAAACTGATCGTTTAAACAGAGAATGGATCAGTTTTTCATCCATGACAGCGTGAACTGCGCCTAATACATGCTTCTTACTGTCACCAAGCCTTTTTTTTTTTTTTTGCATAATTAGATATTTCTTTAAACAAAAATGTTTAATGGAATGTAAATTGAATGTACCCAAGGAGAATCTCAGTCAAAACTCAAATACTTGCCTAAGAAGAGGGAAGTCTCTGAATCCTGTAGAGCACAGATGTCAAACTCAAAGCTAGTGGCTGGTAAAAAAAAAAAAGTGCTTGATTTTTACAATAATTATGTATAAATGATTTAGTCAGTGTTTGCCCATTGTAAAATATTTTAAATCCCTGATTTATATTCTGACATTTATCACATGGTGACATTTTTACTGCTGGCAAGTGATGTAGTTGCTGCTTGCTGTTTTGGCAGTTGGAAACAGCTGTAAACAGCTATTTCCCACAATGCAACAGGGTTCACAGACAGGAAACTGCCAAGAGTACGTACTCAGAATTTCTTTGTGGTAGGGGTTTCACCACAATATCACAATACAGCGCCCCCGATGGTCTGTTTGTAAAAAGGAATAGATTTCTCATGTAAAAGGGGGTATCAGCTACTGATTGGGATAAAGTTCAATTCTTGGTCAGAGTTTCTCTTTAACTTCTATGGGAACGTACTGTATGAAAGGGGTGATTGGAGAGGAGTGCAATATCAATTCTTGCTATGACCTTCATCTTCCCTAGATATGTCACTGCTAGCACAGGAGGCAGACAGTGGGGAAGCAGCAGAAGCACATGCTGGGGGAGGGATGAAAAACATGCTTCAGGTTTTGTTCATTATGTGGTCTGCACACTGCAGCCTCACCTAGAGAGGAAAGCCAACCTATCAATGCCTGCACTTTGCAGAGGATATTCTTCACTGCATTGTTGCCTTACGTTACAGGAATTCTCTACCACTCTAAAGGCTTCAGGGTACTTAGGTTCATTAGACTTTACTTGTTGAACTTGTTTTAATCTATGCGCTAGCTAGCTGGTCAGCTAATGTCAAACATACTGAAAATCAGAGAAATCAGAGACTGCACCTTACACCTTTAAGCATTTTAGGGCTGGTTCACACATATGCTTGCAGGGCGTGAAATGGCAGACACATCACTAGTCATTTAAATGGACAGCGCTTGGTACCGTCACTTACTGTAGGTTGCGCAAACGCCCTATTCAGGATCAGCAACCGTTATTATTATTTATATAGCGCCGACATATTACGCAGCGCTGTACAGTATATATATATCTTGTCACTAACTGTCCCTCAAGGAGCTCACAATCTAATCCCTACCATTGCCATATGTCTATATTATGTAGTGTAAGTACTGTAGTCTAGGGCCAATTTTTAGGGGGAGCCAATTAACTTATCGGTATGTTTTTGGAATATGGGAGGAAACCGGAGTGCCCGGAGGAAACCCACGCAGACACGGAGAGAACATACAAACTCTTTGCAGATAGTGCCCTGGCTGGGATTCGAACCAGGGACCCAGCGCTGCAAGGCGAGAGAGCTAACCACTACGCCACCGTGCTGCCGTTATACTTCCATGTCCTCCTCAGGGCCGGATTTGTACTTTCCAGTGCCCTAGGCCTGCTGTCACCAGGGCTGTATTTAGGGTTTGTGCTCCCCTAGGCACCCCAAACCTATGACGCCCCCCCCCCCCCCCCCAGGAGGAGGACGTTGGCGAAAATTGGGCGTGGCCACAGAATGCAGTGGGCGTGTCCATAACACAGTGGGTGTGGTCAATTAAAATTTCCTAGTAAGAGTGCAGCCCAAAGTCGGTGGGGCCATGTTTTCTCCCCAGGTATGAGTAAAGTGACCCTAAAAAAGCAAGTAGGAAATGTCCCCCCCCCAAACCCGCCCCCCACACACACACACACATTAGCCAGTGTTCTCTCGCACAAAATAGTGGTAGGTATTAGATTGTGAGATCCCCTGAGAAAAGTCAGTAACATGACTACGTTCTCTTCAAAGTGCTGCAGAAGATGCCAGTGCTATATAAATACATAAGAATATGGTAGGACATTAGACTATGGTAGGATTAGATTGTAAGCTCCTCAAAGGATAGTCAGTGACATGACTACATACTCTGAAGTACTGCTGAAGATGGCAGTACAATATAGTACAGTAGTATGGCAGCACGGTGGCGTAGTGGTTAGTGCTCTCGCCTTGCAGCACTGGGTCCCCGGTTCAAATCCCAGCCAGGTGAACATCTGCAAGGAGTTTGTATGTTCTCCCTGTGTGTGGATTTCCTTAAGACACTCTGGTTTCCTCCCACATCCCAACAACATACAATACAGATAAGTTAATTGGCTTCCCCTAAAAATTGGCCCTAGACTACGATACTTACATACACATATGACTATGGTAGGGATTAGATTGTGAGCACCACTGTAGGACAGTTCGTGACAAGACAATATATACTCTGTACAGCGCTGCGTAATATGTTGGCGCTATATAAATAACTAGTATAAGTACAGTCATTGGCGGCTCCAGGGTTTTTTGGGGGGGTGCTATGCAGGGCTGGACCAGTTTTTGTGGCTATAACCTGCAGCGCGCGAAAAAAAATGGGCATAGCCATGACCAGATGAAGGCGGAGCTAACTGTAATTTAAAGTGAACCCGAGGTGAGAGTGATATGGAGGCTGCCATATTTATTTCCTTTTAAAGGGACACTTAAGCCAAATAAAAAAAATAGTTTTACTTACCTGGGGCTTCTACCAGCCCTCTGAAGCTGTCCGGTGCCTACATAGACTCGCTCCGATGCTCCTGGCCCTGCTGGCAGCCACTTCCGGTTTTGGCGACAGGAGCCGACAGGCCGGGAACGCGAGTGATTCTTCGCGATCCTGGCCATAATAGCACCCTCTATGCTGTTATAGCATATAGCATATATCATATAACAGCATAAAAGGCGCTATTACGTCCAGGAATGCGAAGAATCACTCGCGTTCCCGGCCTGTCGGCTCCTGTCGCCGAAACCTTAAGTGGCTGCCGGCAGGGCCAGGAGCATCAGAGCGAGTCTACATGGGCACCGGACAGCTTCATGGGGCTGGTAGAAGCTCCAGGTGAGTAAAACTAATTTTTTTTTATTTGGCTTAAGTGACCCTTTAAACAATACTAGTTGCCTGGCAGCCCTGCTGATCTATTTGGCTGCAGTAGTGAACTGAATTACGCCAGAAACAAGCACGCAGCTAATCTTGTCAGTTCTGACAATATTGTCAGAAACCCCCGACCTGCTGCATGCTTGTTCAGGGTCTGTGGTTGAAAGAATTAGAGGCAGAGGACCAGCACGGCAGCCAGGCAACTGGTATTGCTTAAAATATTACTCTCACCTCGGGTTCCCTTTAAAAGTGCAACGCAAAGACAGTGGGACCAAGTTTTGGTGACCCTTTCCCCAGAAAATTCACATAATTGTGCAGGTTTTCTCAAGAAAATACACGTGATGTGAACAGATTTGATCAGAAATACGAGCAATAATGTCAGCACAGATTTGATCAGAAATACGTGCAATAATGTCAGCAGATTTGATCAGAAATACGAGCCATAATGTCAGCAGATTTGATCAGAAATACGTGCAATAATGTCAGCAGATTTGATCAGAAATACGTGCAATAATGTCAGCAGATTTGATCAGAAATACGAGCAATAATGTCAGCAGATTTGATCAGAAATACGAGCAATAATGTCAGCAGATTTGATCAGAAATACGAGCAATAATGTCAGCAGATTTGATAAGAAATACGTGCAATAATGTCAGCAGATTTGATCAGAAATACGAGCAATAATGTCAGCAGATTTGATAAGAAATATGTGCAATAATGTCAGCAGATTTGATCAGAAATACGAGCAATAATGTCAGCAGATTTGATCAGAAATACGTGCAATAATGTCAGCAGATTTGATCAGAAATACGTGCAATAATGTCAGCAGATTTGATCAGAAATACGAGCAATAATGTCAGCAGATTTGATCAGAAATACGTGCAATAATGTCAGCAGATTTGATAAGAAATACGAGCAATAATGTCAGCAGATTTGACCACAAATACGAGCAATAATGTCAGCAGATTTGATCAGAAATACGTGCAATAATGTCAGCAGATTTGACCACAAATACGAGCAATAATGACAGCAGATTTGACCACACATACGAGCAATAATGTCAGAAGATTTGACCACACATACGAGCAATAATGTCAGCAGATTTGACCACACATACGAGCAATAATGACAGCAGATTTGACCACACATACGAGCAATAATGGCAGCAGATTTGTCCAGAAATAAGAGCAATAATGACAGCAGATTTGACCACAAATACGAGCAATCATGTCAGCAGATTTGACCACACATACGAGCAATAATGTCAGCAGATTTGACCACAAATACGAGCAATAATGTCAGCAGATTTGACCACAAATACGAGCAATAATGACAGCAGATTTGACCACAAATACGAGCAATAATGTCAGCAGATTTGACCACAAATACGAGCCATAATGTCAGCAGATTTGTCCAGAAATAAGAGCAATAATGGCAGCAGATTTGTCCAGAAATACGAGCAATAATGACAGCAGATTTGACCACAAATACGAGCAATCATGTCAGCAGATTGGACCACAAATACGAGCCATAATGTCAGCAGATTTGACCACAAATACGAGCAATAATGTCAGCAGATTTGACCACAAATACGAGCAATAATGACAGCAGATTTGACCACAAATACGAGCAATAATGTCAGCAGATTTGACCACAAATACGATCAATCATGTCAGCAGATTTGACCACACATACGAGCAATAATGTCAGCAGATTTGTCCAGAAATAAGAGCAATAATGACAGCAGATTTGACCACAAATACGAGCAATCATGTCAGCAGATTTGACCACACATACGAGCAATAATGTCAGCAGATTTGACCACAAATACGAGCAATAATGTCAGCAGATTTGACCACAAATACGAGCAATAATGACAGCAGATTTGACCACAAATACGAGCAATAATGTCAGCAGATTTGACCACAAATACGAGCCATAATGTCAGCAGATTTGTCCAGAAATAAGAGCAATAATGGCAGCAGATTTGTCCAGAAATACGAGCAATAATGACAGCAGATTTGACCACAAATACGAGCAATCATGTCAGCAGATTGGACCACAAATACGAGCCATAATGTCAGCAGATTTGACCACAAATACGAGCAATAATGTCAGCAGATTTGACCACAAATACGAGCAATAATGACAGCAGATTTGACCACAAATACGAGCAATAATGTCAGCAGATTTGACCACAAATACGATCAATCATGTCAGCAGATTTGACCACACATACGAGCAATAATGTCAGCAGATTTGATCAGAAATACGAGCAATAATGTCAGCAGATTTGACCACAAATACGAGCAATAATGACAGCAGATTTGACCACAAATACGAGCAATCATGTCAGCAGATTTGACCACAAATACGAGCCATAATGTCAGCAGATTTGACCACACATACGAGCAATAATGGCAGCAGATTTGACCACAAATACGAGCAATAATGTCAGCAGATTTGATCAGAAATACGAGCAATAATGTCAGCAGATTTGATCAGAAATACGAGCAATAATGACAGCAGATTTGACCACAAATACGAGCAATAATGTCAGCAGATTTGATCAGAAATACGAGCAATAATGTCAGCAGATTTGACCACAAATACGAGCATTCATGTCAGCAGATTTGACCACAAATACGAGCAATAATGTCAGCAGATTTGTCCAGAAATAAGAGCAATAATGACAGCAGATTTGTCCAGAAATAAGAGCAATAATGTCAGCAGATTTGACCACAAATACGAGCAATCATGTCAGCAGATTTGACCACAAATACGAGCAATAATGTCAGCAGATTTGACCACAAATACGAGCAATAATGACAGCAGATTTGACCACAAATACGAGCAATAATGACAGCAGATTTGACCACAAATACGAGCAATAATGACAGCAGATTTGATCAGAAATACGAGCAATAATGTCAGCAGATTTGACCACAAATACGAGCAATCATGTCAGCAGATTTGACCACACATACGAGCAATAATGACAGCAGATTTGACCACAAATACGAGCAATAATGACAGCAGATTTGATCAGAAATACGAGCAATAATGTCAGCAGATTTGACCACAAATACGAGCAATCATGTCAGCAGATTTGACCACACATACGAGCAATAATGTCAGCAGATTTGATCAGAAATACGAGCAATAATGTCAGCAGATTTGACCACACATACGAGCAATAATGTCAGCAGATTTGACCACACATACGAGCAATAATGTCAGCAGATTTGATCAGAAATACGAGCAATAATGACAGCAGATTTGACCACAAATACGAGCAATAATGACAGCAGATTTGACCACAAATACGAGCAATAATGTCAGCAGATTTGACCACACATACGAGCAATAATGTCAGCAGATTTGATCAGAAATACGAGCAATAATGTAAGCAGATTTGATCAGAAATACGAGCAATAATGACAGCAGATTTGACCACAAATACGAGCAATAATGACAGCAGATTTGACCACAAATACGAGCAATAATGACAGCAGATTTGACCACAAATACGAGCAGTAATGTCAGCAGATTTGACCACAAATACGAGCAATAATGTCAGCAGATTTGACCACAAATACGAGCAATCATGTCAGCAGATTTGACCACAAATACGAGCAATCGTGTCAGCAGATTTGACCACAAATACGAGCAATAATGACAGCAGATTTGTCCAGAAATAAGAGCAATAATGACAGCAGATTTGTCCAGAAATAAGAGCAATAATCATGTCAGCAGACTTAACTAGAAATACATTACCTTGTGACCTCGTCCCTCGTCCACCGCAAGAGGGAAACTCTGAATGCCGGCGCCGCCGCGTGGTCTAGTGACGTCACTAACTAGACCACACCAGCGGCATGCAGAGATCAGGATGACGTCCCTGCTGGCCGCTGCCACTCTGCTGTAGGGCGGGGGGACCCTCCGTGTGTGTGTGTGCTCTTCGCCGCACCCCAAGCTCTCGCCACCCTCCCCCCCCCCCCCCCCGCAAAAAAAACAATTATAAAAAATGTAAAAGAATTTAAAAAAAGAAGAAAAAAAAAGAAAAATAAATTTACTATAGGTGGCCGCCCCCCCCCCGAGGACACGCCCATGGCACCGGCCCACGGGTGCCTCTTAATAGATACGGCCCTGGCTGTCACCAAGTGCCCCCCCAAAAAAAAAAAATATTTTGTCCAACACTCTGACTAGCGATCATTGGTTTGAATTTACTCATTTCAGTTGTGCTGCTCTGCCCCCCATTCAGCAAATAATTCCTGTAATTTGCGCTCCTGCCCGAATGTGCACAGCAGCCGATAGTGTTCTGGGCATGCATACTTGAGAAATGACGCTGATGTATGACCGGTACTTGTCAAGAATGCATAACACTGTACCGGCCATGGGCAGGAGCGAGAAGTTACAGGGAGCGCGAGTGGCCAGAGCATGCGCTGCTTCTTTGTCCTCTGTGAGGCTGGCTGCAGTCGGAGCCACAAACAAGTGGCAGGGCAGTGCAATGGAGAGAAGCCCATCCAAAACAGAGAACAGGTAGGTGGCAAACATCCTTTCAAGACCCACTTTGGGTGTTTGGTTGTAATTGGAGTGGACCTGAACTCAGAACTTCCTCTCTGCTCTAAAAGATACGCAACAACATAACCATTAAATAAAAACATTTCTTTGTTTCAGCTGATACAAATCCTGCAATAAATCTGCAGTGTGTCTACTTCCTGCTTTTATGGAAGCAGACATATTTTTAACATCCTGTGCTTTCAAATGAGCTTAGATGTTGTGGCAGTCAGGTGACACAGTGTAGAGATCAAATTACAACTTGTGATTAGACACAGAGGAGGGGGAATTAGACAGGCTCTCTAAATACATACAGGGTACATTTCTCTTTTTTCCTTCTGTCCTGTGCAAGAGTTCAGCTCCACTTTAAAGCATCTGAATGACTTTTATTTATATTTGCTGAAAAATCTATGCATCTCTTTTGAATGTTGAATGTACATATGGTGGTGTGCTCTAACATATTGACAGTGTACAAGAACAAAGTCTGAAAAAGGTTTATTAGCAGAAAGCTTACTCTTTTTCTTTTAAGCCAATAAATGGTATCATCCTGATTCAAAACTCTCTGCTTTCGCTGATGGCTAAGAGGGTACAATGCTCTACTGCTACAGGAAAGTAGTAGAGTACCAAACCATACACACTAGCATAGAGGTAGTAACTGCTCAGGTGTCCTTTAAAGTGACAGTTTAGCAATGAAATGGAAGCAAACAGCATTTTTATTCTGCAGGTCTCATAGATGGTAGGAGTTGAAGGACAGAAAATGAGCCAGGAAAGAGTTAACTGAAACAGACAAGCGATCACTGCTAGCTAGGAAAAAAAAAGAGAAATATAAATTAGGATTAGATAAAGTAATTAACGACTGCTGGGGTCAGTGTCAAAGCTGTAAAAGAGGTGACTAGCAGAGCTCACTGATGTTTGTGAATGAATGCCTGCATTAAAACTCAGCGGAGCTTAGTTCTATCTGCTTTGTAATGTAAATCTCTGGTATTTCTCACATCGATCTGTATGTCCATCATACAGATTATTAGGTGACAGTTATGATTGATCCTGATTGTTATAACACATCAGGAAATGTAAGAGAGAGAAGCAGGGATTGGGGAAGTCTGGAATTCAGCTATTAGTGCAGAGCA
Source organism: Hyperolius riggenbachi (assembly GCF_040937935.1). NCBI lineage: Eukaryota > Metazoa > Chordata > Amphibia > Anura > Hyperoliidae > Hyperolius > Hyperolius riggenbachi. The sequence continues at coordinate 155,854,257 of NC_090648.1, read as the reverse complement.
GGGCGCTGACTGACTGCGCTGCGGGACCAGAAGAGATGAATTACTTTGACATATGACCTCTTCTCTCTCCAAGTCATGCCGCCCTTCTTATCTTATCTGATTTTATCGCCCTAGGCCGTGGCCTTTCTGGCCTTCCCAGACATCCGGCCCTGCTCTCGCCAAGTCATGCCGCCCTTCTTATCTTATCTGATTTTATCGCCCTAGGCCGTGGCTTTTCTGGCCTTCCCAGAAATCCGGCCCTGGTCCTCCTGCGGGGGTGAAAAACATGATGCAAGGAGTGAGCAACGGGGAATAATGAAGATGGTGGCCCGATGCTTTTCTACACGCTTGCAAAAAAAAACATTTGAATGAGATGCCGGATGCTTGTCTGATCCAGCCCTAAGGCTTGTACACACGCCAGAGGAAACACAGTTGCGATGCCAGCCACGTCTGCCAAGGATCCAGCATGTGTACAGCAGCCACTGATGCCCCCTACCACGCGGATCACTTCAGCCGAGCGACAGAAGAAAACATTGTCCTTCCCCACTTACCTCGCCCCCACTCATGATGTCATCTGCACCATTACACCCCCCCCCCCCCCACACACACACACACATTGCTTGATCCCCGTCAGGCGACATTGATTGTGAGTGTGTATGAGCCTTAAGGTGGCCACACACCATACAATTTTTTAAATATCTGTTCAATTTAAGAATTTCAATCAATTTTTCTGACTGATTGTAACATTTCAAAAATATGACCAATGTACCACACACCTATGTTCAATTTTTCCCCCAATTATGATAAAAATGATTGGAAACTCTAACAAAATTTCTAGGATGTGTATATTAATAAATTGACAATACAACACACACCATACAATCTTTAGAAAGATTGCAGAAAAATATCTGGCAGTCCGGATCGATTAAAATCGAAGAAAACGGGAAATCCGATCGGATTTTTCAGTCTAATGGAAAAAAAGCTTTCGATTTTTTTCGGGAAATACGATCGTTTTTATCGAATTACTGTAAAATCGGATCATTTTATTGTATCGTGTGTGGCCACCTTTAGAGCCAGAGGATATCCAATCTAAAAGGAAAAGTTAAGTTTTACTTGACAGGGGCTCCTTCTGGCCCCTATGAGTCTGTGTGATCCCTTGCTGCATTTCAGATTCCCTCCAGTGTGCCGCTAGCGCCTCCATAAGATCACAGACGACAGAGAGGTCGGTGATCTTAGCGGCACACACTGGAGGGCAGCGGAACTGCAGCTAGGGATCACACAGACTCATAGGGGCTGAAAGACACAAGTGTCAAACTAAAAGCCCATGGGCTGAATGCAGCCCTCCTTGCCATTTTTTGCGGCCTCAAGATCATCCGATGTCCATCATTGTAAGCAGCAAAAGAAAAGCGGCACATTGCCTTCCTATCCAAAGGAGCACACCGGTGACAGTGTTTCTGTTTAAAACATTATCAGTGTGAGCCGGGATGCAGCAATAACCCGCAGGACATCCTCCGATAGAAATTAGCATGAAGCCCCCTCCTTGGACCCAAACCTTGTAAATCCCACCCCCTCGGACACTATGTGTCAAATCTGAAAGAGTTTTCTCACTAATATAATTAGAGATTGTTTCTTAAAATCCCTTTATAAAGGATACACAAAAAGATACTTAAAATCCCTTTATAAAGGATACACAAAAAAAATACATAATTTATTACTAGCCCAGATACATCTAGGTTTACATTGACGGAATAAAAACTGATACATTTTAACTGATCAGTTGTTTTGCCCTTTCCCTTTCAGTTGCTGTACAACTGAGTATTTTCTATGTATTGGGTCCCCACAATGGACAAAAAAGCAGCAGAGTATTGTGAAAAATCTTTCAGTTAAAAAGCATAGATGTAAACTGCTGTTCCTTCAAACATAAGTAGACGTAAACTGACTTATAGAGAAACATGGGAATTTTCTTCACCTGTGGTGTGCATCATTTGTCTATTGCGCTAAAGCTGACAGCAGATAATTCAGTGTAAACCTAGCCTTACTGTTTCAATTCACAGAACCTAGATGCAAAACCCTCCCTATGATTGTGTGTAGCTACTTTATAAAAACACACTGCACAGCCGGAGTCTTTATAGGTTGAAGTTTTATCCTGGAAATCCAGAAAAGTTGCAACCATCAGGGCTGGTTCACACGAGCGTCTGCCCGGCTTCCGGAGGCGTTGCGATCGGTGGCGTTGTGGCAGCGTCGCGTTCGATCTGTTAGTGGCTTTCCGTGGCGTTCAGTTGCTCCCCACAGGGGGACATTAGCCGCAACGGTTAACCGTCGCCTCGAACGCCAGGGAAAATCGGGATCTGAACGGTGCGTTCGTACAAACGCTGGTAAAAGCCCAGTACAAGCGCTCTCATTCACTTGAATGGGAGCGTGTAACGCCGAGTCCCGAATGCTGGCTGTAAATGCAGGGCAGAAGCCTGTGTGAAGCAGCCCTCATTTGTCTCAGAGACAGGCTCACCTAATAATACACTTTGCATCAAATTTAACAAATCCTCGTGGAATTATCTGAATCAACAAGATGTGGGGAGTTGATTATGATGTGAGAATGTAAAATCTAAGGCATCTGTAACAGGAAGCTTATAAACCAGAGCTGAAACGGTGGTATTTATGTGTAACTTTTTGTATCAAAGATGGAAGTACTGGATACTACTTAAATTATTTTTTAAATGGACAATTAAAAAGTGAAGTGGGAGTTATGGCTGCTTTAATGTCCCTTTTATAACACATATGTATAAAGACAACAGGCTTTGTGTTTCTCTTTAACACTTCATCCTCCAGGGTGGCTGTATGCTAGAGAGGAAGCTTGCTCTGCCCCCAAAAGAAACACATCACAATAAAATGAATAGGCCCCTATATAACCTTCCCCCAAACCAGCCTCCTCAGTTTAGTTGTGTTTCCCACCTGAAGAAGACAACACGTCACGAGGTTAAACTTGCTAAGGAACAACCAGTTATTGATTTCCTTAAAGCAGTATCCAGATCTAAGCCAATTCCCTCTAAATCAGTTCCTCCATGGGACTTAAAGAGAAAATCCGACCAAGAATTGAACTTTATCCCAATCAGTAGCTGATACCCCCTTTTACATGAGAAATCTATTCCTTTTCACAAATGGACCATCAGGGGGCGCTGTATGACTGATATTGTGGTGAAACCCCTCCCACAAGAAACTCTTGAGTAGGTACTCCTGGCAGTTTCCTGTCTGTGAACCTTGCTGCATTGTGGGAAATAGCTGTTTACAGCTGTTTCCAACTGGCAAAAAAGCATGCAGCAGCTACATCACCTGCCAACAGTAAAAATGTCACCATGTAATAAATGTCAGAATGTAAATCAGGGATTTAAAAGTGTTTTACAATGGGCAAACACTGACTAAATCATTTATACATAATTATTTTAAAAATGAAGCACTTTTTTTATTACATTATTTTCACTGGAGTTACTCTTTAAGTTTAGTCAAACTACCTCACAAATTCTCCTTTTGAACCCTAGGACAAAGTTTCTTTAAAATGGCTAACTTTAAAGACAGCGTTTTTAGTGGCTATTACGTCGGCTCGTAGGGTTAGAGTTATTGAAGACTTTTCCATTAAGGATCCCTACATGACAATTTTTCCTGATAGGATTGTAAGGATCTCTCCTGCCGGCTGCAACCGAGCAGTTTTGATTTCTCATGTGGTTGCATAATCTGGCATGCATTTGTAATGAAAATCCCTTCCATTCACACACAGCTCACAGCCTTCAATCAGTGTAGCACAGGATTGCATGATTACCATTCAGCTGTGTGGGAATTTACATGTCTGTTCCCACTGGCTGATGTCTATATAAAAGCCTGCCTCTCATTTCAGACCTCGCCTGACATAGCGTACAGCTTATCTGAGTTGTTGCTGGGTCCATGCTGTGAAAGTTGTATTTTGTATTGCTTTGCTTTGCATTACCTTGCCTGCCTGGACGCATTCACTGCACCCGCAGGGGTCAGTGAAGTCTTACCAACCTGCTAGTGGGAGACTACCTTCACCATGTTGGTGACTGGTAGTTATCCTGCTTGCTTTGTTCCAGTGGACGTGACTATAGCAGCGGTTGCTATTAGTTACGCTCCTACCTGTTTGTCTCGTCTGTATCAGTGTGGATGTTTGCTATTGCTAGGCAAACAATACTTATGTCTGTCTGTTCCTGCTAAACCTGTTTTCTGTGAACGTAACTATAGGCTGTGGTTGCTATTAGTTACGTTCTTACTTGTTTGTCTTGTCCAAGTCAGTGTGGATGCTTGCTATCGCTGGGGCAGCGATTAGATTGGCAAGGATTCCGTTTGTCTCGCTATTGTCTGTCTTGTTACTCAGTCAGAAGTTCAGGACTGCGGTCGTCCTGAGCAACCAGTGTGTCTTTTTCGCTAACAACCAATCTGTCTTTCTGTCTTGTTACTCAGTCAGAGGCCCAGGTTGGCGGTCGTCCTGAGCAATCATTGTGTCTTATTTGTGGCGGTTATCGGAAGCCCAGAGCTGTGGTTGCTCTGGGCAATCTTGCTCCCTTATCCATAACTGTTGTAGTGATCTGTGTAGCCTCTTCCATTACCTATACCACCCATCTTCATAATCTTGTTTGTTCTGGTGGTACTCTGGCTTTCTTGGCCTCAGCTGCTATACCTTGCACCTCCAAGGCCTGGGTGTAACCAAAGTCGGGCAGGTGTTGTTTCCTCACCTCCTGTTCAAGCAGGGATGCGCCACACAGGGTGAAGAAGGTGGTGATAGATTGGGGCACAGCAGCTGAAAAGAAAGCAGGAGATCTGCCAGGCATTACAAGGATAGTCTTTAAAACAGACCCTACTTATCTTGCCAATGGTGGCCATACACGATACAATAAAAACGTTCGATTATCCCATTTTTTCGATGTAAACGATCGAATCGAATGAAAGTTGAAAATATTATTTTTTTCAATCAAGAAATTCGAACGATTATCCCGTTTTTTCAAGAAAAATCTGATCGGACATGCTGGAAAAAATTTTATATTCGATCTAACGGAATAATTGAACTAAATTATCTAATCGAAAAAAAAAATGAAAAATTGTACCATGTATGGCCACCATAATGGTGGCCATACATGGTACAATAAAAACGTTTGATTATCCCGTTTATTCGATCTAAATGATCGAATCGAATGAAAGTTAAAAATATTTTTCTTTTTGATCAAGAAATTTGAACGATTATCCCGTTTTTTCGAGAAAAATTAGATCGGACATGCTGGAAAAATCTTTCTATTCGATCTAACTGAATAATCAAACTAAATTATCTAATCGAAAAAAAAATTAAATTGTTCCATGTATGGCCACCATTAAGTTTCCTCTGTTTTTCATAGGTCTCAAGATATTATTGTCCCCTCCTTTTGTGATCCGCCAGCCAATCAGAAAGAAACAAGACTTAACACTCTGGATGTTAGAAGGATTATTCTGACATATTTGGAAACAACAAAGACGTTTAGAAGGTCAAATCACCTTTTTGTAGCTTTTTCTGGAGCTAGGAAAGGTCTGCAGGTCTCCAAAAATACTATAGCTAGATGGCTTAGAGAAATTATTAGCTCAGCTTATAGTAGTACAGGCCGGTCCATTCCTGAAAATTTTAATGCACACTCCGCTAGTTCCCTTTCTACTTCCTAGGCTGAAAGGGCTGGGGCCTCTTTAGAACAGATTTGTAAAGCAGCGACCTGGTCTAGTCATCAAGACATTTGTAAAGCACTACAGAGCTGATCTGCTATCAAGTCAAGACTTATATTTTGGGAGAAAAGTTTTACAGAATGTCATCCCTCCCTAAGGTAATTTCTAAACTTCTCGTTGGTCTCTCTAATATACAGCCGTCCTGGAGGATGAGGTGTTAAACCCTTGTTAGAACTTACCGGTAGCGGTATTTCAACGAATCCTCCAGGGCGGCTATATTAGTTCCCTCCCTAATTTGGGGAGAATTTAATATATGTGTGTTACTCCTTCTTTCCTTCTGGTCCTTCTAGGGGTTAGTCTATCAAAACTGAGGAGGCTGGTTTGGGGGAAGGTTATACAGGGGCCTATTAATTTTATTGTGATGTGTTTCTTTTGGGGGAGGGGTAGGCTTCCTCTCTAGTACAGTGGTTCTCAACCTGGGGTCCGCGGACCCCTGGGGGTACATCGGCAGCTGTAAGGGGGTCCCCCAGATAAAATGGCGGATGTCGCCGCCAGGAGAGAACTGTCGGGCACGGCAGGCAGTGCCGGGGCGCAGCAACTTACTTATCCCCGTTCCTGCATGGACTCCTGTCGCCGGGCTCTCCTCCTGTCCGGGCTCTCCTCCTATCGCCGCCTAGCGTCCTGTCGCCATGATTACCTGGCAGCCGCTCATCACGTCAGAGTTGCTGCCGGAAGTAACCATAGTGGGAAGACGCGGCAAGAGGAGGAGAGCCCAGCGAGAGGAGTCTGTGCGGGAACGGGGATTATACTGGGGCACTAGCTGGCTATCTGTACTGGGGCACTAGCTGGCTATCTGTACTGGGGCACTAACTGGCTATCTGTACTGGGGCACTACCTGGCTATCTACACTGGGGCACTAACTGGCTATATACACTGGGGCACTAACTGGCTATCTGTACTGGGGCACTAACTGGCTATCTGTACTGGGGCACTAACTGGCTATCTGTACTGGGGCACTAACTGGCTATCTGTACTGGGGCACTAACTGGCTATCTACAATGGGGCACTACCTGGCTATCTACACTGGGGCACTACCTGGCTATCTACACTGGGGCACTACCTGGCTATCTACACTGGGGCACTACCTGGCTACTCTACACTGGGGCACTACCTGGCTATCTGTACTGGGGCACTACCTGGCTATCTGTACTGGGGCACTACCTGGCTATCTGTACTGGGGCACTACCTGGCTATCTGTACTGGGGCACTACCTGGCTATCTGTACTGGGGCACTACCTGGCTATCTGTACTGGGGCACTACCTGGCTATCTGTACTGGGGCACTAAATGGCTATCTGTACTGGGGCACTACCTGGCTATCTGTACTGGGGCACTACCTGGCTATCTGTACTGGGGCACTACCTGGCTATCTGTACTGGGGCACTACCTGGCTATCTGTACTGGGGCACTACCTGGCTATCTGTACTGGGGCACTACCTGGCTATCTGTACTGGGGCACTACCTAGTTATCTACACTAGGGCAGTACCTGGCTATCTACACTGGGGCACTACCTGGCTATCTGTACTGGGGCACTACCTGACTATCTACACTGGGGCACCGCCTGTTGTGACAACATATATGTGCGAATGTGGGTTTGCAAAATACTGTGACACAAAAGTTAAAATATGAAATATCTGATACCAGATTTTACCAAAACTGCTACAAATATGCAACAACAGATTTCACATTAACGTTTTTAAAATGAAGTATGGACACAGTCCCGGCCTATCTCATTTGTTAACCATGGACTACCTGTATTTCGCTAGTATTTGGCTCCACCCACATCATGCCATGGCCACACCCACTTTTTTTCACCACGGCGCGCTTCGCGCACCGCCTTATTCGGTAGGGGTACAATTGTTTAGGGATGACCCACAAAGGGGTACATGTGCTGAAAAGGTTGAGAACCACTGCTCTAGTATACAGCCGCCCAGGAGGATTCATGGAAATACCGCTACCAGTAAGTAGTAACAAGGGTTTTTGCTCTATCAATGTAAAGCAAATGGCAGCACAAGAGGCAGGTAGTTCCCATAATACACAAATCTTAAGATTGCCACACACTAGTAGATTGCCGGAACTGTGTGACAAAAAGATCAACCTCTGTTTGATCGGAATCTGATCCAAGATGAACTTTTATCTTTATTTGTGAATTGCAATAAATTAAGATTCTGGGAGTGCTGTTTTGTGGTTTATCCCTTGGTGGTGGTCACTTTAATTATCTCTGTGGAGCACGGATGACTGCAGTCTGTATAATGCTAGGTACACACCATACAATTTGCTGGCAGATTCACCTGCCAAATCGATTATTTCCAACATGTCCGATCTGAATTTCGATCGATTTTTCGATTTTCCTATCTTTTTTTTTTTTTATCGTTTTTTTTCTATCTTTTTTTTCGATTGTTTTTCGTTCAGTTCTATGAAAATCGATCAAAAACTGATAAAAAAAATTGGAAAATCAAAAAATCGATTGAAATTTAGATCGGACATGTTGGAAATAATCGATCTGGCAGGTAAATCTTCCAGAAAATTTTATGGTGTGTACCAAGCATAAGAATCTGGATTTTAGACAGATAGCCCCAAGGATATAAAAGCTTGTTGTTGACATTGTGTCTTGGAAAACCTCTGGCTGCTTGCAGCGTTTACTTCAGCGCTCATTTTACACTATCTACAAGAAATCACATCGCTCCAGTGAGACCATACACATAGGATTACATTGACAAGAGCTTATCAAATCACTGGCGATTAGGACACATTCATACTAGGGTGATTCCCGCTAAATCGCCAAAGTGCTAGCGCTTTATAAAACGCTAGGGCAATTGTAAGCATACGGCAGTAATCTCACTGCTGCAATTGCCGCTGATCGCGGGTATTTCACGGTTAACGGCAATAGCAAAACATGTTGTCTGCATAATTTTCTCGTGAGTCTGGAGCGACTGCGATACAGTGCTTAAAAAGCGTTGATCGTAATCGTTGAGAATCGCGAGAGTGTACAGTGATTTTACTGCGCTAATCGCGTTAGCCGCTTTGCCATTTTCAAGTGTGAATGGGCCCCTAGAAAAGCGCAGTCCTTTGTGTTTGTATATAGAGGAAAATAGGGATAGAGGATCCCTGCATTGGATTGGTGGGCTGCAGAAAGATCTGAGAAACCTCTGGACCATCCAGAGGCTACTCACTACTTAACCACTTAAACCCCCGCGGTACGAATTTCTCCGTCCCTTTTTTCCCCCCTAAAAAACCAGGGACGGAGAAATCCGTACCTTCCGCGCTACCGCCGCTGTCCGCGCTCCCGCCGCTCGTGCGCGCGCACCCGCCGCTCGTGCACGCCGCCGCCTGCTCGCACGGAGATCAATGAACGGGAAAATCCATTCCCGTTCGTTGATCTAAGCCCCCGCAATGATCGCGCTGCTTCTATTAGAAACCGCGCGATCATTGTGATTCTCCAGCCTCCTACTGCTTCCTGTAAGCGTCCGGATGGACGCTTACAGGTCGCATGTAAACAAACACACTGTGGCCATCTTGTGGCCAAATAGTAAACTACACCCTAAAAGCATTTTACATAAACAAACATTACATTTACACAATAAATTAACTCATTACCTCCCACACTCCCCAATTTTTTTTTTATTTTTTTTTTGTAATTAAAAAAAAAAAATACAATTAAAAAAAAACATAAATAGTTACCTTAGGGACTGAACTTTTTAAATATTTATGTCAAGAGGGTATAACACTGTTACTTTATAAACTGCGGGCTTGTAATTAGGGATGGATGCAAAACTGAAAAAAATGCACCTTTATTTCCAAATAAAATATTGTCGCCAAACATTGTGATAGGGACATAATTTAAATGGTTTTCTAACCGGGACAAATGGTTAAATACATTTCATGGGTTTTAATTACAGTAGCATGCTTTATTTAAAAACGATAATGGCCGAAAACTGAAAAGTAATAATTTTTTCCCACATTTTTTCCTATTTTCCCATTAAAACACATTTAGAATAAAATAATTCTTGGCATAATGTCCCACCTAAAGAAAGCCTAATTGGTGTCGAAAAAAACAAGATATAGTTCATTTCATTGGGATAAGTAATAATAAAGTTATAGACGAATTAATGGAAGGAGCGCTGAAAGGTGAAAATTGCTATGGTGTTCAAGGGGTAAAACCCCTCAGTGGTGAAGTGGTTAAAGAGAACCCGAGGTGGGATTTACTTATGTTAGTGGGGCACAGAGGCTGGTTGTGCACACTAACACCAGCCTCTGTTGCCCCATGGTGTGCCTCCAGGACCCCCTGCGCGCCGCTATACCCCCCGCAGTGCTGGCGACACACAGCGTGTCGGCAGCACAATGTTTACCTATGGCTGTCTGTTAGCGCCGCTAAGTTGACATGTTCAGCACAGATTTTTTATCTGTCTCGATAAAATTATGAAATCTGATGCTTGATCAGACTGCAAAAATCGCTAGACATATGGCCACCTTTACAGGTGTGTTTTCTGATTCATTTAGATTGTTTCCGACTTTGTACTTTGCATGTCTATACATGTCTGTAAGGGCTCTTTTCCACTAGCAAATGCTAGCGATTGCAATTCAGCAAAAGTACAAAATTTAGCGTCAATTTCCCGACGTTTGCAATCGTGATTTTGCTATGATATGCACTGCATAGCAAAATCGTGGCAATAATCGCTCCGCCACACGTTTGCGATTAAGTAAAAAATGAATCGCGGTAGTGGAAATGACCTACCGCGATTCCTGTTAAAAAGCAAACCATAGCGATTTGAAAATCACTAGCGGTTTGCGATTATGCGATTCTGCAATCGCAAACGCTATAGTGGAAAAGGGCCAAGGAATAGGAATAGCAAAACGCGAGCAAAATTGCTAGTGTTTTGCCAACACAATTTTTATCTGCACACAAATGCAATTTTTGGGCGATTGTGTTTCACGTTTTTTTTTAACATTGAGCCCCGCAAAAATCGTGGAAAAGGGCTGCATACATTGCATTTCCGACTGTTGGCAATCGCTGCAGTGAAATCACTGCCATACACTGTACTAGCGCTTTTCAAAACAGTAGCGATTGCCATTGCTTGAAAGTGCTGCGGAAATCACTAGGAAAGTTCCTCTGTGTAAATGGGCCCTAAGATGGTTTAAGCATCCTACTTATAAGTGTATGCCCAGCCTAAAAAAGGCGAAGTGATTCGGAACACAAATCTTGGTTGTGTGACAAACTACTTTTAGGGCTGCCATCCACCTAGCTGACCATAAAGAAAATGTTGTATGTGTCAATTTGAAGTAAAGGCCCTTCGTCAGGCCTTTACAAAGCATATTATTTAGTCTGGTTGGAACAGATACCCCTGAACTAAATAAATTTATGTATGGTCTTTCTAGACTATATATACTTTCTGATTAAGATATTCTTTATGCTTTGTAAAGGCCTGACGAAGGGTTAACAACCCGAAACGGACTAGTGTCGTCGCCTGAACTAAATTACCTTTGAAATTGTATCTTCATCAAACAAAGAACAGTGTCTATGATCTGCTGTTTGCGGGAAAAAAAACTTTTTTACCTTTTTTAAAGAAAAAAGATTTTTTGAATATAATAAAGTGTGAAACTAAAACCTTGGAAGCGGATTACTGATTTGTGGCTTCACTTTATTCAAACCGATCCTCCTATACAGGAACCTGGTACTACTCTGAGCATAGTTGTGTGCTCAAGTGTGGATCGCTATATCAACAGGAGCTCCTATTTTTTTTTTTTATCTCTGGGGCTCATTCCCAATAATATTGAAACATGCCAAGGCAGAGATGGCAGATAAGCTCATTTGAAAGCACAGGCTGTTCACAATATGTCTGCTTCCATGAATCAGGAAGTAGAAACACTGCAGATTTATTTTAGGATTTGTATCAGCTGTAAGGGCTGGTGCACACCGAGCGGCTTTTTCAGCGTTTCTGCAGCCGCTTGCGGCTGCGGATACGCTTGGTCAATGTATCTCAATGGGGTGGTTCACACCAGAGCGGGAGGCGTTTTGCAGAAACGCATACTCCCGGGGTGAGGCATTTTTTGGATTGCGGATGCGTTTCTGCCTCAATGTTAAGTATAGGAAAAATGCAAACCGCTCTGAAAAACGCCTGTTCAGATCGGTTTTACCGACGTTTTTGTTACAGAAGCTGTTCAGTAACAGCTTTACTGTTACTGAACAGTTACAATATATGAAATCTACTACACCAAAACCGCTACACAAAACCGCAAAACGCTAGCTGAAACGCTACACAAAAATAAGAAAAAGTGTTTCAAAATCTGCTAGCATTTTGCAGATCTGCTAGCTGTTTTTGGTGTGCACCAGGCCTAACAAAGAAATGTTTTTTGTTTACAGGTTATTATGCTGTTGTGTATCTTTTAGAGCAGAGAGGACGTTCTGAGTTCAGGTCCGTTTAGAGCTCAATTAAATTATAATCATACCCTCACAGTGGCACGTCAGCAGTGCGGTGGAATCCGTCAGCATAACATGGTGCATACAGTGCGGTACTGCATAAAGCCTGCATTAACAGATGCAGTGATGCATACCTTATGTATAACATGCAAAGCCACATGTTTAGAAAACCTCTCTAAACATGCCTAGAATCGCTCTGGGGTAACATAATAATGCACACAAAAGGTATATACACCAATATTCAAAATTGGTAACAAAATACAGATTCAATACAAAATACAGAATTGGTAATTACGTTGCCAAAAGTAACATAAATGAATAAAAAATGTATAAAATTCCAAGACACAAAAGGTTTTATGTATAATAAATAGCATCTCTGCTGTAAGAATAAAGCCTGATTTGTAGTTGTGTCACTAGTAGGGATGGTCAATGGGATGCAAATTTATGCACTTCCTTTGCTTATGAAATCAATTAATTTGATATGTTTGGGTTGGTGATTACAAATTAAGTTATACAATGATACTGTTGTCTATCACTTGTAAACCTGGTTCAAATTGTGCATGAAGAATGTAGAATAGAAGAAGAATCCTCATCCTCTCATTCTTCTGCACAGTACCTGCCCAGTACTCTTTACCCCCAGTTAGGGACCTTTTCCACTAGCAATCGCTAGCATTTGCGCTAAATGCTAGCGATTGCGATTCAGCAAGTTGCTAATTTTTTGGGGCGATTGTGATTTTGCTATGCAATGCACTGCATAGCAAAATCACGGTACAAATCACTCCAAGGCGCGATCACGCTTTAGTAATAATTGAATCGTGGTAGTGGAAAATACCTACCGCGATTCCTATGTTATTTAGCAAACCCTAGCAATTTAAAAGCACCTCTACAGCTATTAAAATGCATCTCTGGTGTACATAAGAAAAACAAAGGTACGCTAATGCTTAAAAGTTAGGGTCCTTTTACACTTAATGACTTTGTGTGCATTAGTACGTATTGGTATGCATTTTTTCCATAGCAGTGAATTGTGAAAAAGCTTTCAGTTAAAATGTATATAGTGGGAACTTAGCAATGGGAAGACATGGAAATTACTTTTACATAGTTACATAGTTATATAGTTATTTTGGTTGAAAAAAGACATACGTCCATCGAGTTCAACCAGTATAAAGTACAACACCAGCCTGCTCCCTCACATATCCCTGTTGATCCAGAGGAAGGCGAAAAAACCCTTACAAGGCATGATCCAATTAGCCCCTAAAGGGAAAAATTCCTTCCCGACTCCAGATGGCAATCAGATAAAATCCCTGGATCAACATCATTAGGCATTACCTAGTAATTGTAGCCATGGATGTCTTTCAATGCAAGGAAAGCATCTAAGCCCCCTTTAAATGCAGGTATAGAGTTTGCCATAACGACTTCCTGTGGCAATGCATTCCACATCTTAATCACTCTTACTGTAAAGAACCCTTTCCTAAATAAATGGCTAAAACGTTTTTCCTCCATGCGCAGATCATGTCCTCTAGTCCTTTGAGAAGGCCTAGGGACAAAAAGCTCATCCGCCAAGGTATTATATTGCCCTCTGATGTATTTATACATGTTAATTAGATCCCCTCTAAGGCGTCTTTTCTCTAGACTAAATAAACCCAGTTTATCTAACCTTTCTCGATAAGTGAGACCTTCCATCCCACGCATCAATTTTGTTGCTCGTCTCTGCACCTGCTCTAAAACTGCAATATCTTTTTTGTAATGTGGTGCCCAGAACTGAATTCCATATTCCAGATGTGGCCTTACTAGAGAGTTAAACAGGGGCAATATTATGCTAGCATCTCGAGTTTTTATTTCCCTTTTAATGCATCCCAAAATTTTGTTAGCTTTAGCTGCAGCTGCTTGGCATTGAGTACGATTATTTAACTTGTTGTCAATGAGTACTCCTAAGTCCTTCTCCAAGTTTGATGTCCCCAACTGTATCCCATTTATTTTGTATGGTGCTAGACCATTAGTACGTCCAAAATGCATGACCTTACATTTGTCAACATTGAATTTCATCTGCCATGTATGTGCCCATATAGCCATCCTATCCAGATCCTGTTGCAATATGACACTATCTTCCTGAGAGTTAATGATTCTGCACAATTTTGTATCATCTGCAAAAATAGCAACATTGCTCACTACTGCATCTACTAGGTCATTAATAAATAAATTGAAGAGCACTGGACCCAGAACAGACCCCTGTGGGACCCCACTGCTAACAGTCTCCCATTTTGAGTATGATCCATTGACCACAACTCTTTGTTTTCTGTCCATTAGCCAGTTCCCTATCCATGAACACAGACTCTTCCCCAGTCCTTGCATCCTCAACTTTTGCACCAGACTTTTGTGGGGAACAGTGTCGAAGGCCTTTGCAAAGTCCAAGTATATCACATCTACAGCATTCCCAATATCCATATTAGCATTCACTACCTCATAAAAGCTGAGCATGTTAGTCAAACAGGACCTGTCTTTAGTAAACCCATGTTGATGCTGAGAAATAAGATTATTTTCTACTATGAAGTCATGTATAGTATCTCTTAGTAACCCCTCAAATAGTTTGCATACAACTGATGTTAAACTTACAGGTCTATAATTTCCTGGATCAGATTTTTTGCCCTGTCTTTCAGTTATAACTGAGAGCAACTGGTTAAGTGTAGGGCCCTAAAGTTGGCCACACACCATACAATTAAAAGATACAATGTTTCACCAATTCGATAATTACAATCGTTGTCCTGAAAAATCAAGAGCTTTTCTTTGTTTTTGATCGGGGTTTCCTGTTTTTTTCCATTTTTGGAGATTGGACATGTTGGAAATTTCAGACCAACTTTATCAAAAATTGTATGGTGTGTGATGGATTGTCAATTACTTGATGTACAGTTCCAATAATTTTTTTCTGAGCTTTCTTACGTTCCATTTTACGGTAACAGCACCCCCTCTGGGGGGCACTGTTACTATGAGATAATAATATAATAATAATAATCCGAACATTTATATAGCGCTTTTCTCCTGTCGGACTCAAAGCGCTCAAGAGCTGCAGCCACTGGGATGCGCTCAAGAGGCCACCCTGCAGTGTTAGGGATTCTTGCCTTGAACTCCTTACTGAATAGGTACTTGACCTAGCCAGGATTCGAACCCTGGTCTCCCATGTCAAAGGCGGTGCCCTTATCCAGTACTCTATCCAGCCACTACAGGAACAGGATGTAAGTAGTACATATGGCACTGGATCCCGGCAATTTATTTGACGACCCCCTCATCTGCTTCTTGTGCGCCTGCCCGTGTGCCCCCCTCCCCAGGGACGGATCTAAGTTGCGCCTGGAGCAAGGTCAGGTTTTGGCGCCTAAACTGCCATTCCCCATCCAAATTTTGCCACCTTTTTAAGAATTCAACAAACTGCGCCTGGGGCAAGAGACCCGCCTGCCCCCCCCTCCTATATCCATCCCTGCCCCTCCCCCACGCACCACATGGGACAAGTGGGCCCCTTAGGAGCCCCTGATAAGTGATAGCGGCAGTTGTTTAGTGATTAACAAAAATGTACCACAACCTAGAAGACACAAAAGGGAGAGGGCACTGCCCTTGCAAGCTTACAATCTATCGGAATAGGGAGTAAACAAGAGGTGGGTCAAATATATATATATATATATATATATATATATATATATATATATATATATATATGTGGTCTGTCGTTTCCTCACTACAAACACAAGTATAGGAGTGACCCTTCAATGTGACACGGATTGTTTTAATACCTGGATAATCTGTATAAGCTTGCTACACTTGAGGTTTTACAAACTCTACAGTACTAACAGTGGTGTGATATGACAAAAGGTATATACACCAATATTCAAAATTGGTAACAAAATACAGATTCAATACAAAATACAGAATTGGTAATTACATTGCCAAAAGTAACATAATGAATAAAAAATGTATAACAAATTCCAAGACACAAAAGGTTTTATGTATAATAAATAGCATCTCTGCTGTAAGAATAAAGCCTGATTTGTAGTTGTAATTATTTAGATAGCCAAGTCGCTTTTAAGTTTTTTGTTTTGCTTTTATGAATAAATAAACAAACAAACAGGAAGCTTTCATTGGGCTGCATTCACAGTCATATTTACCAGTTACTTTATTAAAAATGCATGGCTATGAGGGACTCTTCAATAAACCGTCCGTCCCATAGTGCACGGGTACAGCTCTTAAATTGATAGATTTAAAATTGATAGATTTATAGAGGTCACAGTTGGATCTATTTATAGCAAACAGGTCAGTCCTCCTGCAAGCCAGGCTAGCCAGGAAGGGGTTAGCATAAGCGGCTGTGTGTACCAAGCACACGAGTGCCTCCACAGTCTGCATACCAAGAGTGGTTGCCTAGCAACTAGAAGTCCCAGCAGAGGGCGAGCCCAGCTCCCATGATACCCCAGTAAAACAATACCAATTCCGGCCACGTCGCCAGAGCAGCTGATAGGTGGAAATTTACTGCAGGGCGTAACCTAAGAATGGGAGACTTGTGGGCGTTGTGTGTACGTGCACGTCCGTGTTTAACTCTTTCGATGCTGCGTGCCGCTTCTGAATACAGGGACTTCACTGCGTTGTGTTTAGTCGAAACATGTAAATACAGTAGAATGTTCTGCATTGTCTGGTCACAGACTGTGTTTAGTCAGCTGCAGTGGCACATAAGATATGCATAATATATGTAAGGTGACTGGTGAGAGCTGTAAATAGCTGCAGTAAAAAGTACTTTACTAAAAGTAGCCTTAGGAGGAAACATAAATAGATTCACCACATTTTGGTGGGCTGGTGTCACCTGATTTATGGCTGGATCAAGTGCCTGTAGGGGACATGAATCACACTTTTATCCTAGGCTGAGCAACAAGTGTCTTCTGCAGGTATTAAAGTCTAGTTTAAACTTTAGGCTTAGGGGACCCTGCAGGAAACTTCATAGGAAACAGTTCTCCAATCACAGCACCCTCTACAGCACGAAATGGTTTGATTGGATGAATAATGTGGGCGTAGTTTACTACAACTATCTGAAAACTAGCAGTTTGAGAAAGGTGCTGTCTACCAAACCTCTCCTGCTGGGTCCCCTAAACTAGACTAGCGCCGGGACTCGGATGACAGGATGACAGGTTTTGTCCAAGTTCTGTAAAAATGAATCACTAACCTGCAGTCTATGGACCAGTGGAGTAACTAAGGAGCTTAGGGCCGCCGTGTGAGTTTTACATGGGGCCCCAAGAACTCAATTAATATGGATCCTCAAAACTTACCAAGCACAGCTGCAGTGTCAGAGAGGTGTAATCAGAACAAGAAAACATTTTGTTAAGGATTAGTACTATTTAATGCACATAAAGACGTGCTCATTACTAGCATAGCACCAATGCAAAGCTAATAAGATGGATGTGGGCCCCTTTAGTCCAGAGGCCCTGATGTGGTTGCAATCTTTACATCCCCTAATGCTATGCCACTGCTAGGGACATGTTCAGTTGCTATGGGAGGAGGAGGGACAGCAGTGCAGCACACAATGGTGTGGAAGGGGTAAGAAAGAGAACAGTAGTCTTGGACAAGATGATCTGGCATGCCAGATCTCACTGATGCAATAGGGCTACTATGCTATGCTATACTATGTATACCGATGGTACTGAAGCCCACCTGGGCACAATCATCTCTTAACAACCTGAGTTGGAAGACCAACACCGCCTCTGCTGGCGATAGATACAATCTACAGAGCGTCATCAGATCAGCAGAGAGGATCGTTGGAAAACCTCTTACCCCACTTGACCTCTGCCACAACTCCAGGCTGAGCTCCAGGGCACTGAGGATAGCTAAGGACCCCTCCCACAAAGGCAACCGTTTCTTCAGCCAACTCCCATCAGTTCGGAGGTTTCGGGCTATCTTCCCCTCAGCTGTCAGGCTCCTGAACTCTCCGCGCCCTTCCAAGGATCCTCCCATCTCCTTTTCCCCCTTAGATAACTGCCGCCAGCAGCACCCTGATGTACCCTGTTATTGATGTACTGCTTTTACTGATATTGTTGTATTACTTACCATTTCTGAGTATTTACTTACTGTTTTTGAGTAGTGTCCTGTCCTCTGTATGTGCCAAAACTAATTATGGGTACGACCTGTATTTGATTCTGATTCTGTTACGCAAATTAGATTCCTGGCAGAGGTGGCCCCAATTGACTGACTCGGCTGAGAACCCTCTGGTGTGTGTGCATCAACAGATTTTTTGGGCCTGTCACTATAATGGTGGACGATCATAAATGTGGCCACAAATGTTTTGATCATTTTGATTGACTCTAAACATCAAATCATACTTTTCAATCAACTGTCGAGTTCTGAGTGATCAAAAGGTTTAGGGCCGGTTTCGATTCATAAAGTGATGCGAAATTTGGCTACCTAGCCGCACTGCATCATTTCCGCTGCTGGCCGCGTCACTTCCACATCTCCCGATGCAGAAGTGAATTGAGGAGATGGGACGCGGGTGCATGCGGCCATGCGAGAATCTTCAGCATGTTTCAGATTCTCGGATCACAACATGCACGCAATAGAAACTGTTCCATTGACATGTATCTAATGAAAACAGGCCCTTAAAGTTTGATCATATTTACACCTAAATTGATCATTTTGTAAACAATGTGCAGTATAAAAAGATGTAGGATAGCAGATTAATTCATTTTTGTATTGGATCAATGTACAGATATGATTGAAAATGCCTCCTCAGTATAAATTAATAGGCCTATAAATATGTTTATGCTGCTGGTTGGTTCTGCTCTTTTTATGGCTCATAGATTTACCTTCTTTTGGAAGGACTGTCCTCTATTGAGGCTGCATATCTGTCTCTCTTTCCTTAGAAGCGGAAACTTTTTATATCCATTATCTAAAACACTGCATTATTTACTACCATAAATGTTTAAGTTAATCATTTTCCTGATATTATTTTTTTGCAGATGGAGATTGGAGATCATTCTAAGCAAATACGGCAGCATGAAAATCTACATTTTGCTAAATAATTCCTTAGCCCAATTTCTATTTATTTTTAGGCGGGTAGCACACTAATCAGATTTGTGCACTGCCACACTGGCCATTGATTTAAATGGCCCACTTGGGAATCAGACGTTGTTGGCATTCACTTTTCTTAAGGGATTTAAAATTAGACAGCTTGCAGCTTTTTCCCCACACAATGCACGCATTCCTTATTTCAATGCACTTCGTTGCAGTCAGAAAAATTGTGATGAACATGAAAAAACACATGCGGAAAAAAGATTGCAGTGTGAATGCAGAGCGATGCAAAACCAGAGTGGGTGCAAAGCCGTGACAAGTGCTCTCTCAGCCCAACAAAATCCTCCCTTCACAAAGTTAACCTCTGGTCCTGCACACTCAGCTCCAAGTTTTCAACTTTAGGTTCATGTGACCTCCCATTCTGGTAGAACTGAAGCACACCTGCACCATTTTGGCTATGGTTCACATTGTCTTAACTCCTCCCTTTCACTCAGCAACTTCCTTTCAATCAGCAACTTCAGTCAGGATAGGAATGCTTACAGGCTCTGTGGGTTTTGACCCCACCCACTTACATGTTATGCCTGCCCCCTTGCAAGCTTTGTCAGGATATGCGACACCTGATATTTAGTGATATCGACCGACCCCCCCAATGTTTTGTTCTGCTCATCTTATCCTGCCTGCCAAAAGCTGCTTTGTTGTGTGCCGTGTTGTTGACCCTCCGCCATAGCAACAGATTTTTTGGTAGTCTCTAGATTAGTGACATATATGTACAACACTCGGTCCTGATCCTTCCAGGTGACAGTCCTTGTATGTGTGCGCAAGGCCTTCAGAGTTTCGGTTGCTGTTTTTGCACTACTGCAAGCAATTTTTGGCAGCACGGTAATATTGGCAGGAACACAACTGGACAAGAATAAAAAAACCTTGGTCAGTTGGCATTTTCCCCAGGTGTGGTTGGGGTCTGTTCTGTGCTCCTTCTCACCTTTCCACATCACAAACAAGAGTAGTTTGGCAGGAATGCTTGCTTATGTTTGTGGTGCTGTCAGGCCAGGTCAGACTCCTGACAGAAGTGAACAGGATCTACTAGCAGAGAAGTATAGTGTTGAGTGTTCTATATTGGAATAGGTAAGTGGAGATTGTTCATTTATAGGGCCAGACACTAATACTCACTTTGGATTGACAGTCAGAACAATAAGGGATGATTGCTTTGGCAGAGGAAAATCTAAAATGTATACATAGCTTTGTTCTAGTATTTTCCTCTTCTCTCAGCTGTTAAGCCTCGTACACACGCAAGATTTAAGTTGGCTGAGGCAGCCGATAACGACCGCCTCAGCCGATAATCAGGAGTGTGTACAACAGCCGGCAACTCCCAACCTGCAAGTGATTCACCTTGGTGGATTTTCTCACCCCCAACCATGCCGATCCTATTGTTCATGCCACCTCTGCTCACCACGTGACGTCACGCATAGCAACACAGTGTGTCGTCAGCTACGCAGCTGATATGTGTGTCGCCCAAAAGGATCAGCTTCTGATCCTCGGCATGTGACATCCGTCATAGGTGTGTATGCACCTTTATTGAGACAGTAAGTGATTACACCAGACGTCATTTACACATAACCACTTGGGGTGCAAAGGGTTGCAGTAAGTTTTTTCCCTGCTTTGTAAAGAAACAAACAAGACAGAGGGAAGAACATTCTGGACATCTTTTACAGATACTGTTGCCATGGTTTCTAGCAATTTTTTTTAATAAAAAGCTATAACAGTGAAAAACTTATGTTGAAAGATAATATTGAATACATTTAGTTACAAAATGGCTTGTATAGTAATGGCATGTTCTACAAAGTTGAGTACTAAAGTGAAGCAACTCTTGAAATGCATAAATAGGGCTTGATTCACTAAACCATGATAACTCACATATCACACCTTATCAAAGATAGCACACCTTATCAAAGTTAACACGCCTTATCAGAGTAGCACAGCGAGCGCTACGAATTTATGCCTTCTAATTGGCAATGGCACTCGTCCTGCCCTAAGCCCCCTGCGGGTTAGTGTAGCTCGCTATGCTACTCTGATAAGGCGTGTTAACTTTGATAAGGTGTGATATCTTTGATAAGGTGTGATATCTGAGTTATCACGGTTCAGTGAATCAAGCCCATTGAGTGGATCAGTTCTGGTTTATATAGTGTAAGTAGAAGAAGGTGGCAGAGAGCATGGCGGCTATGGAAGGGAAGAGGCAGCGGCTTAGATGAGTTCACCCCCTATGCTATTTGCTTACTAATTACTTCACTAGGAGTACATCTGATAATTTGTGCTGCAGCTGCAGTGATATCAGTCTGCTTCAGTGAGGTGCAAATATGCAATCAAAAGACATCAAAGCAGTCTCATAGTGATTCATATTCATTTTTACTATGTTTAATGTTTTAGAGGAAAAACATTTCCTTTTTTTTATGACAATACCACTTTAAAGACAAATAACATTTATATCGCCCTTTTCTCCTGGCGGACTCAAAGCGCCAGAGCTGCAGCCACTAGGACACGCTCTATAGGCAGTAGCAGTGTTTGGGAGACTTGCCTAACACTGCTACTGAATAGGTGCTGGCTTACTGAACAGGCAGAGCCGAGATTCGAACCCTGGTCTCCTGTGTCAGAGGCAGAGCCCTTAACCATTACACCATCCAGCCACCACCTAAAGGAGAACTTCAGCTGCCATCTTTCCTTATAAATAATGCCAGTTGCCTGGCTATCATGCTGAGCATTTTGAGTCAGAAACTTGCAACCAGCATGTAGCCAGTTCGGGCAGACCAGAGTGAAAGCATCTACTCTAAATGCTTGTTTGTGCTCATTCGGGGGCCAGTGACTAATGCTGGG